>NC_137170.1:13312500-13732500 GCF_951804945.1 Podarcis cretensis | reverse complement strand
GCGATTTCCAGCGACACTCAGCAAGTCCCCATGTAGCGCTGCGCCGATTTAGCGCAGCACGTGGGGAACTCACTGAGCGGGCGGCTTAGCTCAGGGGCGGCTCGAGAGGCGGTAAAATGGTCTCCGTGGGCCGCATCTGGTCCATGGGCCGCACATTGCTGACCCCTGGTGTAGACAATACTAACGGGATTGACTCGGTAAGGCAGCTTCCTATGTAGTGACAGAGCTGAGTTCAGTAGTTCCCAGCAGCAGTCATCATGCTTAGGACTGCAGCTTTTCAACCCACATTCTGCTTTCTATCATTTACACCAGCTGTTATAGAGTTATCTGGAGCCTCAAGTCCAAAATGGAAAATTCACACCTGAAATGTTTTGGTAAGACAGGGAGGGGAGCAGGGAACAGGGTGAGGGATCCTCATTTTTTGGCTGCCAGCTCCTCCACTTGTGTGCTTCAGCACAAACGGTCTCTGACAAATGTGATTTTGCTGTGCGTCAACACACACGCCATCAATAAGGCTCAGCTACGGATTGGGAAATGAAAGCTTTCTGGCACCAAAGACATTTTTCCATTTGCAGTACATTTCTTCCTAAATCTCAACTTGTGTGCGATTTTTTTATTTTTTATCAACAAATGCCATTCCAAAACACTGTTGGATGATAGATCCACAATGTAATAAGAGTTGCTTAAAAAAAAAAAGGAAAGCTTATTCCCCTCGCTCCCACCCACATCCTAGCATTTTATTGTGTTACATTTTCTTTTGGGAAATAATACAGAGGACTGGTTCCAAAGTCCTTGTTTTCTTGCAATGGGCTATATTTCTGCAACAAGAGCAAACCCATCGACGTTGCCATTCATCTTTCAGATGAAATGAACATTTACCCAAAGTATTCTCTGCTCAAGACATTCAATAAAACTCCTATCTTTCCAGTCGCCGGGTATGATTATGTTTTAAAATCCTGAAATAGAGCTTTAAGATAACTACCACAAATGCATAATCTAGGATCTGAGGAATTAAATCATGTAATCTCTTTGGAGGGGAAAGGGAGGGGATTCTCAGTTCTCTGAATGCCAATATCCTTGCAAAATTTTCAATTCATGTTTTCCTGCATTTCCAATTGCAGCTGCTGTTGGTATTTTAGCATGGGGGGGCAGGGGCTGCATAGGCAAGAAAATGCTATAAAAATTGTGCTGGTAGCAGAGAGGGAGGGAGAGAATAGGTTAAAGTGGGTTACAAATGGCCACTTTTTTGATCGGTTACATTGGGGGCAGGGGGCACTTTTTACAGCTTGATACTCCTGGACCCCCATGAATTTGCAGCCAGTCCTATCCTACATGGTCGGTATCTAAACACTTCGATATGATGGACACAATTGGGATTTTTTTTCCTAAAAATGATGCTTTGCAAAGACCTGTGGGTGTTTATGCAATGAAAAAGAACATTTCAGCTTCCCTACAGCACCAAAGAGCCCTCTCGCCCCTATAAACTCTCAGAATGCTTTCCATTTGCAGCTATAAATACTATGACATTATTATCTGCTCCCTGTAATGTTTTCAGAAATTTCCATTTCCTTGTTTCACCTGTCATGGCTCTTCTTGCGCTTGTGTGTGTGTGTGTATGTGTTCTGTCTCATCACGAAGCTTCAACAGAGACGGGAGAATGTTTATCTGAGAACAGATCCCAACACATGTGTTGGAATTTCCCCTTTCACAACAGACTGTTCCATTTAGTGGCACATCTGCTGATTGTCATCTGGGACAAGTTGCATGTTAACTCAGCAAACTCACAGTCTGAATCCCACAGCTGCTGAGCTAATGATGGAGACGGCCGGGGGGGGGGGGCGGGGACGGAAGAAGATAGGAAAAGGGAGAATGGTGGGTGGAAAGAGAAGAGGCTTAATAATAGGTGCCAACTCCCTGGGGCCCTGGGCGCCTGAACACCCACAAAATTCCCCATGAAGGGGCTGGGCATGCACAAATTTTGGTGCCAGGGCCATGCATGGTACCCATGGCCCAGGTACCCATGGCCCAGGGCATCCACAGTTGTGGGGGCCAAGCTGGCACTTCTGGGCTTAATCATTCCTACACCCATCTATTCTCCTCTTGCAGGACTATTTTTTCTTCCCAGGGGGGCTCAATTTTGGCTAGGGATAATTTTATACATTGCACACATACACACAAAAAGAAGAAGAGAAAAGCCATTGGTTTCAGTTTTACAACTGATACCAGGGTTAGGTTCTAAACATCTTTACTAAAATGTAGCTTCTCTGCTGAAAATCACATACACTGTGATGTTGGACAGAAATTAAGTGGTTTCCAGCTGTAATGCTTAAGAGATATGAAAAATAAGGTTTAGAAATAAGTAAAAACTAATGGTGAGGATTTGTTGAACTAACAATTTGAATTGGAATACAAGAAAGGGAGGTATGAGGAGGTCTGGAAAATAAGTTAAAAGAAAATAAGTAATGGAAACTATGTGTTTTTAATTACTTTTGTATTTTTGTACTTTTTGTATTTTTGTTATCTTTCTTTTCTTTTCTTTTCTTTTTTTCACTTTACATTGTATTATTCTTTGAAAACTTTAATAAATATTCTATAAAAAAAAAAGAAAATCACATACAGTGGTACCTCGGAAGTCGAACAGAATCTGTTCCGGAAGTCCGTTTGACTTCCAAAATGTTCGGAAACCAAAGCACAGCTTCTGATTGGCTGAAGAAAGCTCCTGCAACAAATCAAAAGCCACAGGAACCCCATTGGACGTTCAGGTTCCAAAGAACATTCGCAAACTGTAACACTCACTTCTGGGTTTGCGGCGTTCAGGAACCAAAACATCCAAGTACAAAGGCGTTTGGGATCCATGGTACGACTGTACTGTCTCTTTTTCTCCTGACTACGTACAACTGACTGTGTACAGCACTGTGTTGCAAGCAACCTCATTTACATTTACAAACACTGGCAAGGAGTCCCGAGCTGAGTTAATACACCCTATGGAAAAGTAATGGCTATATGTCTAAAGCTTTCTTTTACGACAACTTGCAATTAAAATACAATGCAATTAAAAGACAATGCAATTAAAAATAATATTTTATGTAAATTAAACTTATAGCTTCAACACTCTTGGATTCATTGTTGCTTCTTGAGGCTCAGGTAGCCTTTGTACCGCAGAGTACCTTCCATCAGCTTTGACTGGTGGTCCAGTGACGCCCCTATCTGGACAAGGAGGGCCTAACATCTGTTGTCTCTGCTCTGGTAACCTCTAGGCTAGATGACTGCAACATATTATATGTGGGGCTGCCTCAGAAGATTGTTCAGAAACTTCAGTTGGTGCATAATTGTGTGGCTATTCCCTCCCCCCCACAGGTGGAATAAATGAAGACAACGGACACAGAGTTTTAGGTTAATGGGCGAAAATGGCCACAACTTTATTGATTACAGGAAAGAAGGGTATTGGCTTTAGGCATTGGCCCTAACCGACTATCCGGTCTGACCGGGAAGGGTTAAACACCAACAGGGGGAGCCACCCGAGATGCATATCCCTGGGCGCTCCCCGAGGGGTTACCGCTCGGGGGCGCGCTTTAGGCCCTAGCCTCCGTAGGTTTCGGACGAGGCGTCGCCCCTCGGAGTCCTTTAACGAACTACCCTTCAAGCATTGGGGGAGGTGATGGCGTTCCTCCCCCCCAACCTCATCTGCATGATAATACCCCGGCCAATGCCTACCGCCAAAACCGAGGGAGTTGTGACGATTTGCTACGAGGTAGGCGAAAAAACCAAGTGGCTCACAAAACCAGCCAATTAGCCAAATGGAAAAACTCCTACCAGGCCCCTTGCGGCGACCAGCCGAAGCCCATAGCAAGGTCAGTGGCAAAACCTAAAGGGCGGGTGGGTGGGAAACTGCGTCGTCTCCAGGGAAGAAAGGGGGCGAGCCAGGGGCTGCCCTGACCTTAAGTGGCCCTAGGAAGGCCCGCCCCTGCCGCCAGCCAATTGGCTGGCGCCACAGGGTATGCTAATTGGGTGAATCCCTGTCTCCTGCGAGGCTGACGCCAGCCTCGCAGAGTGAGTGTGGGCGGGTCGTGATCCCACAACCCCCCCTCCTCCTGAAGATCGGAAGGGGCATTGGGTGGCCAGGTTGCTCACCAGGGTAAAACAGTTTGAGCATCTTACATGAATCCTGACCTGACTGCATTTGCTGCCAATTAGTTTCTGGGCCCAATTCAAAGTGCTGGCTTTGACCTATTAAGCTCTGAACAGCTCAGGACTGCAATACCTCAAGGATTGCTTCTCCTCATAAGAACTGACCCAGACCCTGCAATATCATCTAAGGCCCTTAGTTGTGTGCCCTCTCCATGAGAGGGGATGCGAGTGGTGCTGTGGGTTAAACCACAGAGCCTAGGATTTGCCAATCAGAAGGTCGGTGGTTCGAATCCCCGCGACGGGGTGAGCTCCCGTTGCTCGGTTCCTGCTCCTGCCAACCTAGCCATTCGAAAGCACGTCCAAGTGCAAGTAGATCAATAGGTACCACTCCGGCAGGAAGGTAAACGGCGTTTCCGTGCGCTGCTCTGGTTTGCCAGAAGCGGCTTAGTCATGCTGGCCACATGACCCGGAAGCTGTACACCGGCTCCCTCGGCCAATAAAGCAAGATGAGCGCCTTTACCTACCTCCATGAGAGGTCTGGAGGGCAGTAACATGAGAACGGGCCTTTTCTGTGGTGGCTCCCTGATTGTTGAATCCTCTCCCCAGGGAGGCTCGCATGTCACCTTTATTACATATATTTAGGCACCAGGCAAGAACCTTCCTCTATAACCAGTCCTTTAGTTTTCTCTGATGAACATAGGGACATCCTAAGGAGAAGTGGGACATTCTGGGATCAAACCATAAACCAGGATGTCTTCTGTAAATCCGGGGCTGTCCTTAAAAAATAGAGACACTTGAAAGGTCTGCATCTAGTCCAACCCCTTGCAATGTAGGAATATTAGCTAAAGCTATGGCCTTTTAAATGTGTTTGGGGGAGGGGGGGTTATTGGTTTGTTTTCATATTTTGTGTCTCATTTTCTGTCTTCGTGCTGTAAATCACCCTGTGACCTTCAGACAAAGGGCAGTATATAAAATAATAATAATAATAATAATAATAATAATAATAATAATAATAATAATAATAATTGCATGTGTTGCTCCACCCACTTATGACTCTGGCCCCAAAAATTCCACCCGGACATCATTTTGGACAGACGAATCCGGACATACGACAGCCCTCCCCAACCTGATGTATAGGAAAAAAGTGGAATCAGCAGAACCAGCTTTAATTATTTTCTCAGTGAAAATCCAGCTCATTATTTTTGCAAGTGAGCCGTGTAAAATCTGCATTTGCCTTTTAACTGAGCAATTTCCAACCTGCAGCTAGGTCCTCTACCGAATTTGCCCTTTTTTATTAGTCCAAAGAGGTTCCTTCTTTGCAGTGCTAATAATACATCCCTTTCATTCTGTTTTCTATCTAGACATTTCCTGCTGTGACTACATAGTTGGTAAGTTGAAATCTCTAACATGTTCACCATGGGCCATTTGTGGAACTGACTGATGATGGCTTGCTGCTTGGATTATTAATAGCCTAGGTTTGCAAAAGGAATAAAACATTAGCTGAGAGTAGCAATTCACATTAGGTCTCCTTCGACATACTTCATTTACGATATGGGGGTGAGCTCCTTTACACTGCTGTTTTAAAAAAACACAGCTAGGGGTGGGTTGCTTTAAAAGAGGACTGGACAAAATTGGGGATGGTGGAGTTATCAATGGCTACTAGCAATGAGGTCTGTGCTCTGCCTCCAAAGTCAGAGGCAGCAATATTTGGGAATACCAGTTGCTGGAAACCACAGGAGGGGAGAATGATCTTGTGCTCAGGTCCTGCTTGTACGTTTTCCATGAGCTTCTGTTTGGCCACTGTGAGAACACGATGCTGGACTAGATGGCCCATTGGACTGATTCAACAGGCTCATTTTAAGTTTTTAACCTCCAGCAGCAAGCTAATCTCTCTCTCTCTCTCTCTAATTTTTATTAGTTTTTTTTAACGTATCATTTTCAACAATAATTAAACATACTTTTACATTTTATTCAAATTTTTGACTTCCATCAATCCTGTCTGAAAATTTTCCAATCTAATCTCTCAGTATGCATTTCTTATCTTCCCTGTTACATTTCAAACTCATAACCAATATCTCTATCTTTTTCTACTTTGTAACACTTCGTATATTTCTCCTTACAAAACTTCTTGTAGTTCTACTAGTGTAATTTGTTGATTACAGTTGCTCTTCAAATAATTCATATACTTCTTCCAATCTTCTGTAAATCTCTGGTCCTGCAGGTTTCGAATCCTTCCTGTCATTTTGTCCAATTCTGCATAGTCCATTAATTTCGTCTGCCATTCTTCTTTCGTCAGAATTTCTTCTTGTTTCCATTTCTGGGCTAACAATACTCTTGCCGCAGTTGTTGCATATAAAATTTTACATCTTATCTATTGATGTCCTGACCTCTAATACCAAGTAAAAATGCTTCTGGCTTTTTAAAAAATGTATATTTCAACATCTTTTTCATCTCATTATATATCATTTCCCAGAAGTTCTTAACTTTTTTACATTCCCACCACATATGATAAAATGTTCCTTCTTTTTCTTTACATTTCCAACATTTATTATTTGTCTTATACATTTTAGCTAATTTCACTGGTGTAATATACCATCTGACAGCAAGCTAATCTCCGGCCATACTGGGTTGGTCCAATTTGGCCCATGAGGCCATTTCCCCCCAACCACAACCACCTGTCAAGCAGCTGACATCACTTCTGGTGCCCTCCAAATGTTGCTGGACTACAGCTCCCATCATCCCTGTCCGCTGGTCGTTGTCAGGAGCGAGCCAGCAGTAAATCACACCGTGCAAGTTGAAGTTACCGTAAGTCTTTATGAGCAAGAACATGATCTGCACAGACTTGGCAAAGTGTCGGGCCCAATGAACACAACAGTTCACCCCCAGTAGGTCTTGCCCCATGGATCAGTTGCTGAGACTGAAAGTCCCTGCCTCTCCAGGCTTTTTCCCAAGCAATCAGAGACTGCGCCTGTGTGAACCAGCCTCTCCTCCTGTGTGAACCATGCCTCTTCTGGTTCTGGAAGACAAGCTGGGAGGGGAGCTTGTTGTAGCAGGAGGGGGAGACCCTCATGACTCTTCACCAGCCCGACTCAACTCTGCCTCTTGCCTTCCTCCTACTTCTGCCTCTGATTCTGGACTTCCCTCTGCCACGGGCTCTCCCAGTTCACTAGCCCTCTTCACCTTCTCCTCCCAGTCTTCTGCCTTTTCTCCCTCTGGCCACTCATCGTCATTGCACCACCAATCTCCAGGCTCTGAGCCTTATTCCCTTGGTGGTTCCCCAGCTGGTTCCTTCCGCCATTCCTCTGCGTCCAACCAGTTCATGACAGTCATGCTAGAATTCAGCAGTTCCCAACCTGTGGGTCCCCAGATGTTGTTGGACTACAACTCCCATCATCCCTGAGCTCTTGCCTTGCTAGCTAGGGGTGATGGGAGTTGTAGTTCAACAACATCTGGGGACCCACAGGTTGAGAAAGGCTGTGCTAGATGGAAGTGATGGGAGTTGCAATCCAGCAACATCTGGGGGGCACTTCATTGGCTACCCAAGTCCTCATGTGCCCTATAGCACTTCCCCATAGCTTTGCATCTTAAGGGACAGTTGGTCATGCTGGGCACCCTGTTTTTTGGAGTTCATCATTAATTTCCACCCTGATAGGCTTCAAAATAACTTCCCCAGGACAGTTTGAGCAACCCCAGCTCCAGCATTGGGAATGGAGCAGTTTTCTGTGGCCAAAAGCAATTTCACATTGTATGTTTCAGATGCTATCTACTACAGTGCGTGTGATATATATATATATATATATATATATATATATATATTCAGTCTACAAGTGCAATAACATTTGAATCAGTCCCTCACAGGAAGGAGTTAGCGAGCGAGCCACAGGCTGACATTTATTCACAGAAAGCACAAAGAGAGTAATTTTAAATAGCAATCGATTTAACAAAGAAAATGGAAGCCTGTTCAGAGATAATTTGCAAGCGGAAAGGAGGGCTTCGTTCGAGATGAATAAATCATTTGCTGCAAATAGTTCCCCCCGACTCTATTAGAGAACATTGATTCGCTTTCTCGGGTTCTTTAAAATGATTTGCTCTTAGCATTCTGCCTTCCCCCCAAACACCACACACTTTTTGATACATTATTATGGGTTGGGTTGCCTGCCTTTATGACTTCTACTTTCCTCCCTGTACCTCTGCATGACAGCTTAATTGTTTACCATGAATTCTGGGACTAGTAATAGCAGCTAATTTAAATAGGCCAGAGCAAATAGTGGACCTTTACCCATAACGATACAGACCACAGCAGCGTTTATATATATATTTAATCTTAACCATACTGGCTGCGCTCATATACCAGGCAAATGGTTACACTCTGTACCGAATTTTTTTTATATAAAAAAATGCTTATTATCCTACTCATAGATCAGGTGCTCGAAGCAGCTTTATAAAAGAAGACTGTTGTTATAAAATAATGGCAATGCAACTTACATAAAAATTGCCACGCTGGGTCAGAGCGATGTTCTGTCTCACTCAGCAGCTTGTCAGTAGATATTGGTATGACAGTGTGTCTCACACAGGATCATCAACAGGGCATATAAGAACAGGGGGAGTCAGACAGTTGGTCCATTGAGCTCAGTCTACACTGACTGGAGATGCGGGTGGCGCTGTGGTCTAAACCACAGAGCCTCTTGGGCGATGGGGTGAGCTCCCGTTGCTCTGTCCCAGCTCCTGCCAACCCAGCAGTTCGAAAGAACACCAGTGCAAGTAGATAAATAGGTACCGCTGCGGCTGGAAGGTAAATGGCGTTTCTGTGCGCTCTGGTTTCCATCGCAGTGTCCCGTTGTGCCAGAAGCAGTTTAGTCCTGCTGGCCACATGACCCGGAAAGCTGTCTGTGGACAAACGCCGGCTCCCTTGGCCTGAAAGCAAGATGAGCGCCGCAACCCCCTAGCTGCCTTTGACTGGACTTATCCATCCAGGGGTTCTTTACCTTTACTCTTTTTTTTTTTTTACACTGACTGGCAGTGCTTTTCCAGAATTGTAGAACATAAGAAGAGACTAGTCTAGTGGATCAGACCAATGACCCATCTAGTCCAGCATCCTGTTCTTACAATGGCCATAGGAAGCTACCAAGCAGGACACAAGTACAAGAACCAGCAACTGGCCTTACTGTAGATGCCAGAGGTTGAGTCAAGGACCAACTCTCTGCAAAGCATATGATCTGCCATTGAGCTCTGCCCCTTCCTGTGCCTTTAACACCATTTCATTTCATTTCATTTTCATTTTTTCATTTCACTTTTTATTTGCATACCACAGACCCTCCAAGTGTCCCTATTTTCCAAAGACTTCCCTGATCTAGAGGAGCCATCCCGGTTTCTGATTTGATCCCGGAATTTCCCACTTTTCCTTAGGATGTCTCTATTTTCATTGGAGAAATGTTGGAGGGTATGGAGTTATTCAAACCCCCAAGCCAGAGGACAGCAAACTTTTTCAGCAGGGGGCCGGTCAACTGTCCCTCAGTCCTTGTGGGGGGCTGGACTATTTTTTTTTGGGGGGTGAACGAATTCCTATGCCCCACAAATAACCCAGAGATGCATTTTAAATAAAAGGACACATTCTACTCATGTAAAAACACACTGATTCCCAGACCGTCCATGGGCTGGATTTAGAAGGTGATTGGGCCGGATCCAGCCCCCAGGCCTTAGTTTGCCTACCCATGCCCCAAGCCATCTGAAGGCAATCCTGTATAGGGTAATGTTTTATTATGTTTTTATATATGTAGGAAGCTGCCCAGAGTGGCTGGGGCAACCCAGTAAGATGTGTGGGGTATAAATAGTAAAATTATCATCAAGGAATGGGACATCCCTATGTTCACTGGAGAAATGTTGGAGGGTATGATACCACCTTTCTAAATCACTATACGCAAGGTGGTTTACAAGCTGAAGAAACAACAAAATAGACAGCAAAGATCACACACCTAACAACCATCAGATCCAATACAAAAGAAGTCAGAATAAAAGCATAACTTTGAAATGAACAATGTATAGCAAATCAACAAATATTCAATAATCCATTAGAGTATAATAGTAAAGAATAAATTTAAACCAGCAAGTAATAATTAAATAGTTTGCACTTGATGAAGGTCAACAGAGATTGTGGTGACCTTGGGACATATGGTTTTATTTACACATATATGCAACCTAGGCAGAGGGTGAAGGGGCTCACAGCATCAACGCTCCCAAAGATCTTGCTTTCCCCTTAGGTCTCCAGGCAAGCCCCAGGTCACAGTTTTTGATCCATCACAGAGCAAGGCATGTCTCTGTCTCTCCGGCTTCCAGCATCACCCCACATCCACTCACATGCACAATCTCCCTTGTCCTATTTCCATCCCAGGATGACATGGCACCCAACCAGGTGAGGTGGCAAAAGGTGAGGTGGCTATTTGTCTCTATGGAAACGTAGCTCACCCTTGGAGATGCTGATGAGAGCACTTCTCCAGCCAGCTAAGACAAGGCCATTACCCAACAAAGAGACTTTTCTGACAGCTGCTTCTGCTAGACTCCACACTTCACTAGATGTGCAATCACAGGCCTGGAAAGGACCCATGTCTAACCCCCACACAGCCTATAATGATAAACAGCTACCTTGTACCACTGGTTCACCCACTTTAGCATTGTCTGTACTGACCAGCAGTGTCTTCACAGACAAGATGTCACTCCAGGTGCTGCTAGATTGCAGCTTCCATCATCCCTGCCGATCAGCCAAGCTGGGTGGGGCTGATAGGATCTGGAGTCAATCATCATCTGGAAGGTGAGCATCAGAACTGGCTGGTCCTACTGTTAGAATTCCTGCTCTATGGTTGCAGTCATAGAGTTGTTGTCTTTCACATGATGGTATATGTTTTGACTACACAGAGTGGGAAGTGACGGAGACAGGATGTTTGTGTTGCTGTGTTCCGTGAAGTGGGACTATTGTCCTTTGTTCTTTTTCTCTTTGCTGTCTGATGCTAGAGAGAGAGGGAGCCATGTTGCAGTGCTCTGTGTGTGTTTATATGTAAATAAAGTAGATTAGCCAAAATGCTGAATTGCTGAGGTCTGTCACTCGCATGATGCGCAAACTCTGCGGATCCCTAAGTGTGCTGGTGTCAGTTGGCATCAGTCGCTGTGATGTTTGGGCTGAAGAAAGCTTATGAAGCTCCCAAACAATCGACCGGGAGGAAGGAAACATGCCAGTCGGGCATGTGTCTCTGCCAGGGCCCTACTCGAGTATAGGCTGAACTCCTGACACCTACAACAGGGGTCAAGGATCTGGAAACCATGCCATATGAGGAATGGTTGAGGGAGTTGGGTAGGTTTAGCCAGGAGAAGAGGAGACTGAGAGGAAATATGATTGTCATCTTCTAGTATCTCAAGGGCTGTCACATGGAAGAGGGAACAACAAGCTTGTTTTCTCCTTCTCCAGAGGGTCCAATGAATTCAAGTTGCAAGAAAGGAGATTCCAGCTAAACATCAGGAATAACTTTCTGAGGGTAGGAGCTGTTCAGCAGGGGAACAGACTCCCTTAGGAGGTGATGGACTCTCCATCCTTGGAGGTTTATAAGCAGAGGTTGGGTGGCCATCTGTCGGGGTGGTTGAGATACCTGCATTGCAGGGGATTGGACTAGATGACCCTCGGGGTCCCTTCCAACTCTACAATTCTGTGATTCTATGAGAGTATCGAGACTAGTGGTATCCTCCCCAAAGGCTTCACAGAAAACTTAAATAAAATAGGAATGCAAATGAAAACATTGTAAATGCCATTAAATACCAAAATTAATACAAATTTAGATGAACGCTTATGACACACACACACAGGCATTTCATTAAAAGAAAGAGAAAGCCTTCCTAAATCAGCCTGTGAAAATTAAAACATGTCGAATATTTACTCGGATGATCATTTTAAGCCCGCTTGTATTTTATGCCGCACCGAGTGCGCAACTAACTCTCATTTTTTTCCAATTTGAAAGGACTGGATATAAAAGGCTCATGTTACAGGCAGAAGCCACGGAATCTCGTTTCTTTATAAGCTGCCAATGAGCATTAAATAATTTTCCAGAGCTGCCTAGCGTTCAGAAGTATTTAAGTGCTCACGTTTTTTTGCTGAAAGGGGTTTTGTTTTTTAAAAGATGGCAACGAGGGTATCCAAGTGCATGCATTAATTATGGTAATCCTGTTCTTGTTGTATATAATCAAATCCTTTCAACGCTCCATTAGATTTCATCATTGTTATTCAGTCTCCTTTCGGAGAGAGGTGTGTGTTGTTGCTATTTGAGCTGGGGCATGCCAAAGAGCTGTATTCGAGGGCAGGAAGCCAGAGGAACACATGCAGTGGGCAGAAACAGGCCTGGGAATTGCTGCCAAACAGCTGCAAAGAGGCAGAGCGAGGGCTGCTTTATAGCAAATCCTGGGCAAGCGCAGGAGGTGTGGGGGGAGAGCCACATTTCTATGTGCAAATCAATGCTCCTCCTCTCTCTCTATCCGGCTTCCTGTGTTGCCTTTATACTGTTCAAGGAGCAGGCCTCCTGGCTGCCTGAAAACCTGAGATGTAGGGATAGGTTGGGCTCCATGATCACTGAAATGGTGACAGCAGCCACAAAATTAAAAGATGCCTGCTTCCTGGGAGAAAAGCAATGACAAACCTAGACAGCATCTTAAAAAGCAGAGACATCACCTTACCAATAAAGGTCCGTATGGTTAAAGCTATGGTTTTCCCAGTAGTGATGTGTGGAAGTGAGAGCTGGACCATAAGGAAGGCTGATCGCCGAAGAATTGATGCTTTTGGATTATGGTGCTGGAGGAGACTCTTGAGAGTCCTATGGACTGCAAGAAGATCAAACCTCTCCATTCTGAAGGAAATCAGCCCTGAGTGCTGACTGGAAGGACAGATCCTGAAGCTGAGGCTCCAGTACTTTGGCCACCTCATGAGAAGAGAAGACTCCCTGGAGAAGACCCTGATGTTGGGAAAGATGGAGGGCACAAGGAGAAAGGAGGAGAAAGGGATGACAGAGGACGAGACGGTTGGATAGTGTTCTCGTAGCTACCAGCATGAGTTTGACCAAAGTGCGGGAGGCAGTGGAAGACAGGAATGCCTGGCGTGCTCTGGTTCATGGGGTCACGAAGAGTCGGACATGACTAATCAACTAAACAACAACAACAACAGGGATAGGTTTTTGTTGTTTTTTCACAGTTATCCAAAATCCAATTATTATTATTTTTATTTATTTAAATTTTTATTTTTTTACCAACAACCAAACACAAACAGTGAAACCCCTCAGGCGGCTCATACATTGGGTATATATAATCAATAATAACATATTCACATCAACCATATGTACAATTTTATATACGTTAGCACTCCTCCCTCCACAGGGTTTGTTTAACTTTTAACATTTTAATGGATATGATAATGGATATCATACCTTCCAACATTTCTGAGATGAAAATAGGGACAGTCTATTCTACATCAGGAAGCTTCTCCAGCGTTGGATCTCCCACACATCTACATTGGTCACCTTGAGTCAACTGCAGTGGCGTAGCGTGGGGGTGCAGGGGGGGCCGGCCGCACCGGGCGCAACATCTGGGGGTTAGGGTTAGGGGGCGCAAATCCACGGGTTAGGGGGTGCAAATTACTTGCCTTGCCCCGGGTGCTGACAACCCACGCTACGCCACTGGTCAACTGCAACCCCTCAGCGTCCCCAACCTCACGGGGGGTAGGGGGCTGGAATCAAGACACTTGGAGGGTCTATGACATGACACTGAAAGTTAAGATTTCTCCAGCAAAAGGGGAGGTGGGGTGTGTTTCGATATGACTGGGGAGGACCTAATTTTAACCTCACTTCTTTCTGTTCTCCTCCACTACATCCCAGCACACAAGAGGCCTGCAAGCGTACTGCCTTTGTTCCTGGGGATTTTCCTTTGTGCGCTCCTGCTTGTGACTTTAAGTCTCTACTACGGCAGCGTGAGGCGAGATTTCAAAGTCTTGGAAGAGTTTCACACCCAGCTTGTTATCGTCGTCCTTCAGATCAGGCATGTTGCTGTGAAATGTTGGGCCTGGTTTATGAGGCTGTAGAAAGCCTCACACATGGAACCATGCAGGGCTGGCTCGCTTCCTCTGGGATACCTTCCGAATGTGTCTGAGAGAGAAAAAGAGCCTCTTTATTTAAGAGGGGAAAATTTAAACGGAAAATGAAGCAGCTGTCTTCTTGCAAAATTACGACGCTACCCACGGCGGGCATTTTTCCTTTCTTATCGCCGTCATTTGGGTTCCGCATTTCTTTTCATAATGCCATTATCGTCTCCTAGCAATCTCAATTGCAATTAGAGGCCCATTGTGTAAGAGCCTTGAAGCATTGAGAATATTCTTTATTTCCAACCTGGGGATGTGTGGGAGCTGCAAACAAGATTTCAAAGTATTGCCAATCAAACGTTTTAAAATAATAATAATAATAATAAACCCATGAGCTAGACCATACAAAAGACTAGTCTTCAAAAATGACTTATTTTTAAATGATAAATGGTCGGTGTTGCTTACAGAGGAACGTGTGGACAGACAGAGTATATAACCTTATCAAAACTTGCTTCCTTTGAAATTCCCCAGCAGTTTCTTCGGGGAGGAGCCTTTGAATTCAACTCAGATTTTGGCTTGGATGAAACTGAGAGTAGCTGTGCATATTTTACTCTCTCCCACTGGAATCAATGGGGTGTAAAAGTGTTTAGCTGGAGCTGAGTCAAGTTTCTTTGTGTCTGATGTATATTTTGAGGTAAGGGTTAAGCAATGTGGGTATTTGTGAGTGGTATGTATAAATATCACATTTTATCCACTGCACGGTTTGAAACCTATTCTATATATGTCAGCTTATGGATAGCTGCTGCAAGCTTTCAAAAGATAGTTGACCAAGTGTCTAACCACACAATTAAAAATTACAGGAATGTTGCAGTATCCACTATCATTGGTTCATGGTTTAATAAAATATTGTATATACTAATACAAATTGGTTATAAAAAGGTGGTATTTAAGACACTGCTGCCATTTTTAGCTTACTGGAATCACACCAAGACTTTAAAAAATGAACACAGTGCAAAAATTGCCTTCTGCATTGCAAAATTATGATTAAGAATGAATAAATGCTGGTAACAGTTACTAAATCTCCTTGTCACACATTGTGGTCCTGTCTGCACTATACATTTAAAGTCCCTGCCTCTGAAAGGTCTACAAAGAACTATATAAAAGATTAGTGAAACAATGCCAATAAAAGCAAATGTTTAAACTAGGCTGGCATGCAATCTTAGCAAAACATAAATAAAATCAGCAACTTAAAAAAAAATTATACACAATAATATTGTGTATGAAGAATAGCATGGATAGGCTTGCTAGGGGGGAGGGGGTGTTTTTAGCAGATGCTGAAAACAACGCAGTGAAGACATCTGCCTAAAATCAATGGGCAGGGTGTTCCAGAGAGTAGGTACTGCTGGTGGAATGGGACTGGTGGGACTGGTGCAATGGAAGGCGAAGAAGCCAAGAGTAGCTGGGGCCAACCAGTTCTAGGTTTGTCCCTATTCGCTGCCTCCCTGCTGAGTTATACAAGGGCAAAACAGACTGAGAAGGAGGAAGCTGGCAGCCAGCATCACACACACACCCCAGACTGGCTGTAAGAAGGGAAGTGTCAGGGACAGGAATGGTGGAAACCGCCTCCCCATCCTGACCCTTCCAGGGAGGGGGAGGAAGAAGACAGTCTAGATTGACAACCGGGGTTTGAGGGAGGTCACAGCTCAGAGGCAGATGGTGGGTAAAGTTGGGAAACCATGGGAGAGCCAGAGCAACAGGTGGCTGACACGTTGTCAGTAGAAAGCATTCCAGACCCTCCATCTCCCAGAACCTGGCGAGCCTTAAAAGTAGGAGAGCAAAGAGCTCAAAGACAGAGGGCCCTTAGCAGCACCCATAGAGGAGTTGATGATGACGAAGAATGAGGGATGGGAGAGATTGGAGGGGGGAAGAGATTCACTCGGGACAATGCCCTTATCCAAGAAGCTGGGTTCTATAGCCTCTTTGTGTAAAGTTTGAAATAAAAAAGGACTGTAAGAAACTTTCCCTTGTCTTCATACTTTCCTGGGCAACCAGCCGGGAATCACTGACATCACCCCAACAGGTATGGGTTGGCTGAGGGCAGAATGAAGCCGGTGGGCCACTGCCCTATTTGCCTTAATTGATCAGCCTCTGCTGAAAAGTCAGGATAGAAACTTTCTACGATTATGTGTGGCATTGAGATAAAGGTAAAGGTACCCCTGCCCATACGGGCCAGTCTTGACAGACTCTGGGGTTGTGCGCCCATCTCACTCAAGAGGCCAGGGGCCAGCGCTGTCCGGAGACACTTCCGGGTCACGTGGCCAGCGTGACATCGCTGCTCTGGCGAGCCAGAGTCGCACACGGAAACGCCGTTTACCTTCCCGCTGGTAAGCGGTCCCTATTTATCTACTTGCACCCGGAGGTGCTTTCGAACTGCTAGGTTGGCAGGCGCTGGGACCGAGCAGCGGGAGCGCACCCCGCCGCAGGGATTCGAACCGCCGACCTTTCGATCGGCAAGCCCTAGGCGCTGAGGCTTTAACCCACAGCGCCACCTGCGTCCCGTGGCATTGAGATAGTGAATAGTTAAAACTGTGGAACTCACACCCACAGGAGTCTTCCAAAGCAACTACTCTGTTCCGAACTTAAAAATGGAAAGCGTAATGCTGGTGGTCAACAAAAGAGGTTTAAAGACGGTCTTGAGGCAATTTTTTAAAAATGTAGTACAGTGGTACCTCGGGTTAAGTACTTAATTCGTTCCGGAGGTCCGTACTGTCAGGGAACTGCCATCGGAGCCAGAGGCGGAGGGAAGGCTCCAGAGGGATGCCGGAGAGGGTCCCAGTAGGGAGAGAGGCAGCCCATCTGGTGGGGAAGGAAATCAGCGTAGCACCAGTGGAGAAGGGGGGCAGATGGGGGAATCGGAGAGAAGGCTCCTGGACTCCTCACCGGAGATCAGCGGGGAGAGCACGGGTCCTCCGCTGCCCACACCCTCCCTGTGCAGAAGACTTCCGCGCAGGGAGAGTAGGAGGAGACTGGGTGTCAAAGAACTTCTTTGCTGGAAGAAGTTCAAGAAACACCCACTGACGGATTCTGCCAGCGATTGAGACAGCCACGGATGGGTGGCTGTCCGGACAGAAAGGGTTCACCCAGGTGACTCAGCCAGGTGTGGCGACGACTTACGCACGAGCAACCCCCTAGAACCATTACACGTACTTAACCTGAAACTGTTCTTAACCTGAAGCACCACTTTAGCTAATGGGGCCTCCTGCTGCTGCCGCGCCACCGTAACACGATTTCTGTTCTCATCCTGAAGCAAAGATCTTAACCTGAAGCATTATTTCTGGGTTAGCAGAGTCTGTAACCTGAAGCATATGTAACCTGAAGCATATGTAACCCGAGGTACCACTGTATAAACACCAACAATTGGGAAACGCCTGCGAGCACTCCAGTTGGAGAAGAGCCTTTACCAAAAGTGTCGTGGGCTTTGAAGACACTCAAACTCAGGACGCAAGGGAGAAACATGCTAAGAGGAAGGCACGTTTGGTAAATCCACACTGTGATCAACTCCTGCCTGGAAACCTATGTCCCCACTATGGAAGGACGTGTGGATCCAGAATTGGCCTCCACAGTCACTTATGGACTCATTGTTAAAACTGTGTTTATGGAAGAGAATCTTACTGGGCTACGAATCATCGCCAAAGAAGAAGAATGGATTGGCTGAGGGCAGAATGAGGCCAGTGGGCCACTGCCCTATCTGCCCTAATGGACCAGCCTCTGCTGAAAAGTCAGGTTAGAAACTTTCTAAGATTATGTGTGGCATTGAGAAAGTGGATAGTTAAAACTGTGGAACTCACAGCCACAGGAGTCGGTGATGAGAGCTTTAAAAGAGATTTTGGCAAATTCATGGAGGACAAGGCTATTGACGACCACTAGCCGCAATGGCAACGCTTTGGCTCCACAGTCAGCAGCAGGAATTAAACCACAGGATGGGAGAGAACTTGAATCTTGCTTGCTGGTTTCCCACCAGTATCTGCATTGCAGGGTGTTGGACCAGATGATCCCTTCCAACTGTATAGTCTTATAACTCTATTATCTGGTTGGCCACTATGAGAACAGGAAGGAAGGAAGGAAGGAAGGAAGGAAGGAAGGAAGGAAGGAATCTTTATTTGTATCAGCCATCGGCCATAGCAATAAAACAACAATACGATATACAAAGAATACAAATAAAAAGTGAATTATATAAAATACATTTTAGGGTTTTGAATCAGTAGTCAAATAGTGGATCTTATTCTGATTGCCCCAGCTAAAAACCTTGCAACCTTTGCTGTCACCTGCTCATCTTGATCTGCCAAAAGGAAGGACACTGTGGCAGTGGTTGGGCGACCCGGAATGGTCAATAAAAGAGAGATGATAATCTCATTCTTCAAGCCTTTATAAAGAGGGCAAGCCAGAAGGGCATGCGCCACCAATTTG
Source organism: Podarcis cretensis (assembly GCF_951804945.1). Taxonomy (NCBI): domain Eukaryota; kingdom Metazoa; phylum Chordata; class Lepidosauria; order Squamata; family Lacertidae; genus Podarcis; species Podarcis cretensis. Next base: position 13,713,806 of record NC_137170.1, on the reverse strand, counting down.
GTACTGCCATCTCCACAGGGGCATGTGTTTTTTGTGTGGAATCTGTTGGAATCATCCCTTGAGTACAGCCAAGGGCAATATATTCAATTTTGCAAGAGTAAAAGCACGTCTATGTTTTAGAATTGCTAGGTTATGCAGATAGAGTGCCAGAGATGGGAAGGTGGAAAATAGTCAAACCGTGGGCAAAATTTCCTTATTGTGGCCAAGTTGTTCTGACACTCGATATCATTTAGGCACTGACAAATTAGACTGTTTGCTTTACTAAAACCCAAAGTGAGTAGCTGTTGTGGTGATAAACCACAAGAGTGAAGTTTTTGGTAGACAATTTTAGTCCAGGCGCTCTTGTGACAATCTTGCAGCAGTAGAGTTATTAGACGTGGGGAGGGAGTTTTGCATTTAGGCAAAGCCAATAGTTAAGTGTTCTACACCAGATCCATAATTCTACTGAGGAAAGATTAGCCTCTAGGCACAATGATGCATTTGGAACACAGGGTGGTACAGAGAAAATTTGCCTTAAGAACTTTGATTGGACAGCTTCCGTAGATCCAAAGTGAGTGCCTGTCCAAATCTGAACCCCATATAATAACTGTGCTAGGGGTTTAGCTTGGAGCACTTCCAGGACTAATGGTATATGTTTACCACCTTTTGTGTGGAAAACGCGTGTCAGAATTTTGGCACTTTGGGACACTTTTTCTTTTGCACATGCTAGACTGAGGGCCATTGGTCTAATGCAAAAAACTCCACTTACGTCCTTATGGTTGCTACCACACCGAAGGGTTGATTCATTGCAAGTGCAGAAGGAACATTACATGGCAGATGAAAAAGTGTTGAACAGGCATTGACTGAAGACAGAAACTAATTTGCAGGTTACCATTTTTGTTTTCAGATAGAAACATCCCCCGCAAAATTTAAAATAAAATATGGAGAGCATTAAAAGGAATTATTCTGACCATATTTATAACACCTGCCTTAGAGGATGGCATTAATGGATGAGGCATTGCTGGGAACCTTTTAAAATACACACTGACCCACTTGTATGAGTGCATTAAAGGTCGACGTAGGCAATGTTCTTCCCGGTGTGGATTCTGCACCATAATTGAGACCACCTGCCTGCACCGATTACGTGAACCATATTTGACTTCTCTTCGTATTCAGGCATTATCCCCGCTGCGACAAACAGTTCTTGTTTACATAGCAAAAAATAAAAAATATATACATGAAAAGGAGTTTATTTTAGCTGCCGTTTAATACATGTCAGCAGCTGGAAAATGAAAATGGGGAGCAGCCCTCTCAGCTTCTATAGAACTGTGCAAGAAAAAATCTGAAAAATGAGGTTAGACACACAAGAAAAGGTTTTATTTTCATTTTGTAAAAAAAGAAGAAAGAATTATATCCTTGTTAGATTCCTAGATCTGCACAAGACTTGCCAGCAAGACTTGTGTAGCTTATAAGGGAAGCACACTATTTAGTTCCCAATCATCAGTTGTTTCATACGTCTTGTGCTAAAAAATCTAATTATTCTGATTGTGTTTAAATAAAACACCAAAACGCATTAAATTTTCAGACAATTTATTTTTATATGGCACCAGATCAGAAGCCCAATACGCTCTCCAGAAGGGGTGGTGGGCAAACAATTGATATAAAACAATAATTCCCTGTTTTAGGCAACCTTGTCCCCACCAAAAACAATGGAAACTCAATCGTTGGTTCAAACAAGGAGAATGGGCCTTGCAATCTCAGATTTACTTGATGTATACAAAGTATTACAGTAGAAGGTCATCAATGGGGGTTTGAGGTACATCTTAAAAAAAACAAAAACCTACTCCCTATTCAGTTTTGTATAAAACAAGGAGCACTTTGCATTTCCAACCAAGCTCAATGTTTTCCCTGCACTTTGCATGCATTCCATGTCCAACTATACACCAAAAAAAGACAATGCAGATTGTGAGTGCAAATACTCAAATTGCATCGTGATAACAAGCTCTGAAATGAGCACAACCTATCCAGTCCCAATTTCTTAACTATTTTGAATTTGTCAGTTATGCATCGTGCAATAGTAAATCTGTTCAGAAGGTCAGGTTCTAAATCTTAGGTCATAAAAGTTGGTGGATGTGATGCATACACACAACTGCATTTTGAGCCCCTCTCCCAGAAGGTGACTTAAGAGATCTTTCTTAAAACCACTTGTGGACCACCTGACATTATGCCTTGTTTGGTGCTTTGGTCCTGTATCCAGAAAAAGTTCAAGTTTGGGCTAGGGAATGCACACACAAACATACACATCACAGGGCATCGATTCAAAAACAGAAGCATTCATCCCCTCCTTTATGTACACAAATATACAATAAGAGTTCAAACATCTACCAGTAGAAAGTTATCATTAAATGTACACTGAATTTGCTTTTTCACTACTGGGCATTGCAAGAAAGGAAGGTTGAGCCGAGTGGTAAGGAATGTGTTATGCACACAAAAGGTCCAGGGTTCAATCTGTTGGCTCCTCTGCAGCATCTTCAACTCAACAGAACATTAAATTGTGGAGCTGGGCTGAAGGAAAGAAATCTGAAAATCTCAGATTACGTTTCTGCTTTAAAGCTACATTTCGAAACTCTCACATCTGACATCAAAATGTAAACACTGACAAGCAAAGGCTTTTGCTTTCTCACTGGAAATGGCATAAACATGGTGGCTGCACGCTTGCAGATAGAAGGTGACATCTTCCATGCCCTTAAAGTTGCCTTGATGGGTGGCCCTCTTTTCTGAGTTTTTGAGAGTTCTACTCAGGCAGCATAGGGTGCATGGGTAAGGTTGCCATATGTTGAAGAGCAAAAGAGAGGACACATTTGCCAATGCCTGGGGCGGGATGGGGAAGGAGGTGCGAGAGAGAAGATGCTGGCCTACATAGCCCTATGGTTTGATCCTGCAGGATCAGCCTAGAAACTCTAACCACTGTTTCATGTTGGCTCTCAGCTCACTTATTGAGATAATCTTCTAAGACCCTGTTCCCCCTCCATATTAAGGTAGGTGAGCCACAGGACGAGGGCTTTCTGATGTTGACAAGAAAGGAAGTTCAGCCTCATGACAGCACTCCCTTGGGCGAACAGGTTCTTCCTCCAGCATACTGACTTTGAGTTTTATTGTTGTTTTAGCCTAATTGCATGCATGTTATTGTTTGGTATCATTGTAATCTCCTATTGCCTTGTTTGCTGCCTGGGTTTATTTTTCTTTTATGGGAAAGAAAGTTTGTTTCTTTCCCATAAAAGTTTATTTTCAGCTGTTGAAAATAAGTAAAGGAATAATTAAAAAAATAAAAATAAAAATTATTTATATCCTGCCCTCCACAGCTGAAGCCGGGCTCAGAATAACCAAACATGCATGTCTGAATTAGCTCTTGTCCAATTTTGACACTCCTGGAACGGCAGTTCCCAAACGCGTGCATGCCCTCTGGATACCAAAGGGGGAAAACGAGGACATTTTGGCAAATTAAAAAAATCTGCCAGGACAGAAATTCTACCCCTGAGAAACAGGACATGTCCTTGAAAAAGAGAAAGTATGGCAACCCTGTGTATGGACTCCTCAGTATCCTACTTCCACAAACATGGCGCCAAGCAGACCCCACCTTCTGCTAGACATGGAATTCCATGGCAAGCCTAGTTCCACTGCTCAGTTAAGTAAGTAAAAGGACCCCTGGATGGTTAAGTACAGTCAAATGCGACTTTGGGGTGTGGCGCTCATCTCGCTTTTCAGGCTGAGGGAGCCAGCATTTGTCCACAGACAGCTTTCCTGGTCATGTGGTCAGCATGACTAAACTGCTACTGGCACATGGAGGACCATGACAAATGCCAGAGTGCACAGAAACGTGGTTTACCTTCCTGTCGCAGTGGTACCTATTTTTCTACTTGCACTGGCATGCTTTAAAACTGCTAGGTTGGCAGAAGCTGGGACAGAGCAACAGGTGATCATCCCGTTATGCAGATTCGAACCACCGACCTTTCAATCAGCATGCCCAAGAAGCTCAGTGGTTTGGACCACAGCGCCACCCACATCCCTTACCTTTTCAATTAAGTAAAACAGCCCTACAATTAGGAAGAGTGGACAAACCACCTCCAGCAGAGAATGCTGGAAGGCAACAGGGGCTACCCTCAGGCAGTACTGAAGCAAGAATCAGCTGCCACTCCAGGCATTTTCTGTTATATAGGAAAAAGGGAGGATGCCATCTTGCCCTTTGCCTCAAGATGGGCTGGCTCTGTTTCTGTGTATCAGAGGAAACGCAAGCCAAGACTCATGGCTAGTGAGAAAACAGTTTGCTGATTGTATCCATCTGCAGGGAGCAGAAACAAACAAAAATGATGGTGCAGATTGAGAGAGAGAATCAAGGCTCTACACAATGAGTTCTTTGGTTTGGAAAGAAAGATAAGCATTGGGTCTGAAAATCTACAATGGAAGAACAATCAAGCACTTTGCAGGCTGTGAAATTGGTGTGGGTGGGTGTTTTAGCTGTATCTGTTGTTAATGCATGTTGTGGGTTGCCTTGAATCCTGTGCTAGGAGAAAGGAGAGCACAGAATAAAATACATAAGTATTTTATGTATTTTTTATGTATCCACTCAGTGGATTTGTAACTGGCTGACTGACCGAACCCAAAGGGTGCTCATCAATGGTTCCTCTTCATCCTGGAGAAGTGTGACTAGTGGGGTGCCACAGGGTTCTGTCTTGGGCCCGGTCTTATTCAACATCTTTATCAACGACTTGGATGATGGACTCAAGGGCATCCTGATCAAATTTGCAGATGACACCAAACTGGGAGGGGTGGCTAACACCCCAGAGGACAGGATCACACTTCAAAATGACCTTGACAGATTAGAGAACTGGGCCAAAACAAACAAGATGAATTTTAACAGGGAGAAATGTAAAGTATTGCACTTGGGCAAAAAAAATGAGAGGCACAAATACAAGATGGGTGACACCTGGCTTGAGAGCAGTACATGTGAAAAGGATCTAGGAGTCTTGGTTGACCACAAACTTGACATGAGCCAACAGTGTGACGCGGCAGGTAAAAAAGCCAATGCAATTCTGGGCTGCATCAATAGGAGTATAGCATCTAGATCAAGGGAAGTAATAGTGCCACTGTATTCTGCTCTGGTCAGACCTCACCTGGAGTACTGTGTCCAGTTCTGGGCACCACAGTTCAAGAAGGACACTGACAAACTGGAACGTGTCCAGAGGAGGGCAACCAAAATGGTCAAAGGCCTGGAAACGATGCCTTATGAGGAACGGCTAAGGGAGCTGGGCATGTTTAGCCTGGAGAAGAGGAGGTTAAGGGGTGATATGATAGCCATGTTCAAATATATAAAAGGATGTCACATAGAGGAGGGAGAAAGGTTGTTTTCTGCTGCTCCAGAGAAGCGGACACGGAGCAATGGCTCCAAACTACAAGAAAAAAGATTCCACCTAAACATTAGGAAGAACTTCCTGACAGTAAGAGCTGTTCGACAGTGGAATTTGCTGCCAAGGAGTGTGGTGGAGTCTCCTTCTTTGGAGGTCTTTAAGCAGAGGCTTGACAACCATATGTCAGGAGTGCTCTGATGGTGTTTCCTGCTTGGCAGGGGGTTGGACTCGATGGCCCTTGTGGTCTCTTCCAACTCTATGATTCTATGATTCTATGATTCTAAGTAAACACTACAGAAGACATTATTAAAAAGGAGCAGAATTATGTTTTGGCATTTGGGAGGACTTGTGGAAGTGGCCTCCATGGCTTATAAAAGGTAATAGCTCTTAAATCCTGGAGATCATGGGGAAATACAGACTTTTCCCCTTTTTGAGTGCATTATTATTATTATTATTATTATTATTATTATTATTATTATTTTGCAGCAGGGGCGAGGGGGCCTGATGTCTTTAGATTTTGCAAACCTAATTAAACTATCAGCCTGTCAGACAGTTAATGCAGAAGGAAAGTGAGGGTGATTTGCAAGATCAAAGTTATCGTAATATATAAATAATGTGACCAGAGGAGGAATTACAGGTAAGAGGTGTGCAGAAAGAAGGAACGCCATGGTGCATCTGTAACAGCAAAACTGAATGCCTTCATCTGTTCCAGCTGCAAGAAAACATGTCTCTCCCACACTGGTCCCTGCAGTCACACAGCAGGCGCTGTAATTCTCCAGGGGTCTGGCTTCACCCCCAAAGACAGACGGATGCTAATCAACCTTCACTAAACTGCCAAACTGAACTCTGCTACTGGGACTCTTTGAAAACAGCCTTGCAGCCATTTTTCCTTTGCTGCTACCCCACACATGTGGGTCTCTAGAGCAGTGTTTCCCAACCTTGGGTCTCCAGCTGTTTTTGGACTACAACTCCCATCATCCCTAGCTAGCAAGACCAGTAGTCAGGGATGATGGGAACTGCAGTCCAAAAACAGCTGGAGACCCAAGGTTGGGAAACACTGCTCTGGAGGATGAAATATAATTCTATATCCTCTTACCAATTCTTTAGCTGTGATTCCCGCACTGCAGGGAGTTAGACTAGATGGCCCTTGAGGTCCCTTCCAATTCTACGATTCTGTAGTTGTAACAGTTTTATTTGTTTTATAACTGCGGTTCCCATCACTGCAACCCTTGGACCTTAGGTTAAAGGGTGGGTAATTAATGCATTACTTTATTCCACCACCCCACTTACCCATAAGAGCAGACGACAGCAATGACCAAAGTATCAAGCTTTGGTTAGTGATAAACCTCCTTGAGTCTGCCTGATCCTGAAAACATATCCTGAATCCAATCCTAATCCCATAATTCCGAAGTGCAACTTCCATCTCAAGCAGTTTGCTAAAAGGGGGAGAGTGCCCCAATTCAACCACAAACAGCCTGCCTAAGTAGTTGTTTGTGTTATGCACGTAGATAACTGTACTTTGTATCTTGGAATAATTCCACATACTGTATGAAGGCAACATTAAAGGTGAACATTACTACATAAGAATATGTCATTAAGATTCTACTTGTATATATGAAGAAGCAAGCATTATATATCAATCGCTGTACAAGGCAAGCTGTTACCTATAGCCCATTTCACTACATTTTACTAAGCAATAATAATATATTTTGCATGCCAACCTCGAAGCTAAGCAAAAGTGCCCTCCAAAATCTCCTGGGAAGATCTACAGAGAGCAGCTAATATAATGCAATGAGTTTCCCCTCCCACCCCATTCCAAATACACATCTTTATCATAATCTACACAAGTGTCCAACAAGCCATGCTGCTCCGTATCTTTTCAACTGAATCCAGGAGCAGATTTTTTTAAAATGAAACTGAAACAAATTTAAAAGCAAAATTCTGATCTGCAGATTTTCAGCTTGGCTGCTGTTTGCAACAAATTAAATTTGGTAAAATGATGCTTCGGATTTTTAAAAATCTTTTTAAAGCGGTGATTCAAGTTTTTTTGTGGGGGGCACCTCAAACTTTGCATAAATACTCATGGTTTTTAACCCCTTGGTTTTCAACATTTCGGAATCAGGAACTCCAATCTGGAATTCTTCCATTCATTCATGAATGTGCAACTTTGCTTCAGTAAATGTTTCAGTAAATGTGTTCATGTGGCACATATGTACCTATTTCACACAGGGCAATAGCCATAAAAGAACCAGTATCTGGTTTGCTATAAGCAATACTCATTGCTGCAAGCTTTTGAGTTTCTGTTCAAACATAAAAAGGTAAAGGTACCCCTGCCCGTACGGGCCAGTCTTGCCAGACTCTAGGGTTGTGCGCTCATCTCACTCTATAGGCCGGGAGCCAGCGCTGTCCGCAGACACTTCCAGGTCACATGGCCAGCGTGACAAGCTGCATTTGGCAAGCCAGCGCAGCACACAGAACGCCGTTTACCTTCCCGCTGGTAAGCGGTCCCTATTTATCTACTTGCACCCAGGGGTGCTTTCGAACTGCTAGGTTGGCAGGCGCTGGGACCGAACGATGGGAGCGCACCCTGCCGCGGGGATTCGAACCGCTGACCATGCGATCGGCAAGTCCTAGGCGCTGAGGTTTTACCCACAGTGTCACCAGTAAGATGATGTTGATACTTAGAAAAAGCTTGGGTTTGTGTATCTTGTAATACACTTTGAAATCATCACCATGCCTGTTCCCAGGGCCTATATTATGTGCATATGACCCAATGCAACACACTTTCAACACAGGACCACAATGGTCACATCTAAACAGCTGGCTGATAAATCCTGTGCATCATGGCTGAATTTACAAAAACCCTCCCTTCCCCAGTGTATGAAAGTTCTGTGATTTGACCTACAGATGCCAGACACCGGGTAGATAGAACATAGGGTTTTTTAGTCTTCTAGGCAAAACTCATACACAACCCCTCTGCATTTGAATGGATCTCGTGCCAAGGATGCAAGAAGTCCTGCTTGGGCGTTAATGCTCCTGTGTTAATCAACAGGGGAGTGATAACAAGTAACTCTGCCCACTAGTCTTTGCCAAAAGAGTGTGACTGCCTCTAATGAGTTTCTGTGCCTTCAGCTGCATGCAAGAAGGCTTCCATGTAAACCAGAACTCTGCAGAATCAGGGCATTTGGATTTCAAGGAAGCTTTTGCATGTACAGTCATACCTTGGTTCTCGAACGCCTTGGTACTCGTACGTTTTGGCTCCCGAACGTCGCAAACCTAAAAGTGAGTGTTCTGGTTTGCAAACGTTTTTTGGAAGTCGAATGTCCGATGCAGTTTCCGATTGAGTGCAGGAAGCTCCTGTAGCCAATCAGAAGCTGTGCCTTGGTTCTCAAATGTTTTTGGAAGTTGAACGGACTTCCAGAATGGATGACATTTGAGAACCAAGATACGACTGTACAGCAGTATGTACGAAGACTCAGTTGCACTCTTCATTCAAAGGCACATGGCTGGGCCACTTGGCACACACAACAAGGGAGCATCAATGCCCAGAGAGGACACTGATCTAAGGCTTATTAGTGGGTCTACCAAAAGGTAGCACTGGTGGTCACACCCAGAGATACTGTCTGAGTCACACAACAGTTCTTTAGAGGTACATTTTGAGCATGAGTTTGCAAGTGTTGCAAACTGCAGACCATCCACTCACTGGATCAGAAAGAGCCGTCAGTTGGGAGAGGAGAAACTCAACAAAAAGATAACATCACACATACAATGCAGGCACTAAATACAGATTCCCCAATCCCATGGGCGCTTAGTTTGGATAATTCTCACCCTCGTTCCTCCTCTTTGAGGGGAAAGAATAACTGGGCATCCAGTGTAACTGGACATCAGCGTTGAGTGCCCGCATCATGCATGACATTATATTTGTGATGGAGCGGAGGAGTATATGACTCAGGCTTATCTCATCAAACATCTGGAGAAGGAACATGACAGCCAAGAAAGAAAATCTATTTCAAAGTAGTGGCACACAGCTTGCTGTCTACAGATTGGTTCATGCAGGCATAGCCATCACATGGCAACTGCAGTATCAAAGGATGGTTTGCATGTGTGTGATTCCTCAAAGCCAGCTGATGAGAGAGTGATGGACGTGCCTGTGTGAACCAGTCCTATGTGTCAGTGCTAATGGGAATGCATCTACATACAGACACCATCTCCTTAATGGGATCCAGATTCACTTTCCTTTCTTAAAACCAGTACCATTTTCTTGAACTCCACCTAAAATTGCCAAACTATTATAATTATTTTTATTTTTTAAAAAACCCCTACAACCTGTTGGGTAGACTGGCTTGTCTGCCTGTTAGATCATGCCACTTTTCTCCTCCTGGAAAGAAGTTTGTGATGAGGATCTTCCTAGCAAGAGCTCCTTCTCATGAATCAGGCTTTCCACAAGGTCCTCCTGCCGGTAGTTATGGTAAACTTTCAAAAAGGCCAAAATGGTAATTCCGAGCCAAGTGAGCCAGGCAGCCCAAAGGCCAAACTAGAGAGAGAGAGAGAGAGAGAGAGAGAGAGAGAGAGAGTAACAAGGTCAAGCAATTCCTAATACCAATTTATTTACAGTGGTACCTTGGTTTAAGAACAGCTTAGTTTATGAACAACTTGGATTAAGAACGCTGCAAACCCAGAAGTTGGTGTTTTGGTTTGTGAACTTTGCCTTGGAATAAGAACATGTTTCACTTCCTTTGGAGTGTGTTCCATTTGTAAATTGAGTCCCCTGTTACTATGTGAAAGCATGCCTTGGTTTAAGAACGCTTTGGTTTAAGAACGGATAAAGTTTGTAAACCAAGGTACCACTGTACATGCAAGTCTGTTTATACTGGGAAGTTTTTGACTGAATTATACAGGTGGCCAACATGGTGCCTTCCAGGTGGTATTTGACTCCAACTCCAACTGAGAGGCAGTGTGGTGTAGTGGCTAGAGTGTTGACCTGGACGGGCAGAATTCAAATCCCCACCTGGCCATGAAGCTCACTGGGTGACCTTTCTCCTAATACATGCATTTTTGAAAACAATGGCTGGTTTCAAATTTCAGATCTGCAAAGTTCAGATCAATGCAAATTTATCTGAAGGCTGACCATCTTTTGCTTCTCACGTTGCCCCAGAAAGTGTGATTTTGATAGATCCTCCTTTAAATGCATACTGAATTGAATTTCTACCCCATCCTCATCAGGGATGCTACTTTTGATTCCCAGAGAAGACAAGATGACACTGAGAACCTTTTCCAGAGATCGATCAATCAATCAATCAATCAATCAATCAGTCAATCAATCTCTTTATTACAGCCAATAATCAGTATTCATTTCCAGAGCTGCAGCTTATCAGCTCTATGGACAAACAAAGAGACTTTGGCGGAGATCACTTGACTTACCTGTGTGATGGCAAACTGGTCATAGAATGCTGAGTTTTCTAAATTCAGCTCAAGATCTATATCCTGTAATTCTTCACAGCTAGAGGGAGAAGACATTTTGGATGAGGGGGAGGGGAAGAAATGAAAATCATTTCAGCAATTCCAAATGACCTTTTCTGAGCTCCAGCTGAAACAGACCTCTAAATCCTGTCCAATAAAGCTCTGTTCCCAAGAAGCAATAGCCCACTGCCATATATAACAACTGGATGACAACATCTTCATTATAAAACAATCATCCTGCTATCCTTGAAATACAGATAAACCTTCATATTGCAGCCTCTGTCTCTCAGCACATGCCACTGAACCAGTCAGAGTTTATTGCAGTTTGATCTCAACCAGAAATAATGGAGCAAAGGCCAAAATGTCAACGTCCCTTCAAATACTTTGCCAACTGTTCCCACTTTGATCAATTTCCTGCAGATTAAGAGAAGGAGAGAAGCTGTATGAATGTTTCATCCATGTCTGCATTCTGAAACTAAATTGGGTCTCTAATCTGGCAGGACCTTTCAATGGAATCGTAAAATAATAATAATAATAATAGGAGACCAGCATAATTGTGAAATGGATACACAAGGGAGTTTACAGCCACAATTAGCACAACATACCAGCCTCGGCATAAGAATGTAAGAAGAACCTTCTTGTATCAGACTGAATTGACCTCTGGGCAGTGTGGTGTAGTGGTTAGAGCTTTGACTATGACTTGGGAGAATCAGGTTCAAATTCCTGCTCAGCCATGAAGCTCATGAAGTGAACTTCGGCCCGTCAAGATTCTCTCAGCCTAACCTACCTCGTACCTCCTCCTTGATCTCATGAACCATCAGGCCAAATTTGGTGGCGATCGGCTTCTTGAGTTCAGGAACCATTGTGCAAAATCGGGTTACATTGCAGTTTTGAAAGGTTGAATCCACCATCTTGTCCGATGGTATCCCAACACAGAGTTTATGAACTATTCTTGAGTTCAAGAATCATCATGCCAAACTGGAGGAGACCTTTAGACCCATAAGCACCATACATTAAAAAACACACACACACAAAGAGAAACAGTGGTGGGGGGCCCTAGACTGACAATGACTACTGCGGATGAGAAACAAAAAAGCATGCAATGCAAATGAAGCAAAAATGTGCAGGGGAAGTCCTCCATCTTACCTAAAACCAGCATTTCAAAAGCCTTAAGCTCTTCTATTTTGCCCCACCCACACAGACAATCCCCACTTTGGCATCACCCCACAATGAAACTGAGTTATGAACCTCCATTACCTTTTGACATCACCAGAGAAGACTTCAGAAGAAAGGGGTGTTTGCGTGTGTGTGTGGTTTTTGTTTTGTTTGTTTCAGATGCTCCAGAGCAAAGAGTTGGTCAGATAGAGTCTGCCTACGGGTGGTTTTGGGTTGGTTTGTTTACAGGTAACTTGGATTTCTACTTGGTGCTGTGAACAATTCCCCGGGGTTCTGAGGTTTCAGAAGGCCTCTTCTCTTTCTTTCTCTGTCTCTCTCTCTCTCTCTTTTTCTCTCCTTCCTTTCCAGTGTTGTCAGCCATCTTGGATGCTTATCCGAATATTCTATTAGTCCAGAGATTTTTTTGTTTTCAAAAAAACCTCCCCTTTTAACGGAATATTCGAATAACCGTTGCAGCCCTAAACAGAACATTCACTAATGGCATTTTACAACATATGACAAGGTGAAACAAAGTAAATGCTTTAGCAATGCAGTTTATCTGTATCATATGACATAAAATGTCACCATTTTATCTTCTACTTTATGAGCAAGTGGATTTTTTTTTATTTAAAAAAAACACATGAAGGGAAAGAAATTTAGACTCTCAATAAAAATATTTCTAGTACCAAACATGCAGAGTGGTTCAATACACTGGATAATTTCTCAGTTGTGCAATATTGCTGGGCTTTCATACTCTACAACAGTAATAAATTTAAATTGCAGCCTGGAAGCATTTTAGACGCACATTCCTAGTTGCTTCTGAAAATCAACCCCCACCCCCATCCCTTGCAAGCTAATTCAGTTGTGCAAAGGAACAACAGCATTTTTCCCACCCAACCATGTTGATGTGGATTACTGCCCTTTACTATGAAGCAAATTATGTCCCATTTTCATTTATCCAGAATAGGATAGGTGCGTATATTTCAGATTTTTAGATAGGCTAGTACTAGCTCAGGGGCGAAGAACCTTTCTTCAATTTGGGGGCCACATGCAACCTTCTGGGAGTCATGGGTCTGTGATGGGCGGGGCCAGAAGAGAAAATGGGTGGGGTAACAAGCGTGAAATTCACCTTCATAGGCTACTTTATAAGCACACTCACGGGTCCCTCCCTCACCTCCACCATCCCTCTCTATCCTCCAGCAAAAAGCGCTATTGGGGTTCAACAGCACATTCTAGCCAAGCAAAACCACTCAAGGAGAGTGGAGAGAAGGGCTGGGTGAGGGCTGTGAGCTGTGAGCTGTGAGCTGGAGATGCGGGGACATGGCTATGGAGTGGTGTGGTCTGAGGACAGTTCCAAGGGCCACATAGAAAAGCCTAGGATCCCCTTGCCTGAGGTTCCCCATCCCTAAATTAGCTTAAATCTTTTAGGATACACATCACGTCCTGGATTTTGAGGGACAAGGAATATAATAGTAGTAATCAAATGCTCTGCACATCCAAATTTTTACTTCCCGTGTGGTATGGAAGTGCTTAACCATTCTTCCTTCTCCTCCTTTCATATCTTGCTTTGTTTGACAAAGGGTGCCGCAGTTTCAAGGTCCAAACTGCCATATTCAATACAGGACTGGCCTCCAGTAGTCTTCTTTTTTACTCTCAAATCACAGAAAAGGGGGGAGTTAACTTCTCCCATTGCAATGCTGCTAGATAATTCTTAAAGGCACTGGTTCTCTGTCCTGTGTTGCATGTGACAACATAAGCCAAAGAAGGGGCAATTTCTTCTTCCGTTGGCCTCTCCATCATACCGTTAGGAGATTATTTCCAGCTCACACCTCTTTTTGCCTGTTTCCCTTGCTTCCATACCTGCCCTTCGCTTATTGCCTCCCGTCTATCGGCGCGCATGCATCAATGGGAAGGACCCTTCCCTGCCACACTCACCTGTTGGGCATGCTTCCTTTTTCGGTGATGGCGTCGCACCACATGTTAAAGCCAACGCTTACAATCGTGCTGGCGATGAAGATGACGAAAACCACAAAAGCGCTGATGAGCAGATTCAGGAAGGCGTAAAAGAAAGAGCTGCGAGGGGAAAGTGGGAGGTGGGGAGGAGAGAAGAAAAGGGAATTATAACTTGTAAGCAACTTTTACCAAAGCAAAGTAACCAAACGTGATCCACCTGGAGCAGGAACTGGCAAGCCACTCCAGTATCCCTGCCAAGAAAACGCCATGGACAAAGACAACAGGCATATAAAAGTTATGACGCTGGAAGATGAGCCCCTCAGGTTGGAAGGCGTCCAACATGCTATTGAGGAAGAGCGGAGGACAAGTACAAGTAGATTCAGAGCTGATGAAGCGGCTGGGCCAAAGCCAAAAGGTCGCTCAGTTGCGGATATGCCTGGAAGCGAAAGGAAAGTCCAATGCTGTAAAGAAAAATATTGCATAGGAACCTGGAATGTAAGAACCATGAACCTTGGTAAGTTGGATGTGGTCAAAAATGAGATGGGAAGAATAAATATTGACTTTCTGGGCATCAGTGAACTAAAATGGACGGGAATGGGCGAATTCAGTTTGGATGACCATCATATCTACTACTGTGCGCAAGAATCCCGTAAAAGAAATGGAGTGGCCCTCATAGTCAACAAAAGAGTGGCATCTTAAAAAGCAGAGACATCACCTTGCCAACAAAGGTGCGTATAGTTAAAGCTATGGTTTTCCCAGTAGTGATGTATGGAAGTGAGAGCTGGACCATAAAGAAGGCTGATCGCCAAAGAATTGATGCTTTTGAATTATGGTGCTGGAGGAGACTCTTCAGAGTCCCATGGACTGCAAGAAGATCAAACTTCTCCATTCTGAAGGAAATCAGCCCTGAGTGCTCACTGGAAGGACAGATCCTGAAGCTGAGACTCCAATACTTTGGCCACCTCATGAGAAGAGAAGACTCCCTGGAAAAGACCCTGATGTTAGGAAAAATGGAGTGCACAATGAGAAGGGGACGACAGAAGACGAGATGGTTGGACAGTGTTCTCGAAGCTACCAGCATGAGTTTAACCAAAGTGTGGGAGGCAGTGGAAGACAGGAGTGCCTGGCATGCTCTGGTCCAGGGGGTCACGAAGAGTCGGACACGACTAAACGACTAAACGACTAAACAACAACAACAAGCAACGTTAGGACTAGTGCAGCTTCCTGTTATCTCACAGTGGCTGGCCAGGTGCTTCTGGGCAAGTCCTGAGTGTGAGAGAGCCAGTGTGGTGTAGTGGTTAAGAGTGGTAGACTCATAATCTGGGGAACTGGGTTCACTTCCCCCCTCCTCCACATGCAGCTGCTGGGTGACCTTGGGCTAGTCACAATCTCTGAAGTCTCTCAGCCTCACTCACCTCACAGAGTGTTTGTTGTGGGGGAGGAAGGGAAAGGAGATTGTTAGCCGCTTTGAGACTTCCTAGGGTAGTGATAAAGTGGGATATCAAATCCAAACTCCTCTTGTTATTCTTCTGAGTGCAACAAGCAAGTCCTGAGTGCAACAGCATTTGCCCCACTAGGGATTTCCAGCTCCTGCTATTCAGAAGCGTTACTGCCTCCCGCTGTGGAGGGAGAACATAGGCTAAGGTTACCAGACGTCCCCGTTTCCCAGGGACAGTCCCCAGATTTACACATCAGTCCCCATACAAAATCCATTGAAGCTGAAGAGTGTCCCCGAATTCACTGAAAAAATCTGGTAACCTTAACATAGGCATCATAGCCAGTAGACATCAACAACCCTCTCCTCCATAAATTATTGCAATCCTCTTTTAAAGTCATCTAGGTTAGTGTCCATCACTGCCTCCTGTGGCAGGGAGTTCCATAGTCCATGCACTTTTTTTTACCTATCCTAACTCTTCCAGCATTCAGCTTCATCGGATGTCTGCAAGGTCTAGTGCTATGAGAGAGGGATAATTTTTTTTCTCTCTAGCCACCTTTTCCATGCCATGCATCATTTTATAATTTTATAAATCAATTTGTCGGATCCCTTTTCAAAGCCATCCAAACTGGTAGCCACCAACTGATGCCTCTTGTAGGAGCGAATCCTGCAACTCTGTGTTTACAATGCCGGAGCACCAGTTCAGATATGTCTGGAATGCTAAAAGTTTTCTCAGTGCCAAGGCAGCAAAATCCAGACAAGGCGCTCCTTTGCCTTTTGACAGATTGATACTGACAGATCTGGGTTTAAGAGGCCTATCCCACAATCTCCTTCCCCACTCCTATGTATTTTTGGTGGCAGACCTCAAACATTTCCTTTTAGCCTAGGCCACCACCACTGGGCTGAATAGGGGGTATTAGTCAAACCATATGAAGAGCACTAGGTTGGGGAAGGCTGGCTTATACTTTGTCCATGCTCTGACTTGCAAACAAATCAGCACTAAATAACATGTGAGGTTTGTCAGAGTTTAGTATTGTGTAGCAGCTTTCTGTTTCACAAATAAGCAGCAATTAGGGGAGGGTATATGGACCCACACTGTGAACATAGTGTAGGAGAGGAGGATTTATCCAGTACAAGGTAGGGAAAGGTTGTTCCCATCGCCATAGTAGTAGAATTCAGCCCATTCAATGCAACTGAATGTTGGAAAAATTGAGAGAGACTATTATTGATTCATTTATTTACTAAATGCATATTCTGCCCTTCTTCCCAAAGTAGGCAAGGATGGTAAGCAGCAACTTTTAAAATGTCCCACTGCAGATGCAGACTGGGAGAGATCTCAATTTAAAGGTCTCCTGACCAGGTGCCAAAAGGACAACAGAAACTGCACCTGTCTGATATGCATGGGGAAAGTATTCCAAAGGGCAGGTGCCACACCACTAAAAGCCTGATTCCTAGTTAGTGTGGAATAGACCTCCTGATATGATGGTCTCTGCAGAAGGCCCTCACCTGCAGAGCAGTGATCAATTGGTCAAAGAAGGGGTGAGACAATCTTTCAGGTATCTCTCTCTCAAGCTGCATACAACTATATGCACCCAAAGCAACACCTTGAACTTGGCCCAGTAACCCTAACCCTATCACACCCCCCACTCAGTCTGCTCTTTGCCAGGCAAGAAAACAAAACAAAAAACCCAGTTTCTTCAACCTGGATAGCCAGTGATATGGAAAACAAATCCTATTTTGAAAGTTTGGAGAAGCTGGGAATGTTTTGCAGATGTTCTACCTTCCTCCACCTTTCTTCAGATGGTGGATAGACTTGGAGCAAGGCCTCTTGAGGCTGATCTTAAAATCTAAACAGCTTCATGCCATAGCAAGTGGTCCTTTTGTATCCAGGTTTCAGAACAGCTTTCTAGTTTAAACACTTTGAACATCCCCGGAATATTACAAGAATATTACGGTACTAAGAAACTATTAAGAATTATCATAAGCTCACTTATGTAAAGCAATACAAGTAAACTAACCTAATTTATGAGCTTAAACCCAAACAGGACAGAGAATAATGTCTAGCGCAGAATAAAATGGCAGTATATCAAATTGCAGATAAGAAATCAGTAATCCAAAACTAAGTTCCATAGAAGCTCACCATAATTTGGCAACCACACCTTTCCATTCTGACAGTCTTCCCTCTGATCTGCTAGTTAGACACCCATGGACAAAATCATCCACCAGGCCTATTGTGAGTTTAAGACAAGTCTTGTGGGTCACCTGATGTTGTTGGACAACAAAGCCTATCATCCCTGAACATTGGCCATGGCAGCTGGAGCTGATGAGAGCCAAAGTTCTGCAATATCAGGAAGGCAGCCAGTTCACCATATCTAGTTTATGGAAAGCTTAATCATCATCCACCCCCTGCCCATTCTACCAGCCTTGACCAGTTCATCTTACACAGGTGAACACGTGGACAGGCAAAGACCTCTTCATAGCTTGTGGTACTTTGAGCTAAATTGCAGCACCCCAGAGAGATCTCGAAAGCCAGCTGAATGCAGTGTATAAAATATTACCAGTGCTACAGGCACACATCACCATGGAGATCAATGGTACATTCTATTATAAGCCTGTGGTTTGGATCACTTGCCCAAAGCCTCTGGAACTGTCTGCTCCGCAGACACTGTAACAGAACATGTTGCCTGCTTTTTATCTTCTGGTTTTCATTCTGCTTAGGACTAACTGGGGGGTGGGAGGTATCATATTGATCTTAAGAAAATAGAAATTTGCCTAATGGAGATTGGGGCTCATGGGTCCTCCTGGCTGCTTGCAGACATTTGGAGAGAAAAGATCTCACCATAAATAATCTATTTATTATTATTATACATGTATATCCCACCTTTTCTCCAAAGACCAGGGTTCAAATCTCCTCCCCCTTTCCATTTTATCTTCACATTTTATCCTGTGAGGTAGGTTAGGCTGAGATGCAATGACTGCCCCAAAGTCATCAAGTGGCCTTCAGAGCTGAGTGGGGATTTGAACCCTGGTTTCCCAGGTCCTAGTCCATCTCTTTAACCACTACTCCACACTGGCTCTCAGCAATAATAGCTGGCTCTCCCACTTTTCCAAAGGAAGCATAGAAATGGAATATCTCAGAGATAGCTAATTTGGTGCCCCCTCCCCCCCCCAAGAAGTGGTAAGAGTCCAGCTCTCACCAGTCCCAGCCAATATAGCTGACAATCAGGGATGATGGGAACTGTAGCCCCCAAAATTCGGAAGGTACCATGTTGGGTACCACTCGAAGATCCAGTTGTGGTACTGAGACGAATAAAAAAGAATCAGAATTGGCTTTGGGGGGCCCAGAGGAGGTGGGTGAGCCAGGAGAAGGTGGGATTCACTCAATGTAGCAGAAAACTTTTGGAGGACCATACCTGCCTTGGGATGAGAAGCACCATAAACAGAAGCAGCTGCTGTCACCAACAATAATCTGCATCAGTTGTGCATGTGTTTGCTTGTTGTTGTTTTAATGTTATTGCCCTTATTTTGTAACGATATGTATCAGAAACCATTATACATCAAACATCCTTGCAATAAGAAGAAAACAAATGAAATAAAAAAAAGAGGAGGGAGAGGAATAAAGTGGGAAATGAAACTACAGATAAAGGGGCGAGGACAGCATAGCAAAACTCTGTAATACGTTGATTAAATTAAAAGGAAAAAATGTCATTTATGTTGCCATTCCAGAAATGTAAAAATACCCACCTCTCAATAAATTTGTTCTCTTTTATTATTAAGCATTGTGTTTCTCTTATATGTAAGCTTTATCATTAAGTTAGTTTCCCCTAACCAAACCGTTATGGTAGGGGGGTGTCTTCCCATTTTTTGTGCAATTCTGCTGTGGTTAGCGGGGTAGCAATCAGTATTAATGGTTTCAGGATAGAGTATCAATAGGGGAGCTCTTTTAGTGTATTTTGGGAAATCGCAGCCTGTACATATTCACATAATATTCAGTAGGTCTGTCCAGAAAGGCATTCATTTTCCGCAACTCCAAAAGGTATGCATTAAATCCTCCTTTATTGTGTGCATGTTTTAAATTGTCGTTGTGTGTGTGTGCAGTCCAACCCCCTATGCTGAGCTGCGGTTCTGGGCACCCTTCCCCAACGGGAGCCAAAACCAGAGTCTAAGAAAGAGAGCCCTGCAGGATCAGGCCAAAGGCCCATCTAATCCAGTATCCTGTCCTCACAGGGGCCGACCAGAGGGGCTTTATTTCAGAACAGGCAAGCGTAGGGGGTAACCGGACTGAATAGAGACCCCAGCTGATCCCGCGCAAGGCATCTGGTGGGTGACGGGGAGTCTCCGTTTCCACGGGAGGGAGGACCCCTCCCGCTCTTTTAAGCCAGCTCCCTCCCTCCCCTTTCTCTCCCCTCCCTCCCTCCCCGGCCGCCACTTACTCCTCGTGGCCTTTGCAGAGGAAGAAGAGCGTCCTCCAGGCCTGCACTGCGGCGAGCAGCAGCGAGAGGAGGCCGGCGAAGAGGCTGAATCGGCAGGCGGACTCGGGCCCCCACTCCTGCACGGTGAAGCGTTGCCGCTCGGCCGTCAGGTTGGCGTTGAGCCACATGCCCTCGGTGAAGAGCAGGCAGCGGCCGTGGAAGTCGTTGCTGTTCTCCGACAGCGGCACCACCACGATGAAGCTGAAGAGGAAGGCGAGGAAGTAGCAGGTGCACTGCGCGAAAAGGAAGTTGCTCAGCGCCATGGTCGCCAGCCTTTGCTGCCTGCCTGCCTGCCGCCGCCAGCCGAGGAGAGAGGAGGAGGAGGAGGAAGGCAGCAGCCCGAGGAGCGAGAGGAGGATGCGCAATGGCGAGCGCGCCTCCCTCCAGCGCCGCCCGCGCCGACCCAGCAAGGCTGGCTGGGTGGATGGATGGCTGGATGGATGGATAGGTAGAGGAGCTCAAGGGCAAGGCGGGGCGGGGCTCGTGGGGAGGTTTAGACCCCCGCACCGCTTTTGTGAACACGTGGAGCTGCCTTCTTGCGTGGGTATGCCTTTCAGTTTAGGTGTTAGCAAAGCAGGGAAGGGCAACAGGGCAGGGGATGGGCCCACACAGAATGATGCATTGTGTGGAGACAGTGGGCAGGTCCTATTTTATTTTATTATTTTATTTTATTTTATTTATAACCAATTAGCTCACTCCGTAGAACACGAGACTCTTAATCTCAGGGTTGTGGGTTCCTGCCCCCTGTTGGGCAAAAGACTCCTGCACTGCAGCAGGTTGGACCAGATGACCCTCTTGGTCCCTTCCAACTCTACAATTCTATTACATATATAGTCAGGTATGATGGGAGTCGTAGTCTTTTTTATGATTTTCAGTTTTATACATTTCAACAATTTTACAGTCATTTTAACATTTCAAAACTCGACTTCCTTCCCCCTCTTTCTGCAGTTCCTTAAATTTATTTTCAATATTTTCTGCATATCCAAATTAACTTAATTTGCTCATTTATTCATCTACTTTAAATATATACTCTTATAAAACTGCAGCATAGCTGTTTACAGCTTATTTGTAAATATTCAATAAACAATTTCCATTCCTTTATAAAAAAAAAGATTTGTTATCTTGATTTCTTATTTTCCCGGTAAGTTTCAGGAGTCGTAGTCCAACATCTGTCAACCTAATGTTGAGAAAGGCTGAGCTAGACTTAAGGTAAAGGGACCCCTGACCATTAGGTCCAGTCGTGACTGACTCTGGGGTTGCGGCGCTCATCACTTTACTGGCCGAGGGAGCTGGCGTACAGCTTCCAGGTCATGTGGCCAGCATGACTAAGCCGCTTCTGCCGAACCAGAGCAGCGCACGGAAACGCCTTTTTTTAATAAATTTTTATTAAAGTTTTAAAGATTAAATAACAATCAAAAGAAAGAAAAAAGAAAAAGAAAGAAAAAAAGAAAGAAAAAACAATACACCATCAAAAAACAGAAAAAAGAAAAAAGGATAAAGAACAAATCAAACCTATACATCACTTGCTTACATTCACTTATTTCCTTGACCTCCTCTCACCTCCCATTTTTGTATTCTAATTCAATTTGTTATTTCAGCAAATCCTTCCAATCTTATTTTTATCTTAATAATTTGTCTTAATATACTACAATTTTACATTCTCTCTTTCACCAATTCATTTTTACTTAATCCTTTATGTCATTTCTGCTAAAACCACATAATTTTCTTTTCCCAACATCTTTCTAGCAATCCTTAATTTTGCAATATTTTTGAAGATAAACTTTAATTTTTTTTTCCAATCTTCTTCCACCGACTCTTCTCCTTGGTCCCGGATTCTGCCAATCATCTCAGCCAGTTCCATGTATTCCATCACCTTCATCTGCCATTCTTCCTGGGTGGGTAGATCTTATGTTTTCCAATACTTTGCGATGAGTATTCTTGCTGCTGTTGTAGCGTATATAAAAAAAGTTTTATCCTCCTTTCGCACCAATTGGCCGACCATGCCCAAGAGAAAGGCCTCTGGTTTCTTCTGGAAGGTATATTTAAATACCTTTTTCATTTTGTTATAGATCATCTCCCAGAAGGTCTTAATCTTTGGGCATGTCCACAAAGGTGAAAGAATGTACCTTCAATCTCTTTACATTTCCAACATTTATTATCGGGCAAATGATAAATTTTTGCGAGCTTGACTGGTGTCAAGTACCACCTGTAAATCATTTTCATTATATTCTCTCTTAAGGCATTACATGCCGTAAACTTCATACCTGTGGTCCATAACTTTTCCCAGTCAGCCATCATAATGTTATGTCCAACATCTTGTGCCCATTTGATCATAACAGATTTAACCATTTCATCCTGTGTATTCCATTTCAACAGCAAGTTATACATTCTTGACAAATTCTTAGTTTTAGGATCTAACAATTCTGTTTCCAATTTTGATTTTTCCACCTGAAAGCCAATTTTCTTGTCCAGGTTATAAACCTCCCTTATTTGATAATAATGAAGCCAATCTCGTACTTTATTTTTTAGTTTGTCAAAACTCTGCAGTTTTAATCTATCTCCTTCTTGCTCCAAAATTTCCCAATATTTCGGCCAGTTTGCCTCCATATTGAGTTTTTTCAGAGCCTTAGCTTCCATTGGTGACACCCACCTTGGAGTTTTATTTTCAAGCAAGTCCTTATATCTTATCCAGACATTAAATAGTGCTTTCCTGACAATATGGTTTTTAAACGCTTTATGTGCTTTGACCTTGTCATACCACGCCGTTTACCTTCCCGCCGAAGCAGTACCTATTTATCTAGTTGCACTTTGATGTGCTTTCAAACTGCTAGATGGGCAGGAACAGGGACCGAGCAACGGGAGCTCACCCCATCACGGGGATTCGAACCGCCGACCTTCTGATCAGCAAGTCCTAGGCTCTGTGGTTTAACCCACAGCGCAACCCGCCTCCCTGAGCTAGACTTAAGAGCAGCTTAAAAATGAATGAATGAATGACAGTCATGCATACATTTCAAGTCACAATTGCAGCTGCTGGATTCTCCTTTTAGCAATAATGCTTTTCTCAGGTCCTTTTCACTGCTCACATTTCTTCCATGCATTGTTCCAGACAAAAAGCAGATGCCTATGGGAAACCTGCAAGCAGGGCCTGAGTGCAACAGCACTCTGCCTACCTGCAGTTCCCAGGAACTGGCATTCAGAGGAATACTGCCTCCAGCAGTGGAAGTGGAACATAGCCACCATGACTAATAGCCTTTTGATAGCCTTGTCCTCCATGAATTTGTCTAATCCTCTTTTAAAGCCATCCATCACTGCCTCCTGTAGGAGCGAGTTCCATAGTTTAACTATGCTCTGCATAGTTTTTATCTGTCTTGAATCTTCCAGCACTTAGCGTCATTGGATATCCACGTTCTAGCATTATGAGAGGGGGAGAAGAACATTTCCCTATCCACTGCCCTCAAGTTATGCATAATTTTATATTTTTGCAAATGATTGTTGACCATTGTGAATTAAGTTCAAGGTGCTTGTAATCTATAAGAATCAGATATGCTCGTGACATGGATCTAATTCCAATTTGAAAGTCTCATGCAGATGTGGTGCAAATGCAATATATGGTAAGAAGCCTACAGTGTGAGTTCACACATGCATGCATGCTGCAATGAGAGGTGTGTATACATGATATGCGTGCACCAATTCCTGGCACTCCAAGCAGCAGAACAGATCTATCACATTCTGGACCCAGCACTGTGTGCTTCTACAAGAAAGCAGAAGGAAGGAGAACTGCCTCTTGTTAGATCTCAGGGGCTCCAGCGCTTTCGAAAGATAATTAGTCATTCTTGGCAAATCCTAGCATAATAACCGCAGCCCCACTTCGCTATTTTAAACAGAATCAGAAATATAGGTGGTTGACTGCATTAATCAGCACCGTGGACAGCTCAGCCATTCAGATTGCCTCTGGGAAGCTGGCTCTCTTTAGACCGCTATCCAAGGTCCTGAATTCTGCATGGAACTGCTATTAAAGAAAGGAAACTGAAATCCTGCCTGCATAATGACTCCCTCCCCTGCATCTTTCATTATTAATTTATATAATTGTATTGTTTAGTTTTTCTTTTTCTTCCTTTTCTGATTTTCTGTTGTTTTTATCTCTTTATATTTTATCTTGTGAATTCACTTCACTGCTTTTGTATAAAGTGATTATATTAATGATGCTGATGATGATGCTGATGTTAATTCAATCTGTACTGGCTGCTTATCAGCTACCAAGCCAGGTTTAAGGTTCTGTTAACCTTAACACTGAATGCCCTACACAACTTGGGACAGGGAGACCTAGAAGACTGCTTCCTCCAGCACAGACCAG
Organism: Podarcis cretensis; assembly: GCF_951804945.1. Classification (NCBI taxonomy): domain Eukaryota; kingdom Metazoa; phylum Chordata; class Lepidosauria; order Squamata; family Lacertidae; genus Podarcis; species Podarcis cretensis. Next base: position 13,689,593 of record NC_137170.1, on the reverse strand, counting down.
GAGTTGTATCCCAGGGCCTATGCCTTTCAACAGGGTTGGAGAACATGCAGCCCTCCAAATGTTGTTGGAATATAACTCCCAATATGCTTGACCATTGGCCATGCTGGCTGGAGCAGACGGGGGTTGAAGTCCAACAACATCTGTAGAGACACAACTGCCCCAAGCCTGCTTTACAGTGTTCTTAGAAGTCCGATGGAAAATCACACATACGTACAAAGAGTAGAAGTGTTTTGTCAAGCACCAGATGTCTCTTTAGGAGAGAGATTCTCCTCACCAAGTCCAGATGAGAGCATGACTGCAATTTTCCCCAGTTCTCTGAACTTTCTACTGCTGCAGCTGCCCTTCCAGGCCTTCTGCAGACTCAGTGGGAATAACTCCTCCCAAAAGATAAATCATTATTTAAGAAATCATTGCTTTGCAGGTGCAAATATTCCCCTTGTTAGAAGAGACACTTTTGTTTCCAGAAGCTGCAGTTTTATCACAGGTGTCATGCTATACTCTCAATAGTTGTGGGCAATTTCATTTCCACTGCTGAGAACCTGATTGAACTTCTGAAAAGGCCCATCCAGCAGTTCCTCAGAGAATGAAAAAGTCACAAAATTGTGCCCTGGGCAAAGCAATTTTGCTGATAATTCAGGGCTTTATGTGTGAGGAGAAATGTGGAGGGAAGCTGCCTTTGCATCAGGTTCCCAGAGGTTTTATACTACCTGGAAGGTTGAAGGGGGGGGGGAGAGAGAGAGAAACCAAACCTGCAAAATGGTGACAAATTCTTTCCTTTAAAATCTAATGCTTTATGTCTCCTAGGTATTTTCTAAAAGCAAGATAGGGATCGATCTAGACACGAAGCCCAATTTGTTGCTGACTGTAGGGGATACTGGAGATTTAGAATGAAAACCTGGCTCAGCTGATGTCACTGAGACTTTTTCTGCCATGGGCTGTTGTGGAGCAGAATTGTACTCTTAGGCTGTGGTCCTCAAGCCTCTTAGGACCAGTACAATCGTTCCAATTTCCTCTCCAGAGATCAAACTTGATTTCCTATAAAGAAGTGGGGAAGGAGACAGACATATGATCCTAAAACATGGGTCACTGCACTGTAAAAGGGTGCCCGCCATATTGTTCTCAGGTGTACCTATTCCCTTTCAGGAACCAAAGCAGTAGGAATTGGTTCTGTGGACTGAACTGGAAGTAGAAACAACTCCTGCACAGCATGGATTGGCTAGTGACTTTGATGTCACCAGCCTCTCTTCTCACCTCTGTGTTCTGATCAGTTTTGCAACTTATAAATATTTTGTGGGGGGTTTTAAAGCCACAATATGAACATCATCACCATCAGCAGCAGCAGCATCTTTTCATTAACATTTATATACCGCTTGATTGTAGAAAATCTCAAAGTGGCTCTACTTGTATGAGTTGATGCATATGATAAGTACCTTTGGAATAAACCCTGTGGGAACATGACATAACAAAGAGTTTTGCTTGTGGCCAGCATCGTGCCTAAAGCTTTCCTAAGCAGACATTCCTCTTTTGGTAGATGTAAAGTAGACTTTGATTTCAAATGGTTGGTTAGGAGGGCAGAGAGAGAGAGAGAGAGAATGAAAGAATAAAAGTAAATGGGGTGGCAGAAAGAGGAAAAACAGACTCTGCCATCACCAGGTGATGGTGCTTTCCATGAGCCCTGCCCAACAAATACAGCTTTAAGAACAACCTGCTGGATCAGGCCAATGGCCCACATAGACCAGCATCTTCACATTGTCTGTGGGAAGCCTGCAAGCTTGTCATGAGTGCAACAGCACTCTGTAACTGATATCCAGAGTCATACTGCCCCCAATAGTGGAGGCAGAACATAACTAACATGGCTAGTAGCAAGGGAAGAGCCATGCATACATTCCCAGCATCAATTGCCTACATCTCTAGGTAAGCTTTGGAGAGACCTCCTCTGAAACCTGGAGGAGTCACTGCAAGTCATTGTAGACAATGCCAAGCTTGGTAGACCAATGGTCTGACTCGGGGCTTAGCCACACTTACCTCCCCCTGCCCCCAGTGCTCCCTAGCCATAGGTCCACAAAGATGGCACTCTTCATCAAAACCTTCCCATCTGGTGACGAGGAGCAACCGGCCGTGTTCCTATACCTTCATTTGGAAGGCAGTTAAAAGGGGAATTTCAGCAATTGCAACTTTTCTCTCCCTTGCGCAATATGCACCAAAAATCCCCTCCACTCTGTGCATTTGGCCACCAGCCCTAGTGCTGGCAGCTACAACATTGTTTTAAAGCACTTTCTTTCTCCTATAAAGACAGGGGTCAAGAGATCTTGTGCAAGAGAATATTCCTTACTCTCCCAGGAGGCTGTTTTTTCTAGTTCTGGCCAGGCTGACCTTTTCTGCCACACTGCTAAGCTCAATGAGATTGCCCACACTCAGGCAATAGAAACTGAGAAAGCTTTTGCTTTTATTTCATTTCGACTGCTTCTGCTCCCCGAGATGGTATCGTATATTCTGCAGTCCTGCTGACACAAGCTTCTCTTGTGATGAGGCTGTGCAGCGTCTGGTATTCACCTTTTGCTGTAACCTTTTCAGCTCCAATAAAACTGTACTTTGTGTCAAAGATGACAGGAGCAGGCAGGAAAACAGTTGCAATTTGGGAAAATCAGTAGAATGCTTGCAATATTTTGTAGTAATCTTGACAAAGTACAATACCATGCTGAGGGAGGTTCCTCACACTGTTCATCTCCAATGCCCCAAAACTGTCCTGTGTGCATTTCTCTGTTGACTATCCTTCAGATAGTCACGGATTATTCAAATAATGATTACAGACCTGCCAACGATTTGATGTCAGTATTTACAGTGTGTTCACCTTTTGAACACTTATCTCCTACCTTTCCATGAGACAATCAACCTAAAGGCAGCTTAAAAATAAAAATGCAAATTACAACGGAGAGCTTCCCCCTTGGTATAAACATGATATTAAGTATTTTTTAAACTGACATGAAATGGTGCTTGGTATCTGACTGCTTTTCATGCACAACATGAAATGGTATGTAGCATTGGACTAGGTTTGGTAGTGGACACACAATGGCATATTATTATTATTATTTGCATACCGTCTTATACCCGCAGGTATCAGTACCAATATCTATTTTAATTAGTGCATTTATATCCTACCATTGTTCTACCGTGGAATCTTCTATCATGGAACCAGGGCTGGCACTATGATGAGGCAACCTAAGAAAATCAACTTTGTTGTGGGGTGCAGGGAAGCAACAAATTGGTAACTCCAATACCCCACCCATCCACCCACCACTGGCCCTACTAAACCCGCTGCTGCAAGCAGCCCAGATTCTTGGAGTCTTCTACAGGACTCTCTGCCTCCATTCTGCCTTGCTCTGAGGAAAGGTCAAGAAGAAGATCTCAGCCTTCTCATATATTTCAGTTGCTTTTGGCAGCTTCAGTGTATATGGCAAGCTATCCCTCCATTCTTGGGACGGCTATCAGGAACCTGGAGTGGCCCCCAAGTGTAAAAAAAAACAACTCCAACTATTCCTGACTTATAGGATGAGCAGCAAACAACACGGATAAATCTTGATAGGCATGATATGCAGGCTTTGAAGTTATTCCCTCTCCCCTCGTATCTCTGTCTCCCCGCCTCTCCCAAATCCCCCACAGGGCAAGCAAAACTGTATCTCCCGTTTTTTTGCACAGAATGACTGATGGGCGAGCACATTTCTAGCTGTTGCTTCCTGATCCCTCTCAGGCCATTAATTATTCTGTCTGACATAAGCAAGGCTCTCCAGTTGATTGTTGTACAACAAAATGATAGATTCCTTCTTCTCCAAAGAGCTCATTAAGACATGTTTTATTAGGAGGAAATTTGCTGATTAATCAGCCATCAATTTTGTTTCAAGAGCATAGTTTCCCCAGGATAGATGGTTGCTCTAACCCATTCCCTGCCCCCCGCCCCCACCCACCCCAGCCTCCCCAAAACGCTACCGTCTTTTCCAAATGCCTTGATGTCAAAAGATGATTCCCTAATTTATTCAAACAGATACAGATATGCCTGCCGAGTCCTGGGATTCTAAATAATTGTAAGCAAACAGAACTCCTCTGATGTATTGCTGTCACAATTAGAAGGCGTAAAACCAGAGCGAAAACAAATAGTAGCTTTGCCATTCAGGGAGAGGGGGAAAAAATATTTGGCTTATGTGAAATTCCTTATACAGCCGCACACACAGCCGGTAGATAAACTCCTCAAGTGGCTGCCTTGTCTACTGTATATATTGCCATGTCTGCTATATCTATCATTCCTCAAACAAAGCAGGAATGCTTAAGGGCACCGTTCTGCTACCAGAAATGCTGTCAACTGTTGGTTTTAGCCTTTCCCCACAAACTCCTCTGTACCAATAACTATGGGGAAGGAAGAGGAGAGTGAGGGGGAGCTTATTTAAGGGCTCATCCACACTTACCTTTCCCCACACACTTTCAAGACACAGGTCCAAGCATCCCCGCCCCCCAGCTGCTTTCTCCAGGAATACTCACTCTTTAATGCTGAATTGGAACAAATGGCAGTTCAGGTTTTCTGTGGATCACCAATTGCTCTGATTCAGCAATAAAGAGCAAGTTTTCCTAGGGAAGCACTGGAGCAATTGTTGTTGTTGTTTAGTTGTTTAGTCGTGTCCGACTCTTCGTGAACCCATGGACCAGAGTACGCCAGGCACTCCTGTCTTCCACTGCCTCCCGCAGTTTGGTTAAACTCATGCTGGTAGCTTCGAGAACACTGTCCAACCATCTCGTCCTCCATCGGCCCCTTCTCCTTGTGCCCTCCATCTTTCCCAGCATCAGGGTCTTTTCCAGGGAGTCTTCTCTTCTCATGAGGTGGCCAAAGTACTGGAGTCTCAGCTTCAGGATCTGTCCTTCCAGTGAGCACTCAGGGCTGATTTCCTTCAGAATGGATAGGTTTGATCTTCTTGCAGCCCATGGGACTCTGAAGAGTCTCCTCCAGCACCAGAATTCAAAAGCATCCATTCTTCAGCGATCAGCCTTCTTTATGGTCCAGCTCTCACTTCCATACGTCACTACTGGGAAAACCATGGCTTTAACTATACAGACCTTTGTTGGCACGGTGATGTCTGAAAAAAAAAAAAAAGAGTGCTTGGACAGGGAGCTTTACAGCATGGACCTGTGCCATGAAATGCAGCACAAAAGCAAATCAGGGTGAGCCTTAAGATCACAAACTGAGTTCATTAGCAAAGGCGATATTTGAAGCAGGAGCCTCCCAATTCAGGCAGGTGTGCACTATCTGCCCTTTTCAGAAACAGCTGAAGACATTTTTGGTTTTCCCAGCTGGATCTTTACCATGTCCACTCATTAGTGGTTTAGTCTTGTTTTAAATGTGTTTGTTGTTTTTGTGTTATTGACTGTTTTTAATGCTCTTATGTGTAAATCACCTTGAAATGGTGGTCAAGGAGGCAACTGTTGTAGTAGTAGTAGTAATAGTAATAGTAATAGTAATAACAACAACAATATTTTGCAGCTCAGTCTTAACCTTTATCAATGTTTTGCCGGACCGTTTTGTCGATTGTGTACTGGAAATTTAGATTTGCGAAATGAGCATGAATCAAAGCTCTCTCAGCACAACAAATCCAAAGAAAGAAAGAAAGAAAGAAAGAAAGAAAGAAAGAAAGAAAGAAGGAGAAATGCACTTTAAAAAAAAAAGTGTGGCATAAACAACTGATTAAGGGGGAGGCATATAACCACTGCACAAGCAAATCAGAATGAATGCTCCTTGTCGTATAATCCAGGAAATGTAAGAATACAGGAGTTGCTGGAGATTAAATCCAGGACCCTCTACACACAAAGCAGATGTTCCCCCACTGAGCTATGGCCCCTCTTTGCAAACAAATCATAGCAAACATACAATAAAGGACGAGATATCATTCTACTCCCACTTAAGCTTTGTGCAAGCAAATCAGGCTGAATGATCAATAAACAGGTGACCTGGAGGAGCCCTCGGAAAGTCAGAGCTTCTCCTACAGTGGAGGGATTAAAGAGGACTGAGACAGGGTGCTGTACTTGCAAGATTCTTTCACATAACCATGTAACACCAGTCTTGAAAGACCTACATTGGCTCCCAGTATGTTTCTGAGCACAGTTCAAAGTGTTGGTGCTGACCTTTAAAGCCCTAAACGGCCTCAGCCCAGTATACCTGAAGGAACATCTGCACACCCATCGTTCTGCCCGGACACTGAGGTGTAGCTCCGAGGAAATTAACAACTATCTGACGTTTAGAATACATCTGAAGGCAGCCCTGTTTAGGGAAGTTTTTAATGGCTGATGTTTTAATGTATTTTTAATCTTTTGTTGGAAGCTGCCCAGAGTGGCTGGGGAAACCCAGCCAGATGGGCGGTGTTTAAATAAATTATTATTATTATTATTATTATTATTATTATTATTATTATTATTATTCACGGAACATGGGGTTGAGCTGGATGACCTCCAAGAGCTCTTCTAACTCCATAATCCTATAACTCTATGAAAAGCAAAGGTGTGCCATAAAGCAAGACCTCTCAGCAAGGATCATGTCACTTCTGAGTCCTGCACAAAGCCTTTATTTTTTTTATTTTTTATTTTTTTGCACTGCTGGCACTATATAAATGTTAAATATTGGCATCAGTAGTAACTCTGCCAGCTTTGCTCCACTCCTGGGTTTTGTGTGAATGACGGGGAATTCCCAGTTGTCTGTTTAAAGCAGCTTTCCAGTTATTTGAGCAACACAAAGCATAGCCCTTTGAGAAACCGGAGAGATCAGCTCTCCCAGATGATTGAAACTGACCCATAATTCAGGTAGTAACTCACAAGCCTGGGACAGAAAGATTCATGAACTCAGTGACATTTCATTACATTTCACAAGCTAGTAAACAGTACTGGAAATGGGGAGGCCAAGGGAGTGGGTTGCGGGGGGAGGTTAGAAGCAAAGGCGGCTCAGCAGGATTAGAAAATGTACATTTCCAAGCAGATAGAACAAAGGCAAGGCCAGTCTCCTAAGAGGAGCTTTAGATGTTGTAAGAAGAAGGAACACACAGATACGGAAGTTTTTGGTCTTTTAGGTTCGGGTTGAGAGAGGTTGGGGACACATGGTGAACAACAAAGGCTGATTACCAAGTAGGTGTCAAGCTCAAGTCTGGAATTCAGCTGAGTGCGTCCTAATCCTCAAAACTGGAGCCTTGAATTGGTTCCAGTGACAAATAGGCAGCCAGTGCAGCTATTCATAGAAGCACAGAATTGTAGAGTTGGTATCCAAAAGGGTCATCTAGTCCAACCTTCTGCAATATAGGAATCACAGCTATTTGATGATCAGCATTATATGGGCTTGTGCAAATGCCATCATTAATGTTCTGGTTGCTGCATTTTGTACCAGCTGCAGCCTCTGGAGTCCCAGGCATGGCCAAACTTGGCCCTCCAGCTGTTTTGGGACTACAACTCCCATCATCCCTAGCTAACAGGACCAGTAAGGGATGATGGGAATTGTAGTCCCAAAACAGCTGGAGGGCCAAGTTTGGCCATGCCTGCGTTTGGACTATTCTGAACGGCAACCCCATGCAGAGTGAGTTGTGGGAATCTAGCTGTGGCTAGGCTATCTCTGTCCAGGAACAGCCATACCTGATGAACCAGAGGAGGGAGCAGGGAGGCACTCAGTGCTCCTGAATCCAGCAGTACTCCCAGATGATAGACCTGGTTCTTCAGGAGACCAGCCCTGTCTAGAAAAGGCCACCTTCCTAATTCACAGTACCTTTGTCCTGTCAGGATTCTGCTTCCTGGCCTTCATTCTGTTAGGATATAGTTCCGTTCCACCTTAAAAGGGTACAGACATGACTGTTGTGTGTCATATGCTTGTTTATTTCCAGCACAGTCTGCTGGGAACTTCCGTTTGTATATAGCTTTTTTTGTAGCCGTTTTTCTGGAGATGAAGGGAAGCAGACATGTTTTCCTTTGTTCCTGAACTATGCTGAATAAAATGCCTGTAAATACTGCTTACACATGTCTCTGTCCGCCTCTTCTGCTGCAAAGAGTTCTTATCTCTGCTGGTTTGCGTGCTTAAGCTTCTAAAGGTATCTGAGGCTTGAGTCGCAGTTTTGATGCTGTTCTGAGAACCAGAGTATCGCCCAGCTGCCGGCGGTGGCTGGAGCCAGTTGGGGGCCTGCCAATTGCCCCTGACTCCCGGCAGCATCCCAACACATTCATTGCTTCCTGCAAGGAGAAATATATGAGTGTCACATATATTGTTACAAAAGTCTGGTTCCTGCCCCTCTCTCTGCCGAGCGGTGGCAAGAGCCCATGGGGTCCCAGGCACTCACATAGGGTATGAAGTGCCTGAAGTGTCTGAAGACGTGGTGGAGACTTTTGTGGCTTTAAGAAATATGGTTTGTTCACCTATCTACACCTTCAGTCTGCATGAAGGGAGTCCAGATCCTACTGCATGGTCATTTCAAGAGAGGTTTGTACCCCAAAGCCGAGCAACCATAGAGCCCAAGGCATCTCTGCCACCAGCCCTGTAGCCAGCCTCCCCCCAATGGATCTCAGCTCCTCTTCCTGCATCTTCTTCCCAACAACCCTTGTTCTCAGCCTCCCTTTTCCTGTCACCTCAAGCACACAGTTGCCCTGGCAACCTTTTAAACCTGAAGGAGCATCTCCACCCCCATCGTTCAGCCCGGACACTGAGGTCCAGCTCCGAGGGCCTTCCAGCGGTTTCCTCAGTGCAATAAGTGAAGCTACAGGGAACCAGGCAGAGGGCCTTCTCGGAAGTGGCACCCACCCTATGGAACGCCCTCCCATCAGATGTCAAGGAAATAAACAACTACCTGACTTTTAGAAGACATCTGAAGGCAGCCCTGTTCACGGAAGTTTTTAGTGTTTGATGATTTATTGTGCATTTAATGTTCTGTTGGGAGCGAGATGGGTGGGGTACAAATAAATTATTATTATTATTATTATTATTATTATTATTATTATTATTATTATTAAACCCCTGTCTCTGTTCACACCTCAGGGCGAAGGGGAAAGAGTTCTCTTGTATTGTTAATGGCCCTCTATTGTTCTTTTGATAGCCATAGGTCAGCCAAGTTGGTTTGCCTAAGCCAGCCCAGGTAGAAGAAGAGGAGGAGGAGTTTGGTTTTGATACCCCGCTTTATCACTACCCTGAGGAGTCTCAAGGCGGCCAACAATCTCCTTTCCCTTCCTCCCCCACAACAAACACTCTGTGAGGTGAGTGAGGCTGAGAGACTTCAGAGAAGTGTGACTAGCCCAAGGTCACCCAGCAGCTGCATGTGGAGGAGTGGGGAAGCAAACCCAGTTCACCAGATTACAAGTCCACTGCTCTTAACCACTATACCACACTGGCTCTCTGCAGCTTATATTTCTCCCTTTACAGTCCTCATAATCAAAATCATGGCATTTATTAATCTCTAGGGTTTAGGGGGATCCACACACACACACCATCTCTAACACCATGTGGATGACATTGGTCCATCTACTGAGTCAGTTCCTGAATCCCTGTTTCAAGAACTTCAAATTTGTTACAAAGAGAAAAAAGCTGCAAATCAGGGACAACATGGTGTTCGATGTCAGCCATGCCAGGTACTAGCAGTACATAACAGAGCAACTCATGCAAACAGATGCTGGTGTGAAAATGCCCTAAATCCTTGGGACTCAATTGGGCTCGATAGATCTCTGTTGATTTACGCCAGCCAATAATCTGTCTCCTTCCCTATCTCAATGGTTTTCTGTACTACAGCCATAGACAACCACACTAATAGCAACTAATGGATGACCTGCCAATTAACTGCATGTACTTGCTTTTATGTATGACATATTGTACCGCGCATTGATTTTTAATCTGCCCAGGCTAGCATTTGTCATGCAGGGTGAGAAGTCCGATGTGAGAAACAGCCTCTTCATGCATTTTTTCCCCCTCCCCTGGCAATTATTAACACTGAGCTGATCTTCATAGCTTTTATGCTGGAAGCAACGGCTCTGACTTAAAAATGTAAAAAGGCACATTAATAGAAAGAGGGAAACACGGCCACCTTGTGAAATTTAAACTGAGCCTCCCTCCTGCCAAAGGATGCAAGCCAATATGGTTGCAGACATCATCATCATCATCATCATCATCTCAACAATTTGGAGTAATTTTGTGTATTTTTGCACTGGACTGATGCTCAGCACTACAGTGCAGTGCCAGTGTTTCCAGCTGCAACTTGGGGTGACATTTTTAAGGTGAAGCCAGGCACAGTTCAGTGATAAATAGCATGCTTTGTATGCATTATGCTCCATGTTCGATCCTAAGAACAGAAGAAGCTGCCTTAAAATTGGTCCATCTAACTCAGTTTTGTCTACAATGACTGGCAGTGGCACTCTGGGACTTCCCAGCCTTATTTGGAGACACCATGGATTACGCTTTGGACCATTTGCAGGCAAAGGAAATGCTTCATCTCTGAGCTATGGGGCTTTCCTTAAATATAAAGCAAGATAAAGTCCTAATTGCCTTGGTATCTAAGTACTGAAAGGCGCATCTCCCCATATACCATCTCACCCGGGTGTTGTGATCAGCAGGAAATGCCTGCTTGTACTCTGGAATTGTGTGTAAAGAGCGGCTCAAGGTAGGTTGTTCCCCATGCTGGTGCCTCGTTTGTGCAACTTTATCCTGGAGAAAACCTGATTTGCACATCCCTTTTTCGACTTGGCTCAAATGCTCAGGCCACCCCAACCCTACTTAGAGACACAAAAGGTGGAATTTGCATGCAAATCAGAGGCTCTTCCACTGAACTACAGCCCTTCTGAGCATCTCTAGTTATCTTAAGGGATGATTCCAAATTCATTCCCTACCCCGCATCCTAGGCACTCATAGGAACTTCTATAGTATGTTATGAGTTGTGGGAGAGGAAGTAGGATGTATGCGAGATCCTTCTAACCCCTGAATACAGCAAGTGTTAAAATATACGCCAGGCTAGCTTCCTGTGTTTAGGTGATTGCCTAGGTGATTGCCTGGGTGATGGGCCATTAACAGAACAAAGGAAAGGGGGCTCTGTGCTAGATCCCAAATGGGTGAGGTCCCTCCCTCAATTCAGAGATAGTTATAAGCCCGAGTTTAGAGGTGAAAGTGGTACTGATGTGACCTAGAGGTAATGCAGCAGGCTGGAGAGAGAGTCAGAGCAATGTTTGAGAGCAATGTTTGCTTTCTGTTTGAATCCAAGGCTGTGGCTATGGGAGAAAGAAGACCTGTTTGTGGTGTTAATGCTGTAAACTCCTCCTTTGTAGGCTCATATTATATATGTGTGTACATAAACCATAATGACACCATAGTCTCCGCTATGCCTCATTCTGAAAGGAAACACGAACCCTAGGTTAGCACCTGGAACCCCTGAAATCTTGCACTGCTCAGATATTGGGCTGGTGTGGGGGACCACAGGACCATCTTGCAGCATCTCAGCGCTCTCAGAGCCATTGTCACTTCTTCTCTGCCAAGAAGCATTGTCTGATGGGCACATAGCGGCCACCTGCCACCAAACCATGCATTCTTCCCCTTCTAGCAAATGCCTAGAAAAGCAATACTATATTCATTAATAATGTGAGACAATGTGAAGCATTGGTCAGTGGTGCTGTATCCAGAATAATGACGTGAGTCATTAAAGAATCAGCTGGTTTTCAGAAAGGCCCCCTAGCATATTGATTTGAAAGCCAATCGGGCTGCCCAATTTCCTGTTGATTACCGATAACTAGATTCAACAGACACCAGCTGATGTATTCGCAGTGTCCAGTACAGATGGCAGCCTTCATTTATTTATTTCAAAACAAAACAAACACCAGCACCCCAGCACCCACATTTTATATGTGGAAAAGTATGTAACTAATAAATACAAAGTGCTACGCTCTCACATCTACTCAGCAGATCTCACCCCCCCCCCCCAATCTAATCCATGGAACACCTCAATTCTATCCTACCCTGCAGGGCTTTTAAAAGTTTTTTCCTCCTACCAAATTTTGCAAACCGTTCATTGCAAATGGGGCATTTGTTTTCAGTGTTCCTAGGCTTCATAACTCATTGAGGATCTCCGATTGCATGTAAATGGTTCTGTGCATGAGATGAGCAATCTTGTTCTAATTGGTCTTACAGAAGATTATTTTCCCTTGATAAAGATATTGTTGAAATGTGTTGGGAACACCAATCCTTGCAATTATCGTGTGTGTGTGCTTCTGCTATCAGTGTTTCCTGAGACAGTCTGTAAACTTTGAACACTCAGAAATATAATGTATTAATAGCTGCAATAATCAGCACCTATCACACTAGTGGTAGAATTGAAATGTTCTCAGGTGTTTGCTTTAGTAATGACATTTATTATCTTTCTGGCAATACCATCCATTAAAGCCCCCCTTAGAAGGCAAATGTTCTGTACTCATCAAATACAAACCCTGGTATTTTATTTTTTAAAATTTGTTAAAAGGAAGCAGCTTTTAAAAATCATTATGCTTTTTTTTTTTTGCTTTCAAGTAATGCAAAATCAAAACATCAGTTGGCTGAATCAATATTTCAGCAAACTCTGACACTAGCTTTTCAAATGATCTATTAGCATCTTTTTATTAGCATGTCAAACACAACACATCAGGCTTGTGCACATGGGTGAAGAAATTGTTTTTGGGAGAGAGAGGGAAATGTGTAAATGACTACTTTCCTACATGTAAATGAAGTGCTAATTGCTCTTTGCAAACAATATTTATGCAAATGACCACTTCCACTAGGTTGATGGAGGAGAGATTTACGTGTTCTGTACTTCAGAAATTGGTGGTTGTTAGCAGAGTGGATGAAAGCTTAGGTTGAATGCAAGAAGTGCCATTCCTCTTGCAGATAATGTACTCACAAAATGTTTTCTTTTTAATTGATTAATTGATCGCATTTTTATCCCACAGATCTTGGGTTGGTTGCAATTTAAAATAGTAACAAAACAAAAAACCATGAGCAATACTGCTAAATAAAACCAAAATTAAAACTGCAAGGACCTAGCCAAATTTATCCATAGGCATACGGTAATTTATTTTCTGAAATAAATACACACTACATTACTTGCTGTGTGTATGCTTATTCCACTTCAGCCTCTGGTAAAGCTGGGTTTGGCAGGTTTTGCTGTTGTTTTGACAACCAGCAAACACTGTTTGACCAGAAGCAAAAGTCAAATAAAAGAATGATGCATGGGCACACGACGGCGACTACCAAGATGTTTGCAGAAGACCCACAAACAAGACCTGAGCATAAGACCACTCTCCGCTCCTGTGGCAACTGGTATTCAGAAGCATTGCTGCATCTGACTGTGGAGTCAAGACCAGTCGAGTCAAAGCACTTTCTCTTCACTGTTTGCCTGTCTCCAGCCTAAAGCATCCTACCACATCTCCGTCTGTCCTCTGCCAGCCCCCTAATACATTGCAATAATCTAACCTAGAGGTTCCAGCACAAGGGCCACATGTTTATCTGTCAAGAATTCTTCAGCTGTGAAGAAGAAGAGTTTGGATTTGATATCCCACTTTATCACTACCCGAAGGAGTCTCAAAGCGGCTAACAATCTCCTTTCCATTCCTCCCCCACAACAAACACTCTGTGAGATGAGTGGGGCTTCAAAGAAGTGTGACTAGCCCAAGGTCACCCAGCAGCTGCATGTGGAGGAGCAGGGAATTGAACCCGGTTCACCAGATTACAAGTCTACATTGCAGGGGGTTGGGCTTTATAACCCTTCAGGCCCCTTCCAACCTGGCAGTTGTCTATGATTCCCTTGTAGGGGACTTTCCAGGACCGCATGCCAGTGTTGGATACTCACAAGCAGAACCTGAGCACAACAGCATTTACTCCACTCCACTTAAATCTCCCAGCGGCTGGCATTCAGAGGCATACTGCCTCCAAGAGGGGAGAGAGAATGCAACCAACCTGGCTAACAGCCATTCATTATTTTTGACGGAAACGTACCACCTGGCTGGTCTTTTTCAGAGCCATTTAACCCCGCTCTTGGTCCTTCTCACTTTGCAAATAACTTGGAACGGTCTCCATTGCTGGCTGGAGGCAAGCACATGCTGAGCACTCCTGACATTGCCCATATGTCCTGCATTACCCTTTCTAGTTTCATGTTCTATTATTGGCACTCCATGGACACGCTGCCCGTGCCCATGGGATGCAATGTCAAATCCTTCCTCTCTGAGTGACATTGATATTCTGAGCGCTTTCCTGCAGCTGTATGATTCATCTGTTCGACTGAGCGGCTAAGCAGGGCTAGCTCTACTTTCAGAGAGAACGACCTACCTGGGGAACTTCAGAGAGTCACAGCTCTCTCTTCTTCTCTCTGTCAAGAGCATGGCCAAGATACACACTTCTCGCGATGGGCAGACTCCCCGTGGCCTGATTCAGAGTTGGCTTGGTATTTATGAGCTTAGGGAGGTACTGGCTCAATGAGTGCAAGGAACGTAGCCCCCCTCCTCCACTCGCCTCTCCTGGTATGCCCCGTGGAGGACCTTAAGGTCCACAAATGACAACACCTTGGAGGTCCCAAGTTGCAAGGTGGTTAGATTGGTATCAACTAGGGCCAGGACCTTTTCAGTGCTGGCCCCGACTTCGTGGAACACTCTGTCACAAGAGACTAGGGTCCTGCGGGACTTGACATCTTTCCACAGGGCCTGCAAGATGGAGCTGTTCCACCTGGCCTTTGGTTTGGACTCAGTCTGACCCTTACGTTTCCCTCCCCTTATGATTTTGCTCTATGGGCTACTATTAATATGAGGCTGCATTTTAAAGTATTTTTTAACCTATATTTTAAATCGGGGTTTTTTTATTGTAAATTTACTGGTGTTAGCTGCCCTGAGCTCGGCTCTGGCCGGGGAGGGCGGGATATAAATAAATTATTATTATTATTATTATTATTATTATTATTATTATTATTATTATTTCTGCATATGCCCCTTGACCTCACCCAATCCGCTCCAGAGGGTTGGGGACGATGACTGCTAGAACAGATTTAGAGGAGGTACAGAAGAAGGAAGTGTGAAGGTTCCATTGCACAAAAGAAATCCTGATGCAACAAGTCACATAGTCCTACTTGGCTACCAATCCTTGATTATGAGCTCCACAATTACATGGCTCTCTTTCTCTGTGTTAAGAGTATGGCCAAGATACAACCTCCTAGCGTTGGGCAAACTCCCTGTGGCTCGATTCATAATTGGCATGGTAATTATGAGCTTTGTAATTATGAGTTGCAAGGCTGCATCTCTCTCTTTCTCTCTCCATTTAGGAGTACTGTCCAGACGCACAGTTCTCTTTTCTTAAAAAAACAAAACCCGAAGCCTTTCTTTTAGGAATTCTAGGTGCCGAAATCCCAAGGGAGCTGCCTTGAATCCCAACTTGGGAGAAAGGTGGGGAATAGAAACAAGCAGGGAAGGGAACTTCCTGTGTTCCTATCTGTTCCCAAACTCAGGCTCAGTTTACTCACTCATGAAACCCACCACATATTTCAGCAAGTCACGATCTCTGAGCTCAGCCTACCTTGCAAGGTTGTTAGGAGGCTAGCAGTGCAATCTTACGCATATCTATCCAGATGGAAGTCCTGTTGAGTTCACTGCTAAGAGGATGTAGGATTGCAACCTAAAGGTTTCATAGAAGAAGTGCAATAGACGGGAGGCATGTTTCATTTTTTAAAAGAATTGTTTAGAATGCCATTTGCTTTTTGTGCCAGGGCACCATGCTTGTTAACCCATATTAACTGTATCCATTTCCCCACCATTGCTCATCCCAGACAAGCACTGCACGTTAATTTTCGACTTCTAGAGCACTCTCCGGCGTGATTCATTTTTAAAGCGAAATGGTCTCTTTAATTACTTTCACATTCTGGTGCTTCCACCTTTTCCTTCTAGCCTTTTAATTTCTTCCTTTCCAGCCCATCAAACACAGGTTAAGTGAATTCTGCAGGTTCGTTACCTCCAGCTTTTATCTAATTTATTCTCCCAAATCTTGGATACTTTGCAATATTGTCCCCATAGAAAGCCACTGTTGTTTTGTTTTCCTCCCGTTCCCAAAGCTCCTCTTGCAGATTAGCCATGGAAAAAGAGCCAGTCAGATCCTCCTCCTTTTGTTGAACATTTCCTTACTCTACCGATCAATCAGTCTTCAAACTGACTGCATCAGAAAATATTGCTCTCCCAAGTGCACCAGGCTGTCTCCTCAAATGCCATTTGAGGCACCATTTGGAAAGTCCAGCGTTTTGTGCCATGCATATAAAACACTATGGTGCCATTTTAAATTATCATGGCTTAGCTGCCTGGGCATCTTTTTTGACGGCTGCATGTAAAAGCACATGAATCTGACGTTTGAGGAGTTTTGTAAGTAAACCATTTTATGGTTTACCAAGTGTGTGGTCTATTTCTCTGCTTGGGGAGTGGAAAAGCTTGGAAAGAGCTTTTAAAAGCAGATAATTTTGGGACTCACCTGAAGGGCACATTTTAGAGCCTACATTTCCATGCTTCTTCTTTTTACCGCATGTTTTGCGATGTTCAATCTCTGCTGGGGCTTTCTCACCCAAGAATACTTGCCCCAAACTTGGGCCTTGGCTTCCCACAAGGTCCAGGGGCCAAATGCCTCTCTCCAGCCTCTCTGTTTGGCCCTTGGGACTTTTTCCTAACCTGCTCCATACTCCCACGTCCCATGTTATGCCCCTCAACAGAGTTTTTGCCTGACTGGAACATGGCCTGGACCTCTGAAAATGCCTCTTGCTTGTCTGGATGAAGGATAGAGAGGGTCATCTGAGGAGAAACGACCTACTGGGGGAAGATCTGCTCATGAGAAAGATCTGTTCCACCTTTTACAAGCCATCAATTTCACAGCCACATCAAGAGCTCACATATCTTTTCTCCCTGGCTGGCCTCACAGGCTGCAGCACCCGCCTGTCACAGTCTCTGCAAACTTCGGAGCTATAACCATGTCCGCTTATGAAATTGCCCTAATAAACACAGGAAACTAAATGTTTAACCACATGGAGGATGGAGAGCTGCTCGCCTTTCCCTCTGCCACCATCACCCTCCCTCTGTCCCTGCAAGTGCATAAACCAAATAATCTTTCATTGCCATCTCAAGAGGGTGTATATTTCACCGCAATGAAGGAAAGTCTAGGGCAGGCTTTATAGCCTCTCAGCCATTGCTTAGCATGTTAAAGAAGGAAGGCCAGTGCAAGGCTCACACTTTTCACAGGGACGGGATCTGTTTGCCTCTGATTGTGTTGACTCTCTCCTGCTCAAAACAGCCTTCACTGCATTTGTGACTTCTTGGCTTATAAGAGGAGGTGGACATGGTCTGCAAAAAGAGAGGGTAGTGTTAAGTTGTGGGCGAACATATCAGACGACACAGCGATTCTTCAAACAGCTCTTGTTTATTCAAAGGCCAGAACAGAACTGAACTGAAGAGCTCAGTCAGCCTGCTTATATAGAGCTCCAGAACCACGTAACTGTAGCAACTTTCTAAAACTATCCAATCACTGAACGTCACTTTCGATCTTTCATTTGCATAACTATCTACAGTATCCCCCTGCTGGCCCAGGGTGAGAACTTCAGTACATAACAGGTAGAGTTCTGCATTAGGAGTGGGAAACCTTTTCGGCTCCAAAGGCCAGACCAGGATCTGCCTTGCAGGCCAAATCTGGCAAGGCCACCCACCTGTCAATCAATCAACGTCACCAATGACATCAGTAGATTTGGTGATTTGCATTCCTGAAGTCAGCAGGTAGCAAGCAGCAAGTTTCTGCCTAAAGGGGAGGTTTTTTCCTTCCTTTCGAATGCTCAAAATGATTATTATCCAGGAAATGGTATACAAATCTAATCAACGAATGAGATCCCTGCATAACAGGGGGTTGGACTTGATGACCCTCGGGGTCCCTTCAAACTCTAGGATTCTATGATACACAATCCTCTCCTGCAGTTCAGTGTGCAAGATCAGCTGACTGACAAGTATGAACTATATTTTTTTGCATTCAGTTCAAAGATATATTTAGCAAAACCAGCTGAAAATTCTGTTATATTCATGGATCTGAACCCAGGATTATCACTTATTTTCCCCCACTCCCTGCATGTATGATCATATTTTGCATCCTGGAACCTTTTTTGCCCTTGTGGGTATTCATTAAAAGTTGCAAGTAATTAAGATGACAATTAATTCCTTCATTTTAATCTGCGGGGTAATCATGCATGCCTGATCAGCAGGGATAACAAATGATCCGACCCACGTGAAATAAAACATATCTTGTCTTAAGTACAGTTACAAATGTAAATTTAAGGAGGAAATGTTAGGCCAGTGATCCAAGGGGAGACAATAACTTTCCAGAATGAATAATAGCCCACGTATGTCTGTGCCTCTGATTGATTGACAGAAAACTCTGTTCCATGAAGGCTATGGCGCAGATGTGTTTTAAAAGTAAAATAAATCTCAACCCTAAGAAAGACGAGGTAAGGGAGCAAACAAGAAGAGTGTGGTCTTCACTGCACAATGTTGACAGGTTTGGTGAGACCTTTTTAAAAAATCAAAAAAATGCCAGCTAGTGGAGAAATGTGGCAAACTCAGCGTAAGGTTGGAAAATAAGAAACCAAAATGGACAGGTCTCTAGTTTATATCATCCTGGAACGAGGCATTCTGAACAGGGACACTCCTATTAGGAGTTAGCAGAACCAGCCTAGCCATTAGGCAGTTTTTAAGCACCAGAAGCCTACTCACAGGTGCCCTGCCTGCCCGCCACCTCTGCCAGTGCAGTCCAAGACATTTTGCTGCCTGAGGCAAAGTATTGAATGCACCATCCGCCCGCATCCAAGGCTGGCCAAGCGGATTGGGCAAAAGAAACGTGCCTTTCACTAGCAGTACAAATTCAGAAATAACAGGTTGTCCATTTGGTGTCCTTTCATAATACCACTCTGTCTAATGGTAGAACAGTGCCTTGCATTGGCTGCTGAGTGCAAGGGAAACGGATGTTGCTTCACAACAGCCAGTATGGAATAATGCAGGCATGTCCAACCAGTCAATCGCTCTGGTCAGACCTCACCTGGAGTACTGTGTCCAGTTCTGGGCACCACAGTTCAAGAAGGACACTGACAAACTGGAACGTGTCCAGAGGAGGGCAACCAAAATGGTCAAAGGCCTGGAAACGATGCCTTATGAGGAACGGCTAAGGGAGCTGGGCATGTTTAGCCTGGAGAAGAGGAGGTTAAGGGGTGATATGATAGCCATGTTCAAATATATAAAAGGATGTCACATAGAGGAGGGAGAAAGGTTGTTTTCTGCTGCTCCAGAGAAGCAGACACGGAGCAATGGTTCCAAACTACAAGAAAAAAGATTCCACCTAAACATTAGGAAGAACTTCCTGACAGTAAGAGCTGTTGGACAGTGGAATTTGCTGCCAAGGAGTGTGGTGGAGTCTTCTTCTTTGGAGGTCTTTAAGCAGAGGCTTGACAACCATATGTCAGGAGTGCTCTGATGGTGTTTCCTGCTTGGCAGGGGGTTGGACTCGATGGCTCTTGTGGTCTCTTCCAACTGTATGATTCTATGATTCTATGATTCTACCGGTTGATCGCAGGGCATTCCCGGTCGATCCCAGTCAATCGCATGACCCTGGTCAATTGCGACGTGCCTCACCCCCATTGCTATTTCCCCTCTCTGCTGCTGGTGCTTTTTTTTATTCCTTATTTCCGTGCGGGAAAGTGCGTGAAGGACTGAGAGCTGCGGACTGTAGGGTGAGCTATTTAATTAAAGGTTCTTTTTTTTTTTGAAAAGTTTTTATTATTAAAATAATTAGCATTAATACACACATACATTTTATACAACCCTTAAAAATGTTCAAACTTACCTACACTCAATCCCACAGATATTTCCTTTTCCCATCACCGTCCCTTGCCCCTCACCCCACCTTTGTGTTAGACTTCCAATCTACTCAATTGCAATTTCTTTCCACTTTTATTACCGTACTTTCTTTCACACACCTTTAACCCAATTTTCTGCTTCTTTTCCTATTACACATTGATATCCATCTTATTTAGTATTTCAGTATTTAAAACGGAACCTGTTTATTCTAATAGGAGTTCTGAATATGGTTTTGCAAGTATCCTTTAAACACCTTCCAGTCCCTGTGCATTTAATTAAAGGTTCCAACCCCTAAAAAAAGCTCAACAACTTTGGTCCCCCCCCCCCCAAAGAAAGATCACTCCCAGTTTTGTTAAACTGGGAGTAGAGCTCAATCTCCATAGAGTTGGATGTGCCTGGTATAGTGGTAAGAATGCAAGACTAGGGTCAGAGAGAATATGGTTCAGATGGCCATGAAACTCACTAGGTTACCTTGAGCCAGTCACTGCCCCTCAGCCTAACCTACCTCACACAGGGATAGCTATGCATGCAACCCTGGGTGGAAAAGATGGGATATAAATCAGTCATATGATTACCTGTTTTTTGCTGGTCTGGCTCATGTGCTATTAATTACAGCCTGTTGTGCAGAGATTCTGAAAAAAACTTCACATGCTAAACCACAGTTCTTCCACATTTCAAATCTAACTGCCAGTCCTCCCCACCCTCACTGGAGCAAACTCTGCCAAAAAAGGGGGGGAGGGGAACTCAGGGGGTTTTTATGACACAAAAACTAATTAAATATGAAAGCTTTTTTTAAAAGCGCTTTTCTTCTCCTGTCTAGGGAGTAGTTTTCAATATGGGAGTTACATTTTGAACGAGAAACAAAGAACGCAAACCTGAAGCTACACATTTCACTTCCGTGGTTAGTCCCGCAACCCTCCGGGGGTTCCTTCTGAAAGCCGTGCATGCCAAATTTTGAAGTTAAAGGTATCATTAAGTAGGTTGCACAATACAATATGAGAAAAAGTTCCCACCAGCCCCAAATTAGCTTTACAATGTGCTCTTTTACCTGTGAATCGTTGGCCTCAAATGCTATTATTGTTTCATTTCCTTTTCACCTCTCTTTAAAATTGGAGAGATATTGTTCCGGGCTTCCACCTCTTCCTCCCTAGAGTAGCTTCAACCTTCTCCAAGAATACAATAAAAATCCCTGCTGCATCCTATCCAGACATTTTGGAGCATTGACAAGATCTTTCCTGTGCTATTCAGCAAATTGCTCTATGGTGAAACTTCAAGATGTGTACATATATCTCCTCCCAATAGCTGGGCTCTGCAATGAGAACACCAAGAGTTCATTTTCTTAAAAAAGGGTGGGGGGTCTGGCACTTCAAGATGTCAGGCAGGGGTTTCCATGGACCCATAGTGCCTAAGGTAAGGTAAAAGGTAAAGGACCCCTGGACGGTTAAGTCCAGTCAAAGGGTTGCGGCGCTCATCTCGCTTTCAGGCCGAGGGAGTCGACATTTGTCCACAGACAGCTTTCCGAGTCATGTGGCCAACATGACTAAACCGCTTCTGGCACAATGGAACACCGTGACGGAAACCAGAGCGCATGGAAATGCCATTTACCTTCCTGTCACAGTGGTACCTATTTATCTTGCACTTTGACGTGCTTTCAAACTTCTAGGTTGGCAGGAGCTGGGACAGAGCAACGGGAGCTCACCGCGTTGTGGGCATTCGAACAGCCGACCTTCTGGACCGGCAAGCCCAGGAGGCTCAGTGGTTTAGACCACAGTGCCACCTGAGTCCCTCCAGAGTGTCTACCAATATGGTGCCCACAAAAGGAATCAATTGATATCTGCTCAAAAAATATCCCCATCAGGTACAAGGGACTGTGCTTCTCCTCAGTTTCTGTACGCACTGACTTGGTCTTTTCTAAATTGAGCATGCACCCTTAAATATGTCCACATTCCACTGAATTCCAGGAGTGGATATAGACCCTCCCTTCCTTTCTGAACAGAGCTCAAAGAACTTTCTGCAAGTGAGCAAGTGTGGCAATGGATGATATGAGGACCGGGACATTCGCAGGGAAAACAAAATGCTTGTTTGCAAAGCTACTGTACTACCAACCTTACTGTATGCTTGTGAAACATGGACCACTTATAAATGCCATCTGCAACTGCTCGAAAGATTCCATCAATGGTGCCTACGAAAATTTTTACAAAATCGCTTGGGAAGACAGGTGAACTAATATCAGTGTACTGGAAGAAGCAAAGATCACCAGTGTCGAAGAAATGATTCTTCAACATCAACTTTGTTGGACTCATCTATTCCAAACTTCAAAATGGAAAGCATAATGCTGGTGGTCAACAAAAGAGGTTGAAAAACTCTCTCAAGGCAAATCTTTAAAAAATGTAGTATAAACACTGACAACTGGGAACCACTGGCCTGCGAGTGCTTCAGTTGGAGAACAGCCTTTACCAAAGGTGTCATGGACTTTGAAGACGCTCAAACTCAGGATGCAAGGGAGAAACGCACTAAGAGGAAGGCACGCATGGCAAACCCTCACTGTGATCAACTCCTGCTCAGAAACCTATGTCCCCATTGTGGAAGGATGTGTGGATCCAGAACTGGCCTCCACAGTCACTTACAGACTCATTGTTAAAACTGTGTTTATGGAAGACAATCTTACTCAGCTACAAGTGATCACCAAAGAAGAAGAAGGATGGTATAAATGTCAACCCACCACCATAGATGAGTGGGGTGGGTGGGGAGACATGGCAGCCATTTTGTGAGTTGCCCATGGCACTTTCTCAAAATTCCAAATGTGCCCATTGGTCAAAAAAAGGTCAGCGACCCTATGTTAGGAGAATAGCATTCAAGTGCTATTTTCCTAACATTAGACCTCATTAGATACTGTATATGATGACTGAGTTTGGGGGTAGGGGCATGGTACCCATTGACCCTGCCCTCAACCTCTGTATGATGTCACTGCTTGGCTGTGGGCAGTCATCCAGGGCAAGCCAAGAACCAGAAGGCACTGGACCAGACAGCAGTCAAGAAAACAAGGTTTGAGAAGCAAGCCAGGAACCAGGACCAAGCAGCAAGTCAAACCTGGAGGACAAGCTGTGGACAAGATGTATTTAATGGTCACCGACTTGAAGACTTTTAGTATCTGGTTTGTTGCTGTGACAACTGGACAACTGGGCTATGATGGGCCTTTGACCCCATCCAACGGGTTCAGGAACAAGGTGGCAGGAACAAGGAGGCAGTGAGGACCAACAATAATAAAGGACCTATGGCAGCTCAGGAAGCTATTGTTTCTCCAAGCAAAATATACTTAAGATTAAGAAAACATCAAACTACAGAAAGGGTGGAATGTTGGCTGACTGAATGACTGACTGACTGATTATATGCTGTCTTACCACAATGAGCTGTGCCCAAACTGGCTTGCACAAAACATTCAGAATGCAAATATACAAAATACAAAGCACGTCAGTAGATTAAGAAATGACAAAAATCCAAACACAGAGTCTATTCAATATTACCACAAAAAACCACCCCAAAACCTAGGTTGAAGTACATACAGTACAAAGCAAAACAAGAGTTAACTGACAATAGAGTTGCTACTGAAGAACTTCGTTGTTTTCTTTTTTGTCAAAGACTGTGCCAGCGATTTCCCTTTGTTCCTTGGCTCAGAGGTTGCCAACTTGCTCCAACCCCCTGCTCCTGTGCCTTTTAGAACAAATATTAGCAGGCGATGAGGTCCAGCTGCTGACCAAGGCGGATTTTGTTTTCTCCTCAGTTGGCAACCATACTTGGCCTGCATCTTATAGGATATGGTTTGATTGGTTTTATATGCTGCTTTTTCACAATGAGCCACACCCAAAGCAGCAAACATTCAAAAACAACAAAATAGAGAGCGCTGGAAGTATACAAATATACAAAATACCAAACATGCCAGTAAATTCAAAACAATGAAGATGGACAATTTAGCAAACACGTAATAAATTCAATACTATAAAAAAATATTACATATAAAAAAGCAAAAACAAAAGTTAACCAGCAGTAAAGTTTCTGGTGAAGACTGGAGTGCCTGGCCTGCTCTGGTCCATGGGGTCACGAAGAGTCAGACATGACTAAATGACTAAACAACAACAACAAAGTTTCTGGTACTGGTCTTCCTGTACTCCAAAGAGTCTGGCTTAAACACAATTCAGAGGGAGCGCAAAGGGAGATACGCTGTTTCCACTCTGTATTGCTAACTGCAAAAGCTATACAGTAATACCTCTGTGAACGTCCGCCTTGTCTAGCGAACGTTGTCTACCGGAACGGGTTACTTCCAGGTTTGCACCTCGCTCATGCGCAGAAGCACTAAATTGCACTTTGCGCATGTGCAGAAGCGCAAACCACTCCACGCGCGTATGCAGATGTGGCGCTTTGCCCCGCGTCCTTTTCAGCTAGCGGCTGGGGCTCCAGAACAGATCCCGGCCACAAAACGAGGTACAACTGTAGCTATACAGAGCGGAAACGGCCTATCTCCCTTTCCATTCAAGACTTCAACAATCAGTGCTGGAATGTAAACAGACATGTGACGTGTAACAATCCCACACATCTGCAGCACGGGAGGAATGGAATTCCAACAGGTACCTCTCACCAGGCTAGATGACTTGCAGCTGGCTCCCGTATCCTTACTCCAGAGGAAGCTGACAGAAGCAAAAGGCAAATGTTGGGGAGGCCAATAATGGCCAGTCTCTTCCCCAGCCTCCTGAAGGACCAGCTGCTGGTGCAGGTCTTATTGGACTGTGAAGTGTTTTGTTTATTTCTCCCCCAAATTAAGATGTTTAAAGATCCAAAGATTCCAAAGTACAGAGAGTGAATTAGAAATCATTCAAAGTCCTACCCCAAAACAAAGTTAATTCACGTTCTGTCCACTCGGCAAAGATGGAAACTACTTCCAGGCTTAGTTCTGCAAACTTCGTTAGACCAACCTAGTTCATTCCAAGCAGTTTCCCCACCCCGTACTAGAACCTAATGGCAGATAAATCCAACATTTATGTGTAAACCCAACAAGAAGATGGGTTAATATTTGAGACCACTGGGCACTTCCTTCCCTCCCCACCCCCAATTTAGCTATACATATTTTATTTCGCCTGTTTTTATTCCCATCGTTATTTTTGTTATTTCATGTTTTAGTGCTTTGTAATTAAGCCAGAAGCTGTGACGGGGCATGAGTAATGGCTGCGGCGAGTCACGCCTTGTGTGCTGTTAAGCGCCAATCTGAAGGCCAAGTACACCGACCCTGGATTTACTACGCCATAAACGAGGCCCTCGTGAGCCTTGTTTGGGGAAAAGTAAACCCCGCGTTCAAAAAGCAATGGATTCCAGCACGGCGGGCATCGCTCTGCACTGATGTTCTGCCAGCTTGAGCTCAACACTGTTGGATAACCAGCTTGTGAGCGGAGCTGCGTGGAAATGGCCCCTCAAAATTCTGCTCCCGATTTGGGGGCATGATTCAGGAAGAGAACCATTCCGCTAGAGTTGCTTTCGCACAGCACTTTGTTCTATTTCCCAGAGGTTTCCCTAGCTGTGAATTTCCACATTAGATTTGAGCTTTCACATGACATAAAAAGCCGTTTCTGGAAAACTAACAGCATATTAGTGCTCATCTCTGTGTTACTTGGTTCCGGGACAGGGAGCAGAATCCATTTGCAGCCCCCTTAACCTGGAAAATCACGAGAGTCAAGATGCAAAAAATTGGAGCAGTATACAGTGGTACCTCTGGATGTGAACGGGATCCGTTCCGGAGCCCTGTTCGCATCCTGAAGCGAATGCAACCCGTGTCTGCGCGGGTCGTGATTCGGCGTTTCCGTACATGCGTGTGACGTCATTTTGAGCGTCTGCACATGCGTGAGCAGCAAAACCTGGAAGTAACGCACTCAGGGACGCAGGTGGCGCTGTGGGTTAAAGCCTCAGCGCCTAGGGCTTGCCGATCGAAAGGTCGGCGGTTCGAATCCCTGCGGCGGGGTGCGCTCCCGCTGCTCGGTCCCAGCGCCTGCCAACCTAGCAGTTCGAAAACACCTCCGGGTGCAAGTAGATAAATAGGGACCGCTTACCAGCGGGAAGGTAAACGGCGTTTCCGTGTGCGGCTCTGGCTCGCCAGAGCAGCGATGTCACGCTGGCCACGTGACCCGGAAGTGTCTCCGGACAGCGCTGGCCCCTGGCCTCTTAAGTGAGATGGGCGCACAACCCCAGAGTCTGTCAAGACTGGCCCGTACGGGCAGGGGTACCTTTACCTTTACCTTTTTTATACCCCATCCATCAGGCTGGGTTTCCCCAGCCACTTTGGGCAGCTTCCAATATAAAAATATAATAAAACACAGACATTAAAAACTTCCCGATAGAGGGCTGTCTTCAGATGTCTTCTTAAAGTTGCGCAGTTTTTTATCTCCTTGACTTCTGACAGGAGGGTGTTCCACAGGGAGGGTGCCACTGCCGAGAAGGCCCTCCATCTGGTTCCCTGCACTTCTCTTCTCACAGTGAGGGAATTGTCAGAAGCACGCCTGTGCCGAAAGGGTGTGGGGGTAGGCAATGGCATTCATATTTGTGTCACACCACACCCACTTGTGTGAATGAAATTAGCATGGCATGCTGGTATATATATTGGTCAAAAAAGCCACAGTTCCACAACACAACTGGCACTGCAGTGTGAAAGGAACATAGGACGTAATATAATTTTGGGGGGTTATAGGGGGTGCTGAGGAAGTGGGATACTACACTTGATCTTAGTCAAAAGTCCTAGAAGCGTCATTTACCCAAGAAATATGTTTCTCTCCAGCGGAGAGGGTTCTATGGCTGCTTAGCGATGCCAATGCTCAGTGACTCAAAATGTTGCTCTGGCAGCCAGAACGATCAGGAAGAAGATCCTGGACAAATTTGCAGTGAACTACAAAAGGGGACGTATGGGACGCGGGTGGCGCTGTGGGTTAAACCACAGAGCCTAGGACTTGCCAATCAGAAGGTCGGTGGTTCGAATCCCCACAACGGGGTGAGCTCCCGTTGCTCGTGTCCCTGCTCCTGCCAACCTAGCAGTTTGAAAGCACGTCCAAGTGCAAGTAGATAAATAGGTACCGCTCTGGCGGGAAGGTAAACGGCGTTTCCGTGCGCTGTTCTGATTCGCCAGAAGCGGCTTTGTCATGCTGGCCACATGACCCGGAAGCTGTACGCCGGCTCCCTTGGCCAATAAAGCGAGATGTGCACCGCAACCCCACGACTGGACCTAATGGTCAGGGGTCCCTTTACTTTTACACAAAAGGGGACACTGAGATCTAAACAGGAACTGTTCTGCGGAATCTCCTAGGCATGTGTTTTCATCCATCTTATGCCTTGATGGCCCTAGTTGTATATAACGTGTGCTGTTTCCCACCACACCCACACCCCCATTTTGTGTTCTGCTTTTCAATTTGTCATGGGCTTTGGCTAGCTAGCACAACATTATAGCTATTTATTTATTTACACAAAGTAGTGGGAAATGTTGGCTTTTGCTTCCCCAACCCCACACACTTCATTTTGCCCTGCTGATCGCAACTGTGACAATTCCACAGACACACAAATACATTATTATTATTATTATTATTATTATTATTATTATTATTATTAATATACCTCCCTTCATCTGAAGATCACAGGGCAGTTTGCAAGATAAAACACAGCATCAAAACACAAAATATGTAACATAACAAAAATTAAATTAAATCAAAATACACACACACACACACACACACACACACACTACCAATTCACATTGCTCCAGAGCTTCCTTTGTTGAAAACCAAGATGTCACTGAGGTTGTTATTCCTGTTAGCATTCCTGTTTTATAGAGATGATATATTCGGGGCAATCCATCTTCTATCTCTGTGGTGTGTTTAGAAGCTGGCACTGATTAAATGCCCATAATAGAGTGCATTAATTTCCCCGTCAGTTGAAAAATCACCATTGTAAATTTTTCTCAGTCACTTTGTATACACCTCTGAGTGATGTTCTACAACGTAACTGTGCATGGGTGTTACTCATGCCCAGTGGAGGTGTGGGGGGGGATTGCTTCAAGATTTGTTTGGCCTGGAGCAAGCAGCAAGGATGCTTCTGAGAAAGTACCCTGAGCTCTTTTGACCCCCAACACTGATGGTATGTCTGTCACTGAAGAACGTGAAAGCAAAGGGAAAGTCTGACAGAGGAACAGAGCTTAAGAACTTAAGAAGAATCTGCTGTGTCAGGCCAGGAGTCCATCTAGCATCTTGTTTTCACCATGGGCAACCAGAAATTGGTATATTTGATATATATGATTGGTATATTTCACACGCTTGTCTGAATGGAGTGTGAGAAGGGAAGTCTGTCTTATCTCTCTTCTAGTATGAGTCTGTGAAACCATACTTTCACTTTTACGCTGTTCTGTTTGTTCTCGGAGCTGGAGAGAACAGACGCCAGGACGCTGTTGTCTGTAAATAGTCTGTAAATAAATACAGTGGTACCTCAGGTTAAGTACTTAATTTGTTCCGGAGGTCCGTTCTTAACCGGAAACTGTTCTTAACCTGAAGCACCACTTTAGCTAGTGGGGTCTCCTGCTGCTGCCGTGCCGCCGGAGCACGATTTCTGTTCTCATCCTGAAGCAAAGTTCTTAACCTGAAGCACTATTTCTGGGTTAGCAGAGTCTGTAACCTGAAGCGTATGTAACCTGAAGTGTATGTAACCCGAGGTACCACTGTAGTAGTTTAGAACTACGATGCCTCTTTCTTTTGCTGTGTCAAGAGAGAAGGCTAGTGTGCATAAATCATGTTGGTTTATGTCGTTGGAGTGGCCTGGAGGAAAAGGGAATGCCATTCCCAGGGCAATGCTCACCGGAGGACACTTGGAAATCCGGGGGGGACGGGCTGCGGATAGCCTGGAGCGCTCTCCCAACATATACACCTTTAGGCGTCAGGCAAAGAAACGTTCCTTTTTAACCAGGCCCTTGGTTGATTTGATTGGCATCCTATGCCCCTTTAAAATGCAGATGCTGCAGCACTGAGCTATGTCCCTTCCCCTTAACTGTACAGAAAAGCCAAAGAATTGATGCTTTTGAATTATGGTGCTGGAGGAGACTCTTGAGAGTCCCATGGACTGCAAGAAGATCAAACCGATCCGTTCTGAAGGAAATCAGCCCTGAGTGCTCACTGGAAGGACAGATCCTGAAGCTGAGGCTCCAAGACTTTGGCCACCTCATGAGAAGAGAAGACTCCCTGGAAAAGACCCTGATGTTGGGAAAGATGGAGGGCACAAGGAGAAGGGGACGACAGAGGACGAGATGGTGGGACAGTGTTCTCAAAGCTACCAGCATGAGTCTGACCAAACTGCGGGAGGCAGTGGAAGACAGGAGTGCCTGGCGTGCTCTGGTCCATGGGGTCACGAAGAGTCGGACACGACTAAACAACTAAACAACAACAACAACAAATCCCAGTCTGAATACCACATGCTTTGAATCTGAATATTTAAATGCAGCAAAATACATCTCTGCAAACTGTTCATTTTCCAGGCTGCCGGACGTGCCGGAATTAAGAACGGTTCCTCAGCAATTCTTTTCTTGCTCGGTAATTTCTGCACGGCCCAAATGCTTTCAGCACGAAAGTGCTGCCACAGTGGTGACCATCAAAGATTTATATAACTGTGTTGCAAGTCAAGACATGTTTCCCTCTGGAAAAGGAAAAGGGGGGGGGACCCCAAACCTGTCAGTGCTGCTGTAAATGTAACCTGAAGTATGAAAGCAGAAATCAACGTGTCACTTATCACTGGTAATAAAGGTCCTGCTGTCAGAACCCTGCCGACAATTTTTGAATCTGAAGAACAGGACAGGATGAAAGCCAAGTTGGGATGTTTTCCCCCTCCTTCCCCACTGCTATATTCTTCAACATGCCGTTGATGCAATAATAGTGCATTAGCAGTAGATTTATCTTGGGCTGTCCCCACATTTTTCTGCTTTATTAGTTGTTCTGTGACGCTTCCCCAGTTACATTTGCATTGCGTGGACAGGCGAAGTCCCCAGATCCCGCGTGGTCCCCCCCCATCATGTGGAATAACGACTCAAGACAACGTGCTATGGGATTAAATTGGCCACAACTTTATTAAATTTCAAATGTGGGTAGACCTTGGCTCAGGCATTGGGCGTTCTCCCTCCCCAGTCCCCAGTCGGGGACCTAGGGAGCATCAGGGTTATCCAGTGTGTGTGGGGGGGGGAATGGGCCGGCTCTGGAGAACATATGTTCAAGCAGAGATAGCCGCCCCCGTTACGCCACCGCCGCCGCAGGGGAGAGCAATGATAACCTTTCGGCGTACGGTCAAAGCCTCCCTTCAGAAACCCCTTTAACGGGGAACCCTGGTATCGCCGCCGCAAAGAGGAAGATGGACTAAAGGATTCTGCCCAAGGCCTGATACCGCCAAAGTTGTGACGTTTTGCTACGGGAAAGGCGAAACCTGCCAATGCAGGGAAATTCCTTTCCAGCCCTTTAACAGCGACCTTAACGTAGCAGCGCCCGCATACCTGTGAAGAAAAGCTAACCTGTAAAACCTGTGAAGAAAAATTAACCTGCAAAATAAGACATTAACTGAGGGTGGGTAGGGCGGGAGAAGCTCTGGAGCCAAGTGAGGATTCCCAGGTAAGATCCTCCCTCTATTGTGTAGGCAGGTAATCCCTCCCCTACCTGGCCTGGTCTCCTTGGCAACGCCTCCCCCCAGGTGGGATTGGACAATTGACTGAGGTAGGCGGAGACCTCTAGGTATCCCACCTGAGGGAGGCAAAGCCAAGCCTATGCTGTTGGAGCCGCTCCAGATCTAGGGGCTGCGCGTGTCCACACAAAGGGCGCCCCCTGTTTTAAGCGGGGAGTGGTCATTATTGCTATTAGTGGAGGGGAGGCTTGCACCAGAGCACAACAAAAGTGAAACAAAAGGAATGAATTGGTGGTATAAAAGGTTGCAGTTTTTCAGAGGGAAGCGAAGTGATGGGCAATGCACTGATTGGAAAGGAAGTAGTGTTACAGAATCACAGAGTTGGAAGGGACCCCAAGAGTCATCTAGTCCAACCCCCTACAAAGCGGGAATCTCAACTAAAGCATCCCTGACAGATGGCCATCTAACCTCTGCTTAAAAACCTCCAAGGAAGGAGAGTCCATCACCTCCCAAGGGAGACCATTCCATGGCTGAACAGCTCATACCGCCAGAAAGTTCTTCCTAACATTCAGTCGGAATCGGCTTTCTTATACAGTCATACCTCATGTTACGTCCGCTTCATGTTACGTTCTTTCAGGTTATGTCCCGTGGCAACCCAGAAGTACTGGAAAGGGTTTCTTCCAGGTTTCACTGCTCACACAAGCGCAGAAGCACAAAATGACATCATGCGCAGAAGCAACAAATCGCAACCCACGCGTGCACAGACACGCAGGCGCAGATTGTGTTCTGCTCATGTTGCGAAAGGGCCTCCGGAACGGATCCCGTTCACAACCAGAGGTACCACTGTAATTTGAATCCATTGGTGTGCCTCCCATTCTCTGGAGTGGCACAAAACCAGCTCGCTACATCTTCCATGGGCCGTATGGCATGCCCACCCCGAAACATTTGCATGTGCACAGTTGTGAGAGTGGACTCCCCAAAAAAACCCACCCAGATAGCCACCCTGAGCCCAAAGCTTCATGAATGCACAATAATTTGCAAAGGACACAAAGGGGGATCTGCAAACCATTCTTCCCATAAAGATTCAGGCGCAGCAGACTAATGTTCTCTCCCTCTCTCTCTCTCTCTCTCTCTCTCTCTATATATATATATATATCTCCTTGCTTTCTTCAGAATGAAACAGCTGTGCCCCACCCCTGACATTCATCTAATAAAATATTACAAAAATACAGTGTTTCATATTTAAAAATGTTGCATTAATACAAAATTTTATATTCAAATATTCATTATCTTCAAATATAACCAGAAGAGGGCATTATGTACTAATGGATTATTACATAATGCCCTCTTCTGGTTATATTTGAAGATAATGATTTTTTAAAAATAAAAAGTCAGAAGAGAAAGTCCTGCTTCCTCCAAAGGGGGCAAAGGGATATGTATCATTTGCTCATGGAAGTCAAATTTTGTTAGCTGATTTAATCCCAGGGCAAAAATTAATCAGACAGTCCGGCTAACTGCATCAAGGAAAGCAATAAATTATCCTGCCTCCAACCTAACAGCAGCATTAATGGCGCAAAAGAGGGAGGAGCTTTGGGGTGATTAATGGCTGTTTAAGTTGCCTAAAGGGGCTGCAAAGCTTCCTGCTGACTGGCAGTGGGACCACCCCCACCCCCACTTTTGCATTAAAAGACAGGAGAATGGTGCCTTTGGAAGTGATTGATTAGCCACATGCAGCTCAGAAGGAATGTGATGTGCCTTTGTGACTGCAATAGACGGAGGAGTCCCACTTCATGCCATGGCACCAGTCCTATGTGCCATTGGGGCTTGCTCCTTCTCCAGGGCCTTTTGGAACATCAGTTGTGGGAAGAGATTTAAGCTGTGTATGCACTATACCCCTTCATGGATCACTGCCTTGCCGTGGCGAAGGGGCTTGAATAACTCAGAGAAGCTATGAACTATGCCGTGCAGGGCACCCAAGATGAACAGGTCATAGTGGAGAGTTTTGACCAACGTGATCCACCTGGAGCAGGAACCGGCAAGCCACTCCAGTATCCTTGCCAAGAAAACTCCATGGACAAATACAACAATGTATGAAGTGAGAGCTGGACCATAAAGAAGGCCGATCACCAAAGAATTGATGCTTTTAAATTATGGTGCTGGAGGAGACTCTTGAGAGTCCCATGGACTGCAAGAAGATCAAACCTATCCCTTCTTAAGGAAATCAGCCCGGAGTGCTCATTGGAAGGACAGATCGTGAAGCTGAGGCTCCAATACTTTGGCCACCTATGAGAAGAGAAGACTCCCTGGAAAAGACCCTGATGTTGGGAAAGATGGAGGGCATAAGGAGAAGGGGACGACAGAGGACGAGATGGTTGGGCAGTGTTCTCAAGGCTACCAGCATGAGTTTGACCAAACTGCTGTAGGCAGCGGAAGGCAGGAGTGCCTGGTGTGCTCTGGTCCATGGGGTCACGAAGAGTTGGACATGAATAAATGACTAAACAACAACAACATGCACTATACATTTAAAGCACATTCTGCCTCCACCTGGAAGAATCGTGGACCAGTGGCCAAACTTAGTGGTGAGCTGGAAGGGGGCCAACCAGCTGACTCTGAATCCTGGGGAAATGGAGGTGTGGTGGGTGGGAGGATTATGGGAACGTTAAGGATGGTAGGAAAGGATATATTGAGTAAGTATTATCCTTCCTTCACTCACGCTAGTAAGTGGTATAGCAGAGCAGATTTCCCTCAATAAAGCTGGAAGCTAGTTTGCAGATTCATTTGAATCTCTCAGTTAAGATTATTTCTTGGTGTCCCCTTTGATCCCTCTTAAAAGAATGAAGACCCAAGAGTCTTTCTGAGTAAAGTAACAAAAAGTTTACTCACATTTCAGTTCATGATATGATTCCTGAAAGGCAGGCTTTGCTTAATGGTTACACAAAGAAACTGTGAGTTTATTTCATATGGGGGCTGAACTCATGTGCTGCTGGCTGAGAGCCAGCAGACAGCAAAATTACATTAAGACAACAAAATGGCTGCAGGAGAGCAGCATGGCAGCAAAAGGTAAGAACAAGACAACAGCAGTATTGAAATGAACAAGAGACAAAACTGCAAGTGAGAAAATGGCTGTGTGACTCGGCTCTTTTATGGAGTCAGCCAGAGCCACGCCCATCTCCCAGGTCACATGCAGGGGAGGCAGGATGCTCTAGACCAATGGAAGAGGAAGTTATACTGACTGGATGTCCCCCTGCCTGTGTCCACTCTAGGGAAATAAGGAATGTTGCATTTGACTGCACCAATGGATTACATCCCACAGGGATGAGATCCTCCAAGTGTCCCTATTTTCCAGGGACAGTCCCAAATTTACAGAAGCCATCCCAGTTTCTAATTTGATCTTGGAATGTCCAGCTTTTCCTTAGGACACCCCTATTTTCATCAGAAATGTTGAAGGGTATGGAGTTTTATGACCGCTGAGCCAAAAAAATAAGTAACTATACAACCTTTAGAAGACATCTGAAGGCAGCCCTGCATACGGAAGCATTTTAATGTTTAATGTTTTATTATGTTTTTATTTATGTTGGAAGCCACCCAGAGTGGCTGAGGCAACCTAGTCAGATGGGTAATGTAATGGTTCTAGGGGTTGCTCGTGCATAAGCCGGTGCAAACACCTGGGTGTATTGCCTGAGTGAACCTTTTCTGTCCGGACAGCCACTCACCCGTGGCTGTCTCAATCGCTGGCAGAATCCGTCAGTGGGCGTTTCTTAAACTTCTTCCAGCAAAGAAGCTCTTTGACGCCTAGTCTCCTCCTACTCTCTCTGCGCGAAAACCTTCTGCGCAAGGAGGGCGTAGGCAGCGGAGGACCTCTACTCTCCCCGCTGGTCACTGGCAAGGAGTCATGGGACCGCCTCGCCGCTTCTCCCATCTGCCCCCCTTCTCCACTGGTGCTACGCTGATTCTCTTCCCCAGAAGATGGGCTGCCTCTCCCAATCCTGGGATGCTCTCTGGAATCCCTCTGGATTTTGCTCTCTCCCTCCGGCACTGATGGCAGTTCCCTGACAGGTAATGCTGATGTAAAAAAGAGCTGTAGTATGACTTCGTCATGTACCTGTGGGATAATATGGGGCAAAACCCAGATCATTTGGGATGAGCTTATGCTAGAACTCCCCCATGCTTTACCTCAGTGTCTGGGAAAGGTAATACCGCCATGGGATGGAGATTCAGTGTGGGATCCTTCCATGGTTTTCAAGCACTAAAATGTTTCATTCATCTGCTCAGTTGCAAACTGCGTGAAAAATTAAGATGCACAACTCTGGTTTGCAAGCCTCAGGTTGTAAAGTGTTCGGCGTCAGAGTGACATTACACCACCAAAGGGTGTTTCTGAAAGAGCTACCTTGAAAATAGGATCTGATCAAGTGAGACATCAGGAAACAAAGACTCACGCGATGAAATTGCAAACAAAGCAGCATATCTGGAATCTGCAAAGTCAAACTTCATTTCCCAGGGAAGGCATAAGCAAATATTCGGTCCAGTCACAGCAGGGATTTTATTAAGCCCTATTTTACTTATTTCCATTTGTTTGGGTGCCTGGAAGATTGTCTCTGAGGCTTCCTGGCACAGATGCATGTGAATATTTCATGCCTGATAAGCCTCGACATGAAACAAGTTTGCCTCACAGTCAGCCAGTCTGCTAGAGAGGCTGTGGCAATCAAGATGTATTTCTGCTTGTTCAGGTGGGGAGGCCACAACTGCTGCTGCTGCTGCTGCCGCCTTCAACATCTGCGGGAAGACTTTTTAAAATGCAGTTCATCTCTTCCAGTTCCCCATCTGCAGGAGTGGTCAAGCCTGAACTGTATATGAAGTTACCTTTGTGGAATACGTGAGATACACCCTCAAGCACATACTAAAAGTTGGAGGATTCAAAGATGCTCCAAATTTGCACACTTCTAATTCAGAACCATTCCAAGGTCTCTGGACACACCCTGATTACCCAACTGGGGGATTACTGAGTGCATGCATGGCAATGGGACATGGCAACCATTAATTCCTCTTTTACAGATTCCCTTCCCAAACAGAGGGGACGGGACCACGGGTGAAGCTCTGAGAAGCAACTATGATAGCAGGGATTCCATGTTTCCAAAGCACACTCCTAGGCTGAAAGAGAATCGTAGAATTGTGGAGTTGGTAGGGACCTTGGAGATCATCAAGTCCAACCCCCTGCAATGAAAGACCCACTTAGGGGTCTCAAGACCCACGTCTAACAGCAATCAAACCCTCAGCCTTGGTGTTATCAGCACCATGCTCTAATCAACTGAAATAGAAACCTAGAAGGTAGCCCTGTTTAGGGAAGCTTTTAATGTTTGATGTATTACTGTATTTTAATATTTTGTTGCAAGCCACCAAGAGTGGCTGGAGAAGCCCAGCCAGATGAGCGAGGTATAAATAAATTGTTGTTGTTGTTGTTGTTGTTGTTGTTGTTGTTGTTGTTGTTGTTGTTGTTGTTGTTATCTTCATCATCATCTTTCCAGGGGCTCCAGATCCAGCACAAACTGGATACTGGATCTCATTATTCTGCTTTGAGTTACATGGGCAAGAAAAATGTTCCACCAGGATTGCACTTATTACCATTGATATTCAATTTACATCCAGCGTGGCAATAACTCCGTGATCACTTGTTTGGAGTGAGGAGGTCTAGATCTAGGCTCCGCTTTCAAAGCCATCCAAGTTAGCGACTATTAGGAATAAGGATGTTGCTTTTCCATGTAAGCCACAATGCTGCAACTGCTAGACAACCTCAGACAGCCCAGACTTGCTTACATTCATAGTTAGAAGAGCTTGTGGTTAGGATGCTTGTAAACAGGACAGCTCGCAGCTGGAATATGGTTTATTCGTAGGCTTCAGCTGGCATAGAATTCACTCACACCTGTAACTGGGACAAGCAGTGGTCAGAATGTGGCTCTGTCACTTGCGTCAGTATGTAAATGCATAGAAACATAGATCAAACAAGGGAAATAATAAATAATGTTAGAAGGGTAATTAGGCAGTCGTGATAGGCTGCAACCCTTGTAGTACCCAGCCAATGGGGAGACAAGGGAGGGAACCTGCGCTTTGGGTATAGGGGATATAAGCTTGTGTTTTGCCAGTTTTGGGGGTGTGCCTACTCTGGACACACGTTCTTGCAAGAAGGTTTTGTGATCAATAAACTCTTTGCTGCTTCACCATTTTTGTTCAGGTTTTATTTTGAAGGTCTCAGGACCCACTTCTAACAGCGACCATCACTGCCTCCTGTGGGAGTGAGTCCCATAGTCTAACTATGCATTGAAAAAATGTCTTCAAGAGCTTTTTTTCAACTGAGGTGAACCCTGTCTGATAAGTAGCAGGAGGGAGTTCCAAAGGATAGATGCCACGACCTAAGCGCCCAGTTGCGACATCCTATAGCATGGACCTTCTGATGTGATGGTAGCTGCAGGAGGCCCTCTTTTTGAAAAGACAAACATTTCTGGTTGTGCCCTAAGTGAATTGCATTTTCACCATACCCTGAATTGCAGAAAGACCATAACCACAAATACTTTTGCGTGGTTCTTTTAAACTTAATAGCTCACATGGGCTGCTCTCTGAATTACTGCCTCTTATTTTATGGCGAAATTAATATTATATACACAAGAGCACTTTTAAAACACCCAATAGGGTAAAAGAAATGATTGCTATGTTGAAAAATATAAATTTTTATGCTTGGGAGTTATTAGCGAAGCCCCATTCCCTAGTCCATTAACGCGCTGTAGGCTGAGTTTTTTTTTCCCTTTGACCTTTTATTTTCAGATGGGTTGCAGCCTGTTATCTCGCCGCTTTAATAAAACCATGATTCACTCATGTTTTTTAACAGCCTACTAATTTGTCTGTGTTCCTATATTATATTGGGTTTCATAACTTTTATATGGAAATCAATAAAAAAAATACTTTTGCCTATCTCATTTAAATCACTGAATAATTAAACAGTCTTATCAATCCACCAGCCCTTTCCATCAGGATGACTAAACTGTGGAGATTGGAACCAAAAAAATTGCCTCACACTGGTACTTTCAGGCTGTCACTGTTTGGGGGATTCAATCACATAGCAACAAATTCAGGCTGCACGACTAAAGTGGATCTAGTGCAACAATCCTGAATAACAAACTATTTTAAGCCTGTGGGCACATTTGGATTTTTGAGAGAATACCCACCATCCCCTCTAGCCACTCATTCAACTTCCTCCTCTAGCTCTATGTACTTTTCGAGGGGAAAAAACATAACTAACTAATTTTCCACCTGCCTTGCCCCCACTCCGGCCCTGGGTCTCCTCATAAGGAAGCTGTACCTGGAGGAAGAACTGTGAGGGGAGAGACTCCATCAGGCAAGGCCTCCTTCCACCTGCCTTGCCCCACCCTCTAGTCTCTGCTTCTCAATTTGTATTGTATTACAATGGTGCCCCGCAAGACGAATGCCTCGCAAGACGAAAAACTGGCTAGACGAAAGAGTTTTCCGTCTTTTGAGGTGCTTCGCAAGACGAATTTCCCTATGGGCTTGCTTCGCAAGACGAAACGTCGGGCAAATTCTTGCGAGTTTTTTCCCTTTATTCCCCTTTTTCTAAGCCGCTAAGCCGCTAAGCTGCTAATAGCCGCTAAGCCGCTAAGCCGCTAATAGCCGCTTTGCCGCTAATAGCGCTAATCTGCTAAGCCGCTAATGGGCTTGCTTCGCAAGACGAAAAAACCGCAAGACGAAGAGACTCGCGGAACGAATTAATTTCGTCTTGCGAGGCACCACTGTATTTCATGTACTGTGGCTTGCCGTTACTTTATTGATTATAGTTTAGAAATTCTTTATCGTAACTGTTAAGGGTGAATTTCTGTAACTTTTATATGCTGATATTATTTTATACTACTCTAATAATTGCTGAATGTTACTTTTTTGATGTAGGTTGTTTGATTTAAAGTTATGTTTTATTATCACATTTTTGTATTGCGTTAGATTGCTATAAGATGTACATTTTTTGTTTCTTCAGCTTGTAAACCGCCTTGAGTATTGTAAGATAGAAAGACGGTATACAAATTAAAAATGTTGATGTTGATTATGTCATGGGCTTTTTGCCCAGATGCTTCATGGGCAACAGATGAAGAGCTCAAAAACACCAGTGCACCCATAGGCATTGCAAGGTAAAAAAAACATAAAAGGTAAAGGACCCCTGGATGGTTAAGTCCAGTCAAAGGCAGCGCTTTTTGTCTAAAAAAATAAATGTTTAGGGGTACTCACATTAAACGCTCGCTTCCATCTGAAACTCAAGCAACATCGTGGCAGGAAATGAGGCCGCCATCGGGGGTAGCAACGGACCTGACAATTCACTGTGCTAGAGAATAAACTACATTTTTTAACATTTTTAGTTTCTTCTCCCGTTAGAGTCACAAAAAGTTTAGGGGTATGCCTACCCCTGCATCCTCCCCGGAAAAAAGCACTGGTCAAAGGCAACTATGGGGTTGCGGCGCTCATCTCGCTTTCAGGCCGAGGGAGCCAGCATTTGTCCACAGACAGCTTTCCAGGTCATGTGACCAGCATGACTAAACTGCTTCTGGCACAATGGAATACCGTGACGGAAATGGCGTTTACCTTCCCGCCGCAGTGGTAACTATTTATCTACTTTCACTGGTGTGCTTTCAAAAAAGACGCCTGCTTCTTGGGAGAAAAGTAATGACAAACCTAGACAGCATCTTAAAAAGCATGCTCACTGGAAGGACAGATCATGAAGCTGAGGCTCCAATACTTTGGCCACCTCATGAGAAGAGAAGACTCCCTGGAAAAGACCCTGATGTTGGGAAAGATGGAGGGCACAAGGAGAAGGGGACGATAGAGGACGAGATGGTTGGACAGTGTTCTCGAAGCTACGAACATGAGTTTGACCAAACTGCGGGAGGCAGTGGAAGACAGGAGTGCCTGCCGTGCTCTGGTCCATGGGGTTACGAAGAGTCAGACACGACTAAACAACAACAACAACAAAGGCTGGTAGGAGCTGGGGCACAGTTTCAACAGTTTCAGAAAGATAAACACTCTTCTGAACTAGCCTTCCACAACTTAGGACCTTCCAGATGTTTGGACCAAAACTCCCATCATCCCCAATTATTGAACATGTTGATTGGGGCTGATGGGACTTACAGAATCATAGAACTGTAGAGTTAGAAGGAACCCCAAGGGTCATCTCATCCAAGCCCCTCTGATGTAGGAATCTCAACTAGAGCATCCCCCACAGGTGACCATCCAACCTCTGCTTGAAAACCTCCAATGGAGAGCCCACCACTCTCTGAGGGAGACCGTTCCACTGCCGAACAGCTCTTACCAAGGCAACAAGATGGGGAAGGCTACTCTAAATCAAGGCTCTTCCAAAAGAATCCCATTCTAAAGTACTAATCATCCTATCTCATGCTATCTATCACCACTGCATGAAATGAAAACAATTTTTCTTGTGCATCATCTCCCCCAAAGCAAATGAAGGCAAGACTTGACTTTGAATTAAGATTTAATTAGTCATTCATATTGATGAAGCACTCGTATGGGTTTGCCATATGTTTAAGTAAAACCCCTAAACATCTCCCACCCACCCAAAAATAATCTGGGCGGATGGAAATACATCTTAATAAATTTTGGTAAGAACTATCTATTATTCATCTGTTCATGTATAATTTCTCATTCCTCTTTATTCCAGACAGAGGATGCATGGAGACGTCACTTGGGAATGATACCCCAGCCATAACTGTTGTTATCTGATCAGGGCCAGATTTAGGTTTGATGAGGCCCTAAGCTACTGAAGATAATGGGGCCCTTTATATGTCCAGCTGTCCTTTGTCAACAAAAAATTGTCGCTGTTTATTATGTTGAATATGTGTTATATGGTAATTTATGGACCTAATAGGTATCTAAAGCCATTTGCACATAACAAATAAGAGCCTACACAACTCAAAACACTGTTGCTGTATGTAGGTTTTATTTTATTTGTTTTTTATCTTATATTTTGGAAATGTACATTAAGTTCTTTTTTCTTTTAATTTTTTGGGGGCCCCCAAGAGAGTGGGGCCCTAAGCTGTAGCTTGTTTAGGTAAAGGGACCCCTGACCATTAGGTCCCGTCGTGACCGACTCTGGGGTTGCGGCGCTCATCTCACTTTATTGGCCAAGGGAGCCGGCGTACAGCTTCCGGGTCATGTGGCCAGCATGACTAAGCCGCTTCTGGTGAACCAGAGTAACGCACGGAAACACCGTTTACCTTCCCGCCGGAGCGGTACCTATTTATCTACTTGCACTTTGATGTGCTTTCGAACTGCTAGGTTGGCAGGAGCAGGGACCGAGCAACGGGAGCTCACCCCGTCGCGGGGATTCAAACCGCCGACCTTCTGATCGGCAAGTCCTAGGCTCTGTGGTTTAGCCCACAGTGCCACCCACGTCCCTATAGTTTGTTTAGCTTATACATAAATCTGGCACTGTATCTGACAGGCTTTGAACCAGGCTTGAACCAGACGCTATAGGACTCCCAACTCCCAACATTATTTATTGTCTATGTTGGCAGAAGCACATCTCTGCTCTCCCTGCTTTGATATCAGATATGGGGAACCTCGGGCCCAGAGACTAAATACAACCCTCCAGGCCCATCTGCCAAACCACCAGGGTTCTCCTTAAGCCCCTCACCTCCACAGTTACTCTTCATCCTCTTCAAGTGCTTTTGCCGAGCTGAAATGTGTTCCTTGAACTGTGAAAGTGCTTCATCCTTGCTGGGATGGAGGACAGTGGCTGGAATGTGATCTATTGAACAACAGCCCAAGCCACACCTGTTCCTCCACCTACTTTTCCACTGGCCCTGCCCAGTATTGGCATGTGGTGCCTGGAAAGTTGCCCATGAGACAAAATGGCCTTCGGACTGAGCTAGATCACCCAGCTCTGGTATAAAGGTAGCAGGAGGAGAAGTTTGGGGAAACTGCAGCTGGAGAAACCTGTTGGGATTCAGAACTTACTGGGTTAAGTTTGTTCTGAGTGTGCCTCCCATTCTTCTGACGTGTGGAAGGAGGGAGGAGCTCTACTTGTTGTTCTCTCTTTGTCTCTGAGAGAGACGGACGCCATGAATGCTAGCAGTCCAGGAGAATCTGAGAAATGCTGAGCTGTAAATATTTGCTGCAATAAAGAACTGATGAATTTGGACATACAGGTGCTTGGTGTGTTTGTCTGGATCTGAAGCAGACAGCAACGGTTTTGTTCCGCTGTGTTTTTACTCTGCAAGGCGAAACCGGAGAGAAGAAGGTTTGCGCAGCTTGGCTGGGAAGCGTGCCGGACCGCATTATACTGGGGCTAATTGGGGCCATAAAGTAATTAGCCAGCCAGTGCCAATTAAGATCTTATCAAGATTTCGTCACAGGTTATGGAGGACCTAATTACCGCTAATAAAACTGTTGCTGAGAGTCTGCCGGTGAGCTTTGAAGTCAGCTTTGAAGAGCTGGGAGGACGCTAGACGGAGCGGAGATCTGCGTTCTGTGTTTTGCCTGCTGCCAAGAGGCAAGAGTTGCTGAGAGCAGAGAGCTGGGAAAGCAGCTGAGAAATCGGGTGCCGGAGAGCTGGTGATACGTGAGTACAGCTGGGGCCCCGGGGAAGAGGAGAGAATGGCAGACAGCCAGGTCCTTGAGGACGTTCCGCTTGAAAAGCTCACTTTAAGAAGTTGGGCAACCTGGTCCAGAAGAGTAAGGGGTTGGTTTCTGGTTACTGGGCTTTGGGATGTAAGCCAGAAAGAGCCACTTCCCCTGAATCCAGGTCCTGAAGGGACTGACATTACAGGCTTTGAGGCTGCGTTGCCTGAAGATAGCCAGCAGAGAATGCAAAGAGAGCTTGCTATGCTAAAAGCATGTGTACATGCATCATTTTTGCCCAGTTTGGAGGGCGTAAAGTCAGCAAGGGCTGCCTGGGAGGTGCTGAGAAGTTTGTGTGAAACTTCAGCAGGATGCCAGGGCCCTGGAGAAGTCATGAAGAGCCTAGAAATGGCTGAAGCCCCAGTCCCTGAGGTGCACGTCGGGGGGGCTGAGAATTCCAAAGGCAAGTTTCAAAAGTTTTCCACTGTGAGTGCTGAAGTGAAACGCAGTTTCAGCGAGGGCAGGGCTGGCACAGAGTGCTCTTCCGGAAGAAGGGGGGCCAGGCCAGCTGAAAGGAGCCCTGGGCAGTATTTTTCCACTGGGGATTGTCGTCAGCCAAAGTCTGGAAGGCTGCGGAGAGCTAGACGCTTCAAGGTTGGCCACCTGCACAAAGTGAAGATAAGGCCTAAAGAGTCGCGTGGGAACGCAGAGGCCAGGCCGGTCTCCAAGGCAACGGAGGAGACTACTTCTACGGAAGCTGCCAAGGTCCTGAGCAAGGGGGAGTTGGTTGCCAAGACAACCAGAGAGAACAGCTGCAGAAGCCCAAAGAGAGGGGGCAGCGAGCCGTTTGTTGCCAGTATGGCCTTGTTTGAGAACAGCTCTGAGAGACACACTGACTTTCGCTTTCTAATCGACTCAGGAGCTAACTGCAACCTGATCCCAGAGACCCCTGCAGTCGAGATGTGGAATTGCAAGGCAATTCCGGCTGGGAAAACTGTTCAGTTTGCAAGTGGGGAAAAGAAAAATGTGAATAACATTGCAAATGTCTTTTTTTCTGTTTTGCAGGAGCAGATGGAAGTTTGCATTGTGCCGGGAGTGCAACACTGTATTTTATCTGTGCCTTATTTGTTGAAAAAGGGGTTTAAGGTTTGCTTTGAACATGATTTTTGTACAATCTCCAAAGGAGGGAAGCAACTGGTCAGAGTTGCAAAGGGGCAGAATGATCTCTTCATTCTTAAAACGTCTCTGGAGGGTGAGGGGAAGGTTGAGAAAGCACAAGCCCTGCGTGCTACAGTTCCCACTCATGTTTCATGTTCTTGTGCGTGGCATAAGAAGACAGCTCATGCTTGTCTTGAAGAACTACAGGTGCTACCTGAGGTTACCAAAGGCTGTAGAATTGCGGAATGTGCAAGAGTCCTAGATTGTCAGGCTTGCAGACAGGCGAAGGTAAGAGGGTGCAGTTACCCCAGGGTGGAGAGGGTAACCACAAAACCTTTTGATCTTGTGCACATAGATCTGTTGGGTCCCATGAAGGAACCAAGTTTGGGAGGGGCCAGGTTTCTGCTGACGCTGCAGGATGATTTTTCGCAGAACACCTGGACACATGGTCTCAAATCCAAGGAAGATGCAGCACAGCTGATTAGACGTTGGATTGAGGAGGTGGAACTAAGGTTTTCCACGAAGGTGCGGGAAATTGCTAGTGACAGAGGTTCACAGTTTACTGGGTCTGCTTTGCAGAAGTTCTTTCACAAGAAAGGGATACGTCACACAGTGACTTCTCCTCAACAGAGGGGGGTGGCAGAGCTCAGAAGTGAGGCTCTGGTTAAGGCTGCACAGGTGATGCTGTCAGATTCTAGGTTATCTCCGAGGTTTTGGATGGAGGCAGTTAAATATGTGAGCTTCACCTGGAATCGGTCCTACAATTCAGTGGTAGGAGACACACCGTTTTTCATGCTTCACGGGAGGAAACCGCAGGTTCACTTCCTCCGTGCGTTCGGATCAACGGCCTCGCTGCCGGTACCTGAAGCTTTGCGAGGGCCAGGTGA
The DNA here is from genome assembly GCF_951804945.1 of Podarcis cretensis. Taxonomy (NCBI): domain Eukaryota; kingdom Metazoa; phylum Chordata; class Lepidosauria; order Squamata; family Lacertidae; genus Podarcis; species Podarcis cretensis. The sequence continues at coordinate 13,645,350 of NC_137170.1, read as the reverse complement.
ACCCAAGTTCCAGAAAATGATCTTCTGTGGGTATGAGCCAGCGGCTCGTGCATGGAGGTTTGCGTACCCGTCAGGTGATCAGAGTAAGCTGCTGATCAGTAAACACGCTGAGTTCTGTAAGCAGGAGGAAAGGTCAAAGACCCCTGCCAGACGCAATATTCTTTCAGAATGTCTTTCTGATTCAGAGCAGGAAGGTTCTGATGAGGAGGAAGGAGAGCCAGGGGCTGAGTCTGCTGATGACGATCAGCTCACTGACCAAAGTCAGGAGCAGGATGGGGCATCTCCGCAAGTTGTAAAAAGAGAGCCCAAGAGTGAGCCTAGTTCTCCTGTGAGGGTAATTCCCAGGGTTCGAAGACGCGTTAAGTCAGAGGGGGAATCCCAGGATGCAGAGGACACACCTGCTGACCACAGTGAGTCAGAGGAAGTGCCTGAGTTTGTGCCCAGGCGGTCCAGTCGCACAACGAAGGGAATTCCACCTGAGAGGTATCAGGCCACAGGTGCGTGGGTAAGTTTCGCACAGTGCGAATCTGAGAGTTGTGAGGATGTTCCACAGATGCCTGACAGGAACGCCAGGAGAGGGCGCAAGGCATTGGGGAAGAGATTGATCTCACAGAGGTCTGCAAAGGTACATCCACAAATCACCTCAGGAATGGAGGCAAGAGGGGGTGTTGGGATTCAGAACTTACTGGGTTAAGTTTGTTCTGAGTGTGCCTCCCATTCTTCTGATGTGTGGAAGGAGGGAGGAGCTCTACTTGTTGTTCTCTCTTTGTCTCTGAGAGAGACGGACGCCATGAATGCTAGCAGTCCAGGAGAATCTGAGAAATGCTGAGCTGTAAATATTTGCTGCAATAAAGAACTGATGAATTTGGACATACAGGTGCTTGGTGTGTTTGTCTGGATCTGAAGCAGACAGCAACGGTTTTGTTCCGCTGTGTTTTTACTCTGCAAGGCGAAACCGGAGAGAAGAAGGTTTGCGCAGCTTGGCTGGGAAGCGTGCCGGACCGCATTATACTGGGGCTAATTGGGGCCATAAAGTAATTAGCCAGCCAGTGCCAATTAAGATCTTATCAAGATTTCGTCACAAAACCCACAATTTGTGCCTCCTTTGTCATGCCTGAAGAGAACTATGGAGTTAAAATTTTAAATAACAGACACATTCCTAGCACTATTTCCCTCCGTTATCATGGGAGCAATGTCAAAGTGCTTTGCTACTGCTGTTATTTTTAATTTTATTTCAAAACTCTCATACGGAGTCCACTTGTCAACTCTGTAACTCCATAAAATCCAAACCAAAACATCATAATACTAATCATTCCTGCTGAATGCATCCCCCAACATGCATATCCCAATTTAATAATATATAAACCTTACATACATAAAATTCTCATTTCTGTTTAGTTCATGACATAATCCATAAATGCAGACCACATTCCATTACCATTCATTATCTGTTTCCCCCCCTTCTCTTGTGTACTATCAATTCATTTCTCGCCAGCTCAGCAGCCTGAAAAAAATCACACATAAACTTCCAGAATATTTATATCCTTCCAGGCGGGCAACACCATTTACTTTGCTATCAATGAAACCTGTCGAATAAAAGCTCTCCAACAGAGCCCACAGAATCCCTTTAGCGTCAATTCACAGTTGGGGTTGGAGGAGAAATTCACTTTTGTTTGCATTTTAATGAGAAACTACCTAATTTGCACTTCTCTGACCAAAATCCAAGCTGAAACAGAGCTATCCTTCAAATCCACCTTTCTCTTAATCTTGCAGTGCCATTCTCTAACCAAACAACTGGTGAAAATAGCATACAAACATGCATTGTGTTAGGGAAATACATTGAGCTGAGTGGGACTTATTTCTGAGTAGATATATACACAGAACTGGACCACTGTTGTTTTTGGACTGTAATTCTAACCCTACTTACCTGGATTCAGTAGGACTCACTTCTGAGTAGAAGTAGTTAGGGGTGCACTGCTAGGTGTTTTAATGCAGAAGGTTTAAACAGAGATTGGCTGTTGTGGACGCTTTAGCTGAGATTCCTGCATTGCAAGACTAGTTGGACTAGATGACAACTCTATGATTCTTTGATTCTATGATCTTGTAGTGCAATGCTATATTATTAGGATGATTATTGTTCTATGAGCCGCCCTGAGACCTCCGGGTATAGGGCAGAATATAAATTCTCTCTCTCTCTCTCTCTCTCTCTCTCTCTCTCTCTTTATATATACAGTCATACCTCTTGTTACGTTTGGTTCAGGTTACATCCCGTGGCGACCCGGGATCCTCATGTTGTGAACGGGGCTCCAGAACGGATCCTATTCGCAACCAGAGATACCACTGTATATATATTTGTTAGTTGCTTTTTCTTGCCCAAGGCAACACAAAGCGTCTTATGTTATGTATTCAGTGGTCTGTGTTTGCCTGAGCCTGAGTCTGGACTAAGGATTCTGAGCCCCTGTGTTCTGATTCGAAACATGATCTCCAATCACAGAACATTTCAGGATTTGGGCCTCTGCCATTGGCCCTTAAACTCTTGAGTCATGATTCGCAGCTTGGAAGTTTAGACAGCCAATCATGTTGGGAGTGGGGGGGCCCAGGCCTTCAGAAATGTGTATAAGCAGTTGCTTTGCTCCTGTTGTTCAGTTCTGTTAGTTCAATAAAGGTTATTGCTGTTATCACTGTGTCTTGCCTCGTGGGAACCCACCTATACTTCAACTTACAACCAGACTAAGCAGACTATATATACAGTATCTACATAAAAGCAGACTTCCTTGAATTCTGTGGGGCTTACTGCCAGGTAAGTAGGAAAAGGAGTGAAGTCATAAATAGTCCATGTAAAGGGGTCTTTTGAAATATATATATATTTATATATTCCGTTTCATTAGGAGCAGTGATGCTTGGGAAACAGTTCTCGGTCGTTCCATTTTCCTCTTGCCCTCCCTGAACTTCACTGATAGGACTAAGCTATTTACTTTGTATTCCACATACCTCTCAGACAGCTAGATCAAAGCTGCACCGAGATAAAAATGCAAAAGGGCTTTAAAACAACAGCATCAGAGAGAGACGTCAGAGGAAATATCCAAAACCTACAGAGAAATATGCGTGTACAGATGCAGAGAGGTTGAAGGTGGAATGTTTGCAAAGCTTCCCCAATATTGAACATCAATAAAGAAAGAGAGAGAGTCTGCATGAAAGTTCAATTTAGAGCTCATATGTAGGATTTGGAGTGGGCCTGTGTCCAATAAGATGAAATATCCTCTCAGCCATGTCGTTCCCTGGGTCCCTTTCAGCCCAACTAACCTTTCAGAGTTGTTGTGCATGGGTGCCTAACATGGTGCCCATGGATGTCAGTATGCCAACTAATATCTCCCACGGCATCTGAGAAAGGCCTTAGTAAATATCCCCTCAAGAATCTGCAATTCATGAGCGATGGTTTGCTCTTCCAGCTCAGTTCCTGTTTGCATTGGCTCAGCCTCTCCTATGTTGAACACACACCTTTAAACATGCCCACATTTCATTGGGACTGGGCAGAGGGAGAATGGTGGAGACCGCCTCCCTCAAATCCTGACCCTTCCAGGGGGGAGGAAGAGGAAGACAATCGAGATTGACAACAGGGGTTTGAGGGAGGTCACAGCTCAGAGGCAGATGAGGGGTAAGGTTGGGAAACCATGGGAGAGCCAGAGCAACAGCTGCCTGACACATTGTCATTAGAAAGCATTCCAGACCCTCCATCTCCCAGAACCCGGCGAGCCTTAAAAGTAGGAGAGCAAAGGGCTCGAAGACAGAGGGTCCTTAGAGGCACCTGTAGAGGAGGTGATGATGATGGTGAATGACGAAGTGGGAGAGAAGGTGGTTGGAGATTAACTTGGAACAATACCATTATCTAAGAGGCTGGGTTCTATAGCCTCTCTGTGTAAAGTTTGAAATAAAAAAGGACCGTAAGAAACTTTCTCTTGTCTTTGAGAGCCAGTGTGGTGTAGTGGTTAAGAGCGGTAGACTCATAATCTGGTGAACCAGGTTCGCTTCCCCCCTCCTCCACATGCAGCTGCTGGGTGACCTTGGGCCAGTCACACTTCTCTGAAGTCTCTCAGCCCCACTCACCTCACAGAGTGTTTGTTGTGGGGGAGGAAGGGAAAGGAGAATGTTAGCCGCTTTGAGACTCCTGAAGGGGAGTGAAAGGCGGGATATCAAATCCAAACTCTTCTTCTTCTTCTTTATACTTTCCTGGGGAACCAACCGGGAGCCGCTGACAGCATCCTGACAGGTACCAGGATTGGACACCCAATAATAATAATAATAATAATAATAATAATAATAATAATAATAAAAAAATTTATTTATACTCCGCCCTGCCTGGCCAAAACCAGGCTCAAAGCGGCTAACATCAAATATATAACATATTACCATAAAATCAAGCAATCAATTAAAATACATCCTAAAATCAAATCAGAATCAAAGTGAAATCCAATCAGATGGCAACCCGCAAATTAGGGATGGGGACCTTAAATGCTCACCAGGCCTAACTTTTATATTGATCTTATATGAGCCTGTGAGAAAAGTTGGGGGGCCACTTTCATGCAAGTTCTTATAAGGAGAGAGGGGGAGTCAGACTGGGCCCCAGTCAAAGGCCTGGTGTAACAGCTCTGTCTTGCAGGCCCTGCGGAAAGATGTCAGATCCTGCAGGGCCCTGGCTCTTGTGACAGAGCATTCCACCAGGCCGGGGCCACAGAAGAAAGGGCCTTGGCCCTGGTCAAGGCCAGTCTAATCTCCTTGAAGCCTGGGACCTCCAAGATGTTATTATTTGCGGACCGTAAGGTCCTCCGTGGGGCATACCAGGAGAGGCGGTTCCGTAGTGTCAGGGAACTGCCATCGGAGCCTAGGGTGGTGGTAAGGCTCCCCGACGACACTGGAGAGGGAACCAGCAAGGAGAGAGGGAGAGCTTCCGCTGGGGAAGGAGAGGCTGAGGGGGCGTCGGAGGAAAGGCTCAGGGACGGTTCCAGCGAGACCAGTGCAGAGAGCACAGGACCTCCCCTTAGGACACCCACTCTGCGCAGAAAGCTTCCGCGCAGGGAATCTAGGCGGCGACTTGGTGTCGAGGAGTTTTTATGTTGGAAGAAATTCAGGAAACGCCCACTGACGGATTCTGCCAGTGATTGAGACAGCCACGGAGTAAGGGCTGTCCGGTCAGGGAAAGTTTTAAGCCAACTACGCAGCTTGGAGCGGTTCGGCGCTTACGCACAAGCAGTGGCGTAGCGTGGGGGTACAGGGGGGGCCGGGCGCACCGGGCGCAACATCTGGGGGTTAGGGTTAGGGATAGGGTTAGGGGGCGCAAATCCAGGGTTAGGGGGTGCAAATTACTTGCCTTGCCCCGGGTGCTGACAACCCACACTACGCCACTGCGCACAAGCAACCCCATAGCCCATTACACATAGGTACGAGGGTTCTCTCTTCTATCCTGACTAGAGGAGAGGTGCAAAGAGGTTCTCTTTCATACTCTCCAATATCTGCTGATTAAAATAGGGACACACATCTTTTGATTCTGTGCTCCCGTGCGAGCCAGCTGGGGCTACCCCACACCAGCCCCCTGTCTCTGTTACTGGCCTCAATTCCCTCAGTGATCATCAGCACCTCTTCCCCATCCCCATCCTTGTCTTTTGTCGTCTTCTCCTCCTCCAGCAGGTATGGCATCAGGTGGAGGCAGTGCAGAGCCTGGGCCCAGTGGGTGTGGCCTAGCCTTGTACCACCAGCAGCTCCCCCTCCAACCCCTCCATGGGCTCTGGCTCGGCTGCCTTCTTTCACACAAAACACACACATTTTTCAGTGCCGATCTCTCTCAGGTACTAGCTGACTTATGCAAAAGCGTGGCATCGAAAACCGGACATTTGGGAATCCAATCAGAAGCTGGGGTGGCTTCTCTAATTCTGGGGTGTTCTGGTCAAATTGGGACGGTCGATGGGTATGCTCTTTATGAGCAATGACAGCAGTGGTTGATGTAGTGTTTTGTGCCATGCTCTCACAATAAAAAATGGGAAGATGGCATCTGGGAAGAGGATGCCCTGAATTCCGGCTCCAAAGTGTTGGAGGGTATGTAATGCCTCCCTGAGCAATTATGCCTCTGTAAACCAGCTCCATTCTTAAGGAAATGAGCCCTGAGTGCTCACTGGAAGGACAGATCCTGAAGCTGAGGCTCCAATACTTTGGTCACCTCATGAGAAGAGAAGACTCCCTGGAAAAGACCCTGATGTTGGGAAAGATGGAGGGCACAAGGAGAAGGGGACGATAGAGGACGAGATGGTTGGACAGTGTTCTCGAAGCTACGAACATGAGTTTGACCAAACTGCGGGAGGCAGTGGAAGACAGGAGTGCCTGGCGTGCTCTGGTCCATGGGGTCACGGAGAGTCGGACATGACTAAACAACTAAACAACAACAAACCAGCTGCTGGGTTTTGCATTTGGGCAGAGTGCTGATGTACTTAGGTCCTGCTTGCAAGCTTCCCATGGACATCTGATTGGCCACTGTAAGAAGAGGAGGCAGGACAAGAAGGGCCATTGGCCTGATCCAGCATGCTCTTCTTATGTTCATAATAATACTAGAAGAAGAAGAAGAGTTTGGATTTGATATCCCACTTTATCACTACCCGAAGGAGTCTCAAAGCGGCTAACATCCTCCTTTCCCTTCCTCTCCCACAACAAACACTCTGTGAGGTGAGTGGGGCTGAGAGATTTCAAAGAAGTGTGACTAGCCCAAGGTCACCCAGCAGCTGCATGTGGAGGACAGGGAATCAAACCCGGTTCACCAGATTACAAGTCCGCTCTTAACCACTACAGCACACTGGCTCTCACCAACCATAGTTGGGCATTTTTCACTTGCACTGATTTCAATACAGTTGTACCTTGGAAGTCAAACAGAATCCGTTCCGAAAGTCCATTCAACTTCCAAAACCAAATTGCAGCTTCTGATTGGCTACAGGAAGCTCCTGCAGCCAATCAGAAACCACAGAAGCCCCATCAGACGTTCAGGTTCCAAAAGAATGTTCGCAAACTGGAATGATCACTTTGCGACGTTCGGGAGACAAAACTTAAGAGTTCCAGGGCGTTTGACAACCAAAGCACAACTGTATAAGAATAAAGCATGTCCTTAAAAGTGCAGAATTTTTGCCCGCTGCAACAGATCCCAAGCAAGCATATCAAATGAGCAGCATGCAAATCCCAAACAAGAAAACAAAGCGTTTTGTATACAGTCAACACCATTCATTGCTAGCAAAAAGCCTTTAATTGTTTTGCAGTCTACAGAATACCAATAAACATATGAGCTTCTGTGGGACCAGCAAGAAAACGGCATGACAGCATAAATAATGTTTTCTCTATTTTTATGCCAAGTTGGGCGGAGGGGAATCTAGGCATTAAGGGGAGAAAAGTGAAGGTATTGTTTGCCTGAGCACAAAGGAGAAATCCATTTAGTTCTTATCTCCTATAAATAGAGACATTGCAGGAGATAATGTACAACATTCTTCACAATGCCTTATTCACAGAGACATAAACCATAGTCAGTGGGTATTTTAAGGGGAGGGGGGGAGCTAAAAAATTCAGCTGTTATAAGGAATTGTAATTTATGGAGGAACATATGACATAAAATATAAAGCCCTGAGTCTAGCAAGGTTGAGCCACACTCTTGCATGCCAATTACACTATTTTCTGCATTCTGTGCACACAGGAGAGGAAAGGCTGGGGAACCTATTCCAGTGTCTTTGAGAAGGGTTGCAGCTCAGGGGTAGAGCTCCTTCTTTGAATGCAAGTGATGCCAGGTTTATCATCTTCAGGTAGAGCTGGGATGTTCCCCGTCCAAACCTGTGCCGGTCAATGTGGACTATACTGAGCTAGACAGGCCAATCGTCTGACCCAGAATAGGGCATGAGGCCTTTGTCAAACAGGGCTACAGATGAACCATATGTGCTTATTCTTTGTTTTTGTTTTTGTTGTTTTTACAGTGGTACCTTGGTTCTCAAACTTAATCCGTTCCAGAAGTCCGTGCCAAAACCAAAGCGTTCCAAAACCAAGGCGCGCTTTCCCATAGAAAGTAATGCAAAATGGATGAATCCATTCCAGACTTCTAAAAACAACCCCTAGAACAGCAATTTAACACGGATTTTACTATCTAACAAGACCATCAATCCATAAAATGAAAGCAATAAACATTGTACTGGAGCCACACAATCAATTAATCAGTAGCTGAACTGGGTTCCACGCAGTTATAAAAACAAAACAAAAAGAGCCGCAAAACAAAAAAACGCAAAATAAATAGCAAAAACAGACAGACCTCAGTGTAACACTCAAAATGGAAGTGTGGCACTCAAAACGGAAGTGTGACTCTCAAAACAGAGAACGTTCAGCCTCTGAAAAAAGTTCTCAAACTAGAACACCTACTTCCGGGTTTGCAGTGTTTGGGTTCCAAGTTGTTTGAATACCAAGGCATTTGAGAACCAAGGTACCACTGTACTTTAACTCTGCACTGTGTGATGAAGTGTTTTCTTCATTGGTCCGGAGTCCTCCAACACTCAGCTTCATCAGGTGTCAATAATAATAATAATAATAATTTATTATTTATAGCCCGCCCATCTGGTTGGGTTTCCCCAGCCACTCTGGGCAGCTCCCAACAGAATTAAAAGCACAATAAATCATCAAACATTAAAAACTTCCTTAAACAGGACTGTCTTCAGATGTCTTCTAAAAGTCAGATAGTTGTTTATTTCCTTGACAACTGATGGGAGGGCATTCCACAGGGAGGGCACCACTACCAACAAGGCCCTCTGCCTGGTTCCCTGTAACCTCACATCTCGCAGTGAGGGAACCGCCAGAAGGCCCTCAGAGCTTGACCTCAGTATCCGGTCTGAATGAGGGAGGTGGAGACGCTCCTTCAGGTATACCGGGCTGAGGCCGTTTAGGGCTTTAAAGCTCAACACCAACATTTTGAATTGTGCTCAGAAACATACTGCAAGTCAGTGAAGATCCTTTCGGAGCTGTGTTATATGGTCTCGGCGGCCACTCCCAGTCACCAATCTAGTTGCCGCATTCTGGATTAGTTGTAGTTTCTGCATTATGAGATGGCGTGACCTATTTTTCCAGCACTGTGCATCATTTTACACATATTCATCATATTTCCCCTTTCTTGTCTTTTCCATAAATGTAGAAGCACTAGATGTTGTTACCTTTCACTATAGGGGAGTTTTGCTTGTCTTTTGTTTCTATCTAAGTATTTTCTACTCTGATTGGTCAAGGCTCTTCAGAATTTCAGGCAAGAGCCTTTCACCTGCTTGAAAATGTAGAGGACTGAGCCTGGGACCTTTTACATGGAAAGCAAGGACTGTTCCATTGAGCTGTATCCACCTTCCAAAGGTGGAAACTTTGCAACCGAGAGTACTTCTACCCAGAGTTCACTCTAAAAAGCATGCAGTGCATCCAATAATAGAAAGCGAGAGAGCAGCTTTTTTGATTCATGGAAGAAACCTCAGGCAACGACATTCAAAGCCAAGTTCTCCAGCCCTCTAAAGACAGTGAGCTCCACTTCATCAATCACTTCTTTTCACCTGAACAATATTTAAGGCTTCCTTTCTTCGGAATTTCCCAAATAACATGTGCCTTTTACACAGAGGTTTCCGCTGGCATGTCCGTGGGTGGATCGTTGTCTCCCTCTTGTGTCAAATGGGCAGCAGTACAATCCGTTTCAGCAGAACAGAAGTCATAGAACATGGATAGGCAAACTAAGGCCCGGGGGCCAAATCCGGCCCAATTGCCTTCTAAATCCGGCCCACAGACGGTCTGGGAATCAGCATGTTTTTACATGAGTAGAATGTGTCCTTTTATTTAAAATGCATCTCTGGGTTATTTGTGGGGCATACGGATTCATTCATTTCCCCCCCAAAATATAGTCCAGCCCCCCACAAGGTCTGAGGCACAGTGGACCGGCCCCCTGCTGAAAAAGTTTGCTGACCCCTGTCATAGAAGTCAGAAGGGACCTCAAGTCCAACTCCCGGAAATGCAGGAATCTCAGCTAAAGCAGCCATGGCAGATAGCCATCCAACCTCTGCTTAAAACCCTCCAAGGCAGAAGAGTCCACAAACTCCTGAGAGAGTCCATTCCACTGTTGAACAGCTCAAGTCAATAGTGCTTTCCCCAGGGATGCTGCTGCTTAGTCTGAAATGCATCTCTGGTTCTTTCTCCCTTCTTCTGTCACATCTGACTTGCTTAGAGGGGTCAGACAAACAGACAAGGGACAGCACAGGTGCTGAGTAGCAGCCAACATGGAGGAGGGAGCTGTTGTTGTACGTGATGCGCATGATGTCAAGTGCATCATGCACTTCATGCATTGCATGCATGATGATCGCCGCATTGGGAGAGGCCTCGTCGGCCTCTTCCCAGTGTAACCTTTGCCCACCAGGCTGCGCTGGTCCTGCACAGCCCATGCCAACATCCTGCCAGGCCTCCTCTGCCCCCTCAAGATGGGGGGGAGGGCTGAGCCGTGTCCCAGTGGACATTGGGGGGTTGTAGAGGCCTCAGCCCCATGGCGTTGGGCACTCATCTCGCTTTATTGGCCAAGGGAGCCGGCGTACAGCTTCCGGGTCATGTGGCCAGCATGACTAAGCCACTTCTGGAGAACCAGAGTAGCGCACGGAAACGCCGTTTACCTTTCCGCCAGAGCGGTACCTATTTATCTACTTGCACTTTGATGTGCTTTCGAACTGCTAGGTTGGCAGGAGCAGGGACTGAGCAACGGGAGCTCACCCCATCGCAGGGATTCAAACTGCCGACCTTCTGATCAGCAAGTCCTAGGCTCTGTGGTTTAACCCACAACGCCACCTGCGTCCCCATCCCAGTGCTTAATGCCCTTTAAAAGCTGTGTGCCTGATTCTCACCTCATTCTGTACCTCTGCAGCTTGGCTTCACAGTACACACATAGCATTACTACTAATGATGGGATAGGTGACTTTTTTCCCCTATAGAAGATTGCATTACCTTTTTAGGTTATTATTATTATTATTAATTTATACCCCGCCCATCTGGCTGGGTTACCCCAGCCACTCTGGGTGGCTTCCAACAAAAGATTAAAAATACATTAAAACATCAGTCATTAAAAACTTCCCTAAACAGGGCTGCCTTCAGATTTCTTCTAAAAGTCAGATAGTTGTTTATTTCCTTGACACTAGTTTAGTTGCTGCATTCTGGATTAGTAATAGTTTCCATTTTATGAGATGGCACTACCTATGTACTGGGAGCCAATGTAGGTCTTTCAAGACCGGTGTTATGTGGTCTCGGCGGCCGCTCCCAGTCACCAGTCTAGCTGTCGCATTCTGGATTAGATGTAGTTTAGGTAATTTACTGCAACCCTACACTGGCAGTGGGTGGAATAGGAGCTAGCAGTGGGCAGGACAAAAGCCAAAAGGGGGGGCTCCCATTTTTTCCTGTCTGTCTCTTAATTCAATGCCCCATCTCTCTCCACATGAAATAATGCCAAGGGCTGCATGAAATTAACCTGAGGGGTGCATCCTGCCATTGGTGCTTAGGTTCCTCGCCCCAGCTGCAACTATGGATGGAACTAGGCCAAGGGAACGGAAGTTTTAGAACCGACAACTTTTCCATTTTCCTAACATCTCTCAATCACACTACAACGTCCTTTCTGCTTCCCTTGTAGCAGGCAGCCCTGAATGTCAATGAGTGGCAGCTATCTGCTATTATAACATATCTCTGACCTTGGGAGAGATGCCTAATCCATATTCATTATGCCATTTAATTCCATCATTAGCTGCTCTGTATACCTAATTTATCACCCTCACCATGTCAGCCATAACTATCATGAAAGAAGAGGACCTTTCAGTTTCTCCTCCCACATATTCAAGGTATATATAGTCATAACATAAGACACCCATTCTGCAACTACTTTAAAGTGTACTGACTGCTAAGGGTTTTTTAAAAAAAGAAAAGAAATGCAGCTTCCGAATAAGTAATTCAAGAGGACCAGCTTTATCCCTGTTCCATTGCTGATTGTCCGACTGACTACATGTTTAACTAGAGTTTAGATTCATTTGTTAACTTACACCATTGACATGTGGTCTAGGTAGACCAGGAATCTGGTACATAAACTCAATGGACCGATTGTGGCCCTCCAAGTCTCCCTACCTGGCCCTTGGAAGACTCCCCAGGCTGGACCCCCTCACTCCAGGCTGCAGCCCATCTTTGGTCCTGCTCCACCTGCTCTTTAATAATAATAATAATAATAATAATAATAATAATAATAATAATATCTTTATTGTCATTGCCCCCTCTCGGGGACAACGAAATTACTTGGCTGCTCCATCCACCCAGGTAGGGCACTCCACTCAAAATCAGAACAACTATAAAAACACTAATTAAAACAATACAGTATAATACAGCAAGGAAGATTAGATGACTTTCAAAGTCCAGGTTTCCCATTCAGGGCCGAGATCGCTCTGGAGAAGAAGCTGTTCTTGAGACGGCTCGTTCTTGTCTTCATCGTCCTGTATCTCCGTCCCGACGGCAGGAGCTCGAAGAGACAGTGACCAGGATGCGATGGATCTTTTACTATGTCCAGTGCCTTCCTCTGGCACCTTGTGGCATAAATCTGCTCTAAGGTGGAGAGTGGGCAGCCAACAATGCTCTCTGCTGCCTTAACAACTCTGCACAACCCCATCCTGTCCTGGGTAGTACAGCTTCCGTACCACACACATAAGTCATAGGTGAGCACGCTCTCAATGGCACAGTGATAGAAGGCAAGCAGCAGTTTCTGCGGAAGGTGGTTTTTCCTTAGGATTCTCAAAAAGTACAGTCTCTGCTGCGCCTTCTTCACAAGCCCCCTTGTGTTGACACTCCAGGACAGATCCTCTTGTAATTCAATACCCAAAAATCTGAACGTTGTTACCCTCTCCACACAGACCCCATCAATCAAAAGTGGCTGGACATTTGAGTGCTTTTACCTGTGTCCTTGAACTATGCTCATGTGGGACATTATTTCATTCAAACCAACAATTCATGTTTTGCCAGATAGGCACATGAAGGTGCTGAGGCTCACAGAGCTTTCCTATAAAATTTGCTAGAGAGAACTCTGTGAGATCACTTCCTTTCTTTGCCTTGGCAGGAAGCTGTAACACTGCGGCCTGGGCAGCCTCTTCTTTCTTCATCATGCTTCCAAGCTGAAATTAGGAGCTCAGGCGCCATTTTTGAACTTACATTTTGTACTTTTGTAACTTAGATAATCGTTATAAACCTGCTTTCATTTCGCTCCTGTAATTGCCGCTTCAAGACCTAGATTATGTAAGTAAATACTACTTTTATTTCTTCACAAAACAACGTGTTTGTTATTGTGGTTTTAAGGGGGAGAAAAGGGGTATACTAGGAAAATCCAGTCTCCCTTAGAGCATCCTGGATTATTGTTTCTAGAAGGTTAAATAGAACTTGTCTTAGCTTCTAAGTTTTAGCTGCTGATCTCACTCACGTGAGCAAGGAAGGATGATAACTAACCAATATGTTCTCTCCCAGTGTCTAAATCCATTCCTACAGATCATGCCTTTTGCTTCCCTGGATGGAGGATGGAAATATGGTGTGGAAGAAAGTAAAAAAAAAACAACCTCTGACTTCTCCAGTAGGCTGGAATCTACCTACTGTACAACCAGTGCCCTGTCCACAGCAACTTTTGCCTCTGCCCCCCTCCCCCTTCACTATGGTCTTTCGTCTTAACCATCTCTGGCGCACGACCCCCTGAATGTTGTCCACGAAAGCATGCTGTTCTCAGGCTGCCAAAGATTCCTCAACCCTAATCTAGTGCAACTTCCTGTGTCCCACACTGGCCAACCAGATGTTTCTGAGAAACTCACAAGCAGAGCAGGGAGGCAAACAGCCTTTTCTTCCTATTCATTCCCAGCAACCAGTACTCAGAGGTATGATGCCTCAATTCCAGGAGGTGTCATCCAAGCAACATGACTAGGAGAGAATCCTTTCACGAGGCAGGCGGTGCCTTTCTCCTGACCAGTTGAGACCTAGGTAGATTTAATCCTCCTGGTCAAGGATCTGAAGTGATTTATCACAATTTTTCTCGGCACTGTTTGAGGTAGTGCATGGTTACACGGGTTGTCTGACATGGATGGTGAGTGAGATTGGGTGAGGGGCTGTATGCATGTTGTGTTGACTGAACTTTTGCATCATACTGCCTTCTTGTGCTCTGATTTTATTTGTTTTTATATAATTTTTATGAATATGGATAGTGTTTATAGATCTTGTTACGTGAATGAGTACTTTCCGTGTGTGTGTGTGTGTGTGTGTGTGTCAGGGAACTGCCATCGGAGCCAAGAGCGGAGGTAAGGCTCCCCAGCGATGCTGGAGAAGGGCCCAGCAGAGGGAGAGAGAGAGAGAGCACTTCCTCTGGGGAAGGAAATCAGCATGACACCAGGAAGGAAGGGGAGCATGAGAGGGCTTCGGAGGGAGGGCTCCAAGACTCTTCCACCGAGACCAGCGGGGAGAGCGCAGGACCTCCGCTAGGCACGCCCACTCTGCGCAGAAAGCTTCCGTGCAGGGAAGCCAGGCGGAGACTTGGGGTCAAGGAGCTTTTATGTTGGAAGAACTTCAGGAAACGCCCACTGACGGATTCTGCCAGCAACTGACACAGCCACGGAGTAAGGGCTGTGCAGCCAGGGAGAGTTTAGCCGGACAACGCTGTCTGGAGCAGTTGCCACTTACGCACAAGCAACCATAATTCCCATTACAGTGTACATATACATATTGGCTTATATATTTCTCTTTTGTAAATTGCTTCAAGTTATTTCACATAGGAAGCAGTCTCTAAATGGAAATTATCATCATCAACTTTGATGATGGTGGGTTCTGACAAAAATGGCGTTGAAATATAACCACTGGTGGGAAAAGAAACTTGAGAGAGCAGGTATGTTCAGATGAACGCAGAGGTTTGCAGAAGGGCAAAAAACTTTGCCTGAAACAATCTGAGCTCCCCCACCCCTCAAAGTTGTTGAGCTTTCTTTGGGAACATCTCCAAATGTTTTGGGCCTTTTTTGAAGTTTTTTAAAAAAATAATACCCCCCCCCCCTTGCCATACACCTTAGTTTCCCCGGACATTTTGCCGATTTGCCGAAAATCTGCCCAGCTGCCATTTTCCTACCCAATTCCCATACGTGTCGTGGAAAACCCAGAAATATGGTAGCCCTAATTTAAGGGCTGCCAGAAAAGCCAACCTATTGGGGTTTGAATATTCTCAGTTGCAATAGCAACTTGCCAGTTGGAAAAGAAAAATGGGAAAGTGCATGGAGCAAAGAACTAGTCACCTAGCGAGCCAGATTACCAAATAGGCAGAATAGGCACCGGCCAACAATACATTTAAACAGTGCTTTTTTTCTTTTAAAAAAAAAGTTTAGGGGTACTCTCGTTTTCCTACGCATATTGAAATACTGCCACTCGATGAGGCCAAACTTAGATTCACAAAATGTTTAGGGGTACGTGTACCTCTTTGTCCCCCCCAGGAAGGAAAGCACTGGATAGAACAGTCGTAACAGCCAATCCTTCTTTTTACTGGGAACTCTATAAAGTACAGCTCTGTGGGGGCAATAGGTATCTCCTAACATTTCTCAGCTCCCTCAAGAAACTACAGCTCCCAGAATTCTTTGGGGGAAGCCGTTTACTGTTTAAAGTGCTTTAACTTTATGGTGTGAATGTGGCCCTAGTCCAGTACTCTTAACAAGCGCTCTTAAATATAATGGGTTTGGGTGGTTGTTGTCGTTTGCAACTTAATCTTTCATATGTCCAAAGAGCAGTGTTTTGGACTTTTGGAAGGCGGCAGCAGCAGCACGGGCTTTATAGAAGTGAGATTGAAGAAAGCCAATTGTTATACCTTGCAGAAGCCACTAGGTAGCACCAGAAGGAAACAAAATTCACGGGGTCCTTAAAATAATCTTTGCTGGAGCAGGAGCCTGACACTTAAGAACAGACTAGTGAGTCTGCTGGTGGGAGCTGTGGGGAGACCCCTATTCCCCTCCCAGAGCTATGATTCCAATGTTTTCTGGGAAGAGGGAATGATGGTTAAGCCACTGTGGAAATATTGTGGGAATAGCAGGAGGGGAACATCAGCCTCCTAAGTCCCATGGACTGCAAGAAGATCAAACGCATCCATTCTTAAGGAAATCAGCCCTGAGTGCTCACTGGAAGGACAGATCCTGAAGCTGAGGCTCCAATACTTTGGCCACCTCATGAGAAGAGAAGACTCCCTGGAAAAGACCTTGATGTTGGGAAAGATGGAAGGCACAAGGAGAAGGGGACGACAGAGGACGAGATGGTTGGATAGTGTTCCCGAAGCTACCAGCATGAGTTTGACTAAACTGCGGGAGGCAGTGGAAGTGCCTGGTGTGCTCTGGTCCATGGGGTCACAAAGAGTCGGACATGACTAAACGACTAAACAACAACAAACACATCTCAGCACCCTTGACAAACTACATCTCCCAGAATTCTTTGGGGGAAGCCATGACTGAAGTGCTCTCATAGCCCTTTAAATGTATGGAGTGACCGGTGTGTTTGTGTGTCTGTGTGTGTTGCTTTCGTTCACTTCCCCCTGTTTATTTATTTTAATCTCATTTAATAATAATAATAATAATAAATTTTATTTATATCCCGCCCTCCCCAGCCGAAGCCGGGCTCAGGGCGGCTAACAACATTAAAACAGTATGACATTATAAAACATTATAAAAATGAATTAAAATCACAATTGATGGCAACCATAAACTAAAGCTTTGTAAAGATTGCCAGAGGAGGGGGTCAGGCTGCGCCCTGACCAAATGCCAGGTGGAACAGCTCTGTCTTGCAGGCCCTGCGGAAAGATGTCAAGTCCTGCAGGGCCCTTGTCTCTTGTGACAGAGCGTTCCACCAGGTTGGAGCCGCAGCCGAAAAAGCCCTGGCTCTAGTTGAGGCCAGCCTAACCTCTCTGAGGCCTGGGACCCTCAAGGTGTTTTTATTTGAAGATCGTAAGTTCCTCTGTGGGGCATACCAGGAGAGGCGGTCCCGTAGGTACGAGGGCCCTAGGCCGTATAGGGCTTTGAAGGTTAAAACCAGCACCTTAAACCTGATCCTGTACTCCACCGGGAGCCAGTGCAGCTGGTATAGCACCGGATGAATGTGATCTCTAAGCGAAGACCCCGTAAGGAGTCTCGCTGCGGCATTCTGCACCCGCTGGAGTTTCTGGGTCAGTCTCAAGGGCAGCCCCACGTAGAGCGAGTTACAATAATCTAGTCTGGAGGTGACCGTCGCGTGGATCACAGTGGCTAGGTCAGGGCGAGAGAGGTAAGGAGCCAACTGCTTAGCTTGGCGGAAATGAAAAAATGCCGCCTTTGTTATAGCTGCAATCTGCGCCTCCATGGAGAGGGAGGTATCGAAGATTACACCCAAGCTCTTAACGGACGGTGCTGGCACTAATTGCACCCCCGCAGGAGATGGGAGTTGCCCCCTCAGTCCCATGTCGTCCCGTCCCAGCCAGAGGACCTCTGTCTTCGAAGGATTTAACTTCAGCCGGCTCCCACGTAACCATCCAGCCACAGCCTCCAAGCATCTGATCAGTGTGTCTGGGGCCGAGTCCGGGTGGCCGTCCATCAACAAATAGAGTTGGGTGTCATCAGCATACTGATGGCAGCCCAGCCCAAAACTCCGGACAAGCTGGGCGAGGGGGCGCATAAAGATGTTAAAAAGCATCGGGGAGAGTATTGCACCCTGAGGCACACCACACACCAAGGAGTGGCGGGATGACAATTCCCCCCCAAGCGCCACCCTCTGTCCCCGACCAGAGAGAAACGAGCGCAGCCATTGAAGGACTGTGCCCTGGATCCCCACGTCGGCAAGGCGGTGGTCCAGGAGTTCGTGATCGACCATGTCGAAGGCTGCTGACAGGTCTAGAAGAATCAGCAGCCCCACCCACCTTGATCCAGCTGCCTGCGGAGATCATCTGTTAGGGCGACCAGAGCCGTCTCGGTCCCATGACCAGCGCGAAAGCCGGACTGGAATGGATCCAGAGCTGATGTTTCATCCAGAAACCTACCAAGCTGTTCAGCAACCGCTCTCTCAATCACCTTACCCAGGAATGGAAGATTCGAGACCGGGCGGTAATTGGATAGATCTAAGGGATCTAATGATGTTTTCTTTAAGAGCGGGCGCACCACTGCCTCCTTCAGTTCCCCTGGGAATGTCCCGGTGCCAAGGGACAGATTGATGATATCCCCCAGGGGGGCCCGCACCTCTTCTGGACACGCTCTAATCAGCCAGGACGGGCACGGGTCGAGAGGACAGGTGGTGGGCTTTCCAGCTCGGAGGAATCTGTCTACATCAGCTGGGGATATCCAGTCAAAGTGGTCCAATACTGAACCCGAGGACAGTCGAGGGGCCTCCAGTTCCTTTATTGTATCCAAATTGGCAGGGAGGTCATGGCGGAGCAACAAGACCTTCTCCACAAAAAAGCTCGCAAATGCCTCACAGCTGTGTGTCAAATTGTTATTTAAATTCGGCTGTCCTTCGAGGGACGTTAAAGACCGAATTATACTAAATAATTGCGCCGGGCGAGAGCTAGCGGATGCAATGGAGGCCGAGAAGTAGGACTTTTTAGCGGCCTTCACTGTCATCTCATAGGTTTTCATAAAAACCCTATAAGATGTTCTTGAGGCTCCGTCACGGGCACCCCGCCATACTCGCTCTAGCCGTCTGAGGTCCCGCTTCATTTTCCGGAGCTCCTCGGTAAACCAGGGAGCCCGGTTTCTGCGGGGTCGCAGAGGGCGCTTAGGTGCGATCTCATTGATGGCTGCCAGGAGCTGGGTATTCCAGGCCTCAACAAGCTCAGTCAATGAGTCGCCAGGGGGAGAAAGGTCCCGCAAGGCTTGACGGAATCTATCAGGGTCCATCAGCCTCTGCAGGGTGGGGGTGGAACGTCAATCCTGGCTTTCAGAGCATAGTGATCAGACCATGGCACCTTCATCGAAGGAAACATGATCACATCTATACCTATGCCAAAGATCAAATCCAGTGTGTGGCCTGCTTGATGTGTGGGGCCCGAAACAAACTGGGAGAGCCCTAGTGTCGCCATGGAAGACACCAGGTCCAGAGCCTGTGAGGAGGGAGTGGCATCAGCATGGATGTTGAAGTCCCCCAATACCAATAGGTTAGGGAACTCCAAGGCCCAGCCGGCCACCGCCTCCAGCAGGCCTGACAGGGTGGCTGCTGGTGCGCTAGGTGGCCGGTACACCAGCCAGACAGCCAAGCTCACCTCAGAGCCCCACACTAGGCCAACACATTCAATGCCGGGGATCGATGGCGATGGTAGAGCCCTGAAAGAACAATCTTCCCGGATTAATAACGCCACCCCTCCCCCCCGGCCCACAGTCCGCGACTGGTGAAGGACGGAGAAACCCGGGGGCGCCATCTCTCGTAAGGTAACAGTATCCCCTTCGCGCACCCAGGTCTCAGTCACACATGCCAGGTCAACCCCCTGTGAGGTGAAGAAATCTCGCAGGGTGGCGGTTTTGTTGCCTATAGACCTGGCATTGCACAACACCAGTGACGGAGGTGAGTAATCCTTGCTCACCCTACCCTCGTCTCTCGGGATGGGGCGCAGATTGGAAGGGGTACAAGCATATCCGTATCTCGATCCCCTTCGCCTATGACATCTGCCCCCACCGCCATACCTCCCTCGCCCCTCCACAGTAGGAATCCCAAGCCTCATACTCGCCTCCATTTACAGAACATAAAAGCAAACAAACAAAAACAATTACATGAAAACAAAACCAATCCCCACCCCACTCCCCAACCACCCCACCCCAACCCAAAATAAATCAAAACAAAATAAAAGTACATGGATAAAAACCACCGCTTATGGTGGTACAACAAAGCAAAAAAATAAAAACAGTTTAAAACATATAAGAACACTTCCAACAACCGCTGCAGCAGCACCAGTGTCCCCGAGGCTGCGGCGGTGGTGAGCGTGGGCCCCGCCCCCTGGCCTGGTGGAGAGTGGGCCTGTAGGGGGAAGAGCCCTCCCCACAAACGCACGGCAGAGTGGCAGCAGCGATGTTCCGAGGCCTCCGTGGAGCCTTATATGCTGAGGTGGAGTCTGGGGCCCGCCCCCAGGCCCAAGGTGGAGAATGGGCTTGCAGGGGGAAGAGCCCTCCCCAAGACTCACCGGCAAAGCGGCAGCAGCAGTGTCCCGGGCCTCCTTGGAGCCTTATATGCTGAGGTGGAGTCTGGGGCCCGTCCCCAAGCCCAAGATGGAGAATGGGCTAGCAGGGGGAAGAGCCCTCCCCACAAACGCACGGCAAAGCGGCAGCAGCGATTTATGTACCACCTTTTCTTCCATGGAGCTCAAAGCAGTGCCCATGGTTCTCCTCCTCCACATTTCATCCTTACAATGTTTATTCCCTCCCTTGTTCCTGATGTAGATCTTCAATCACCCCTGGCTGGGAAGGGGAGCCATTTTGTGGTTCGCCTCAGTCGCCAAAATGTCTTGGGCTGGCCCTGGCCAGCCTTTCTTAAGGATGACATTGTTCTAACTCTCGCAAAGTAGGAGTCCATTTAAAAAAGAAAGAATAAATGCTATCTTTTATGGGAGTAGAAACAGGTTGTGTCTGGAACATTGGTATTTGTGTATAGTGTCCCTGGGAATCTGCCAACGAGGAAAGGAAATTCAAAAGCTGTTCCCCATTAACGTTTTTTATTCTGCGGAATGATTCAATTATGTCCAAATCTGGTTGGCGGAACCAGAAAATGGCAACAGGCAGCTGCCTTGTGTCAAGAGGCCAGATTCTGATCCTGGAAAGGGCTTGCCAGCTGCAGCTGTGAAACTGCTGGCTTGTGCGTTGCAAATTGGCCTCTAATTTACACCGCGGGATGGGAAAGCGCCTAGCTCAGCTACCATCTGTACTGTGTAAGTGGGGATTAATTCATTCGGAAAACCCTGGATCCCAGATGTATCTGATGCAGCAGCTGAGAGCCTGTGATGAGATCCCAGGTGGCTGACGAAGTATTTGCCTGGAGGAAAAAGTCCCCTTTTTTTGAATCAAGGCAGTGCTCATCAATGGGAGAGTCACAACTTTGGCAATGAGTCATCTATAGAGAGCGTTTTGAGTGTGCAGAAGTTTTTTCCCTCCCAAGTGCTATCTTTAAGACCCAGCTGTGATGGTAATAGCTGGCCAGCTAATATAATAATTTCTAGATCTCACAAGCGAAATGGAAAGATGGGGGGGGGGGGAGATAGGCTTTTGTGTCGTTCATAATGATAGGATTTGAACCCAGATGTCTCACATTCATTCAGCAAGCTTTTTGCTGGGCTGCGACAGTGATTTATGCAAAACTGGCAAACTACGCAATTTCATAGGTGAGGCAAAGTTGCATAGGCATTCCTCCTTTGCTTCTGCCCATCAGCTTGGCTTTTCTTTATTATACTGTGGAGGCAAAACTCTGGCCCGAGGGCCTAATGAGGTCGACCAGGTGACCCAGTTTGGCCCACAAAACCATTTCAGCCAAACCATGCCCATGTCAGGTGCCACACCGCCACCGTGCGATTTCTGTTCTCATCCTGAAGCAAAGTTCTTAACCCGAGGTACTATTTATGGGTTAGCGGAGTCTGTAACCTGAAGCGTCTGTAACCTGAGGTACCACTGTACAACCATCTGTCAGCCCAGTACAGTGGTACCTTGGATTACAGAAATTGTGCTCCGGCGGCGCGGCGGCAGCAGGATGCCCCATTAGCTAAAGTGGTCTTCAGGTTAAGAACAGTTTCAGGTTAAGAACGGACCTCCAGAATGAATTAAGTACTTAACCCGAGGTACCACTGTACTGCACCATCTCTCATCCAGCCATAGTCCTTGAAGGCACTTACTCAACCCAGATTTTTTCCATGCATGCAGAGACCTCCTTGCACCTTATCTGGAGTTGTTTGTCGCTCTAACAGTCAGTCTTACGTTCCTCCTAAACTGATTCTTGCCAGTTTTGGTAGGCAGGTCTCACTCTTACACAGTGACACTGGCCTCACGGATAAAGGGTTTCACAGAATATCAGCTGCAAGAAGAAATTCTACTGCCAAAAGGTTTCTCCTAATAGTCAACCCAAATCTACCCTCCCCTGACTTAAATTTATTCGTTTCGATTTCAACCCAACATACACAGGTTTGTGTGCAATTCTGCCCAGCATACACACATTTCGGTTGCTATTTACATGAATATATGCACTTTTAGGTATGCTTCACCCCGGTATAGTCGTTTTTGTACATATTACACGGCTAGGGAATCGCATTGCAGAATGAATTCTGAAAAGTGAAAATTTTGAACGGCAGCTTTCAGTTTGTTCATTTTGCCTTTACAGCCAAATTGAATTGAATTTCTCCCCATCCCTACCCAAACCAGACAGGCAGACCAGTTGAGAGTCCTGGGAAACAGCCTAAAATTGCTTGCTGTGAATTTATCATTCCTGGTAGCTGGAGCTCCTCTATCACTTCCTCAAGCAGGATAAGAGAGGCTGTCATCTCCGTGTGGTTTCCCCTAGGAAATGAACACTAAACTTCTTTGTTTAGTTTTAGATTCCAGTGACCCCGCGAGCTAAGAATAACTGGAGCAGCAGAACGAGACGGGCCTCGCTGAGCTGCTTGCTTTGTGAATCTTCGCTCAGAGCATGTGTGCGCAGGTTCGCATCTCATTACGAAAACTATGTCCTTATGAAACCTCAGGCAAGACATCTTGGGGCAGAACAAGAAATGCCTTCCTGAAGGATGATTCTATTTTGCAGTTCAGTCAGAAAGTAAGATGGCAAATGCTGCTGTTTCTTCTACACAGATGATTTCTTGTTAATCTTCAGGCAAACACCGTGCACTCTCCTCAGCACAGCTCCGGAGCAAAAAGATGTTTTTTTTAGCTGCATTTGACTTAAATGCAGAAGTTTTCAACCTTTTTGAGTCTATGCCTCCCTTGACCAACTACATTTCTTCTGCGGCTCCCCTGTGGGGCTTAGGAGCCCAGTTATGTCACCACCACCACCCCGGCTGCAGAAGCCAGCAGCCCCTCACCCAGGGCCGGATTTAGGTTTGATGAGGCCCTAAGCTACTGAAAGTAATGGGGCCCTTTATATGTCCAGCTGTCCTTTGTCAACAACAAATTGTCACTGTTTTTTGTGTTGAATATATGCTATATGGTAATTTATGGACCTAATAAATTTGTACATGCTGCAGAACGTAGGCACTCTATACAAATGAACAAACCAGTGATATTTTAGGGAGCAAGCTAATGGGCAGGGGCCATTACTTACATCATGGGTAGGCAAACTAAGGCCCGGAGGCTGGATCTCCTGCTTTCTGCTTCCGTGCTTTCCGATGCCACGAGATGTTTGAGTGTTTATGCTGCAAAAGACTAACACGGCGACTCCTCTGGAAGTAAATTAATGGTGACCTTAAGGTTGCCAGCTTGAACCCACTGGCCCGCCAATCTCTGACATGGCTGCTGTGTCTCTGACAACAGGGACACAAGTAGCAGCTGGACATATTCCTTGTACAGGCAATGCTTCATGCATCAGCAAAAGGGCAGAAACATCATTGACCAAAGTACATTACACTGAATGCACCCGGAGAGGGGGTTTGCACCAATCCTCCTCAGTCCCACTGATTTGTCAAAGAGGCTGTGCAAAACTTCAGCATCCCTTCTGCTTTACTGAGCTAACGGCAACTTATGGGGGAGGCAGGGAGAGGGATTTACAGTGGTGCCCCGCAAGACGAATGCCTCGCAAGACGGAAAACCCGCTAGACGAAAGGGTTTTCCATTCTGTTTTTTTTTTTTTTATGAATGAATCAATGTTTCTTTTATTCCTTTTTTTTATAATAATTTTTATTAATTTTCCACACAAATAATAAAGAACAATATAAAACAATACAACTTCGAGCTCATCGGTTCATTCCCTTCTTTCTTTGACTTCCCCATACCTCCCCATCCCTGCATCCTTGTTTAATAATTCTTTAGCAACCCTTAGGTCCATTATCTTAATTCCCTTTCATACAAAATTTCTTAAGTTTTTTTATTTACTGCTGCAATTCTTTACTTCTTACCCCCTGACATCTTAGCACTCCTCAATTTTGCAATTATTTTTAAGATATATTTTGAATTTCTTCCAGTCCTCTTCCATTGTCTCTTTCCCCTGGTCCCGGATTCTGCCCGTCATCTCGGCCAGTCCCATAAAGTCAATCACCTTTGTTTGCCATTCTTCCAGAGTAGGTAGTTCTTGCGTCTTCCAATACTTTGCCAGTAGAATTCTTGCTGCTGTAGTGGCATACATAAAGAAAATCCTATCCTTCCTTGGCACCACTTGGCCCACCATGCCCAAAAGGAAAGCCTCTGGTTTCTTAGGAAAAGTCCACTTAAGGACCTTCTTAATTTCATTATAGATCATTTCCCAGAAAGCTTTAACCTTTGGGCAGGTCCACCAAAGGTGGTAGAAAGTGCCTTCAGTCTCATTACATTTCCAACACTTATTACTAGGCAAATGGTATATTTTTGCAAGCTTGACTGGGGTCATGTACCACCGGTAAATCATTTTCATAATATTTTCCTTTAAGGCATTACATGCAGTAAATTTTCCATTCTGGAGGTGCTTCGCAAAACGAATTTCCTATGGGCTTGCTTCGCAAGACGAAAATGTCTTGCGAGTTCCTGCGGGGTTTTTTTCCTCCCCCCCCCCCCTTTTTCTAAGCCGCTAAGCCGCTTATCTGCTTATCCGATAAGCCGCTAAAAGCCGCTAATAGCGCTAATCCGCTAAGCCGTCAATGGGCTTGCTTCGCAAGACGAAAAAACCGCTAGACGAAGGGACTCGCGGAACGGATTAATTTTGTCTTGCGAGGCACCACTGTAGAACTGGAAAAATGCAAAGCGAGAACATTTTAAACACCCTCTCCCTCAACACCTCTTCTGCAGCCTTGGAAGCAGCCCTGTGAGTCTGCAAACGGCTATTGAACTAAAAACCCGCACAGTTCCTGATCTCTAACCTCCAGCCCTGTATCTAAGTTTGCTCTGAATAGGGGCACCCCAGGCCTATCAGCTTGTCTGGAGGCTCCAGCCCAGGTGCAAACAAATCCTTTATGGGCGGGGACAAAGAGATAAGGCATGGAAATTGCACATTCCAGTACAGAGCAAAGAGAGCTGGAAACAAGAGCTGGGATTGTGAATTCGGGTGCAAACAGAGATGCGTCAATGGCACCACCCCAGGATCAGGCCGGCTATGAAGGTGACTCAGAGAGGATGGTTGAGTCATGGTTCCTGTTTGGTGTGGGGGACTAGAAAAGCAGTAGGCAAGCTGGTTGCGGAAAAATTCGCTGCATTACAGGGGTTATTATCCCCCTCTTTGGTTTAATTTCAAACTAGGGTCTCCTCCAGATTTTCAAGCCTTTTGCAGGAGGGATCCAGTCGCATACAGGAAACGTAGGCTTGCGCAGTGAAAGTGGATTAAAGTACAGTGGTACCTCGGGTTAAGAAATTAATTTGTTCTGGAGTTCTGTTCTTAACCTGAAACTGTTCTTAACCTGAAGCACCACTTTAGCTAATGGGGCCTCCCGCTGCTGCTGTGCCGCCACTGCACGATTTCTGTTATCATCCTGAAGCAAAGTTCTTAATCCGAGGTAATATTTCTGGGTTAGCGGAGTCTGTAACCTGAAGTGTTTGTAACCTGAGGCGTCTGTAACCCGAGGTACCACTGTACTCAGGTGCAACAAACCCACCTAAAAAGATGGTCAAAAACACGATACGTTTTTCAGAGTGAAAGGGAAATGCACTAAAAAGTGTGGGATTAACCATTCTCCAATAGAAGATGTATAATAAGCAGATCAGAATGAATGAATGCTCACAAACAAATCACAATGAACATTCAATAAAGGCTGGAGTAGGGTTGCTTGCACACCATACAGTGGTACCTCGTGTTACAGACGCTTCAGGTTACAGACTCCGCTAACCCAGAAATAGTACCTCAGGTTAAGAACTTTGCTTCAGGATGAGAACAGAAATTGTGCAGCGGCGGGAGGCCCCTTTAGTTAAAGTGGTGCTTCAGGTTAAGAACAGTTTCAGGTTAAGAATGGACCTCCAGAACGGATTAAGTTCTTAACCAGAAGTATCACTGTACTAGCAATTGTAACTCTGTGAGGGGTTAAACTACCATTCCCAGGGTTTTTAGGGTGTTTAAAATGTATGGTGTGTTCACAGCTATAGTACAAGCTCCCCATAAGATTTGTATAAGCAAATCAAGATGAATGCTCAATAAATAGGTCATCTGCAGGAGCCTTAGGGCTGTCAACTGCTTAAAGAAACCTTTCAACCCAGTGCTATGTATATTTACTAAGAAGCAAGCCCTGCTGAGTTTGATGAGGATCACACCCAGGTAAGCATGCACAGCAGTGTTTCTCAAGCTTGGTTCCCTAACTGTTGTTGGGCTACAAATCCCATCATCCCTAGCTAGCAGGGCCAGTGGTCAGGGATGATGGGAGTTGTAGTCCAACAGCAGTCATGGACCCAAATTTGAGAAACACTGATGTATAGGACTGCAGCCATACAGCAGCCTTTTGGTCCTTGTATCCCTGCTAAATGAGACCCCTATTTGTACCTAAATAAATGGGGGGGTTGCCTTTTGGCATACTTTGTTAAAATGTTGTTAGCTTGGTTACTGGAGTTGGTGTGAGTTGCAGAAAACATCTTCTTCTGTGGGACATCTAGAAGCAACATGGAGTGCAGATGGACCTGCTCTCTAGTGCCCATGTGCATAAACCCACATGCCTAACAACGTCAGGAACATTCCAGCGTGAAACCGTTGAGCCCCAACTTATTGCAAAAGTTTGATTTCATCAACTCTGGCCTGAATCTAGATAATGGGAGGGTTATCCCACAGCAGGATGTTAATTGGCTCTCTGCTGCCAATATGTTTGTGCTATCAGTCATCCACATTGGTTTCAGAATGGTCACTGTACATAGGCTACATACTGAGGTTGCAGCTTTCACGTATTTATCACAGTCTGTTATTTCTACACTTCATTTCTCCAACCCCACTAGTCACCACCACCCTTTCTGGTTTTGTGTTTTATTACTATGCTTATTGCTATAAATCCAAGTTTATCTTAGTCCTTTTCACAATAATTTATAAAGTCCTCCTCACAAAACTTCTCGTAACAGTAACAGTAGTTTTTTCAGCCCCTTCTCTTTCGTCAGCTCGTGGGTGAAGGAAACTGCCCTCAAGTTGGGTGGAAGCCATGAGTCACAGGATTCTCGCACCCGTGCCAACAGCTGCTGCACTTACTGCACGAGTCTTGCCTAATCCCAGCTAAGCCGTGAGATCATCATTTCAACATAAACTTACATGTTTATTCACTAAAACCTTTTGTTCTCACTTCCCTTTTTTCTCTCTCTCCCCCACCCCCATGACCAAAAAAAATTTGGGCAGATAGATACAGTGGTACCTCGGGTTAAGAACTTAATTCGTTCTGGAGGTCCGTTCTTAACCTGAAACTGTTCTTAACCTGAGGTACCACTTTAGCTAATGGGGCCTCCTGCGCCGCCGCTGCACAATTTCTGTTCTCATCCTGAAGCAAAGTTCTTAACCCGAGGTACCACTATTTCTGGGTTAGCGGAGTCTGTAACCTGAAACGTCTATAACCTGAGGTACAACTGTATATTTAATTGCAACATTCTGTGCATAAGACAACCCCCCCAATTTAAAACTTTTTTTAAAATTGGGGGGAAATATCATCTTATACACAGAAAAATATGGTAGTCCTCTCCCCCACACTTTCACAGACCATACAGTAGATTATTCAATGGCCAAAGGCCTGGGTAAAAAGGAATGTTTTTGCCTGGTGCCTAAAGACATGCAATGATCATGCCAGGCAAGCCTCTCTAAGGAGAGCATTCCGTAGTTGTGGAGCCAATCACAGAAAAGGCCCATTCCCTTGTTGCCGCCCTCCGAACCTCTCTGGGATGGGGGACATAGAGAAGGGCCTCAGATGACAAGTGCAGGGTCTGGGTAAGTTCACATGGGGAGAGGCGATCCTTAAGGTATTGAGGTCCTGAGCCGTGTAAGGCTTTATAGGTCAACACCGATAGGTCAACACCTACGATTGTGTGGGCCAGAATTATCCACCTGACGTAACTAACACACGCTATGGCTCTCTCACCTTTTGTGTTGTAGGAACATAGGAAACTGCCTTATACTGAGTCAGATCATTGATCCACTCAGCTCAATACTGTCTACACTGACTGGCAGCAGTTCTCCAAGGGTCTCTTTCCCAGCCCTGCCTAGAGATGGTGAGGGTTGAACCTGCGACTTTCTGCATGCAAAGCAGATGCTCTCCCGCTGAACTAGGCCCTTCTCCAAGGAAATGGCCACGATGACTCGTTAACTCAGCGGACTAGAGCACAGTGCTGCTAACACCAAGTTCGCGGGTTCGATCCCCTTACAGGCCACCTGCATATTCCTGCATTGCAGAGGGTTGGACTAGATGATCCTTGGGTCCCTTCCAATTCTATAGTTCTATGATAACCTTTGAAAAGCATCTGAGAATGCTCCCGATTATAAATCTCCGCAGAGCACAAACTGTGGTCTACGATGATGGAGCCACACGGTCACTTTCCAGAGTCAGACTGCATCCATTTCTTATGTTTGGATAGTAAATAAAGCCTCAGTAACAGAGCACAGAGCAGCTTCCTTTTTTGAGAAGGCTAATAATCTCATTTTAGTTGCTCAGACGTCACCCTTTTGGTTTACAATCAAACATGACGTCTCTCTCTCTCTTTCCAGAACAGGCATAATTCACAAGCTTTCTGCCCTTTTGTTCACTCTCCAGCTGACAAGCAGAGACGGCCCTTTGTCAAACCGAGGGCCCAGCGCATTAAAAGACTTGCCTTGTATGCAGAAGAGGCCTGTTGTTTACATCTGCTCCCGCCTAACACCGAAGACCTTTTGACACATCCATCTCTTTCTCTTTCCTTCCCCCACCCCTGCCCCTCCCTGGAAGCCACACATTCGGTTTGAAACCCACTCACAGAGGAGACCTGTCTGCTGTGCTTACACCAAATGGTGGCTTCATTTAGGAAAAGCTGGCAAAGGGACAAAGGGACACAAAGGACTGGCAGCATAGAGTTCAGGGCCAATTGCCTCTACTCCAGTTTGGGCAGAAAGAGAGATTGGTAAGAAAGGATAGAAGCATAGAGAAAGTGAAAGCAGGCTGGGTCTTGGAGACGAGAGGATATCAGACACCCAGACTCTGCCTGGAGAGTTTGGAAAGACCGCTCACATTTCGCGGTGGGCAGCATTGCAGCCGGGCATTCAGGCCCTTGCAGTGATCTGGCTCGGGGGTAGGGGATTGATGACCCCTTCGCGCCAACCCCCAGCCATGTCACACCCACCTGGCCAATAAATGCCGTGGGGAGAATGTGTACAGAGTGGCTGGGGGAACCCAGCCAGATGGGCGGAGTATAAATGATAAAGTTGTTGTTGCTGTTGTTGTTGTACTACATTGGTCAGAAGTGCAGACAAAAATGTGTAAATTGTGAGAAATGAACATTAATACACTGATTAATTTTCATGATGATTGTTGTAGAAATGTGGCACTTAACTGAGAGCAAGCTGCATCGAACACATTGGGGCATACTTTTGATTAGGTATGTATAAGAGTGCACTTTAAAACCTCTATGCAGGAGACACTGCACAAATGCCATGGAGGCACAATTTGATCCTGCATCCAACCTGAAGTTTCTTTCTTTTCTTTTTATGCAGACACAGCAGAATTGCATGTTCCTTGTAAACTAACCCGCCTCCCCCAGTCATCTGAATGACAACGGACCTTTTCTGAAAAGAGAATTCCCAGCCTTCAGGTTCATGTTTTCAGCACCATTTATTCACAAACACGCATCAAATGTTTGACCAAAGCTCTTGGTGCTGTGGAGGCAGAGGCTGAGCTGCGGCTCCTCCCGGCATGTGATTCTATAGCAGGCCAGGTGTTTTATTCCGTGTTTCTGCAATCACATCAGGCAAGAAAGAAGAAATCTGGACATCTTGGCTGCATGGGTGGAAAAAGAGAGCAGGGAATTTCTGTGGGCGTAGTTTGTATGACAAGCCACACTTGCTGTATAATCTATCCCCCCCCCCACCCTTGACACTGGAGATATTGGGTATAAGGAATCTCGCGTGCCTCCAATCTGCAAAGGGCAAGGCTGAAACTAATGTCAAGCTCTTCTCCTTCCTTCCCTGCTCTCCCTCTCCCTTCCTCTCTCCTGCAGGGGCAACCATAAGAAACTAGCTCCACCATGTAGGTTTGATTCCCAAGCCATCTTTGCATATGCATAAA
This sequence comes from Podarcis cretensis, assembly GCF_951804945.1. NCBI lineage: Eukaryota > Metazoa > Chordata > Lepidosauria > Squamata > Lacertidae > Podarcis > Podarcis cretensis. The sequence continues at coordinate 13,614,956 of NC_137170.1, read as the reverse complement.
AACTGGAAGAACAGTGGTACCTCGGAAGTCGAACGGAATCCGTTCCGGAAGCCTGTTCGACTTCCAAAATGTTCGGAAACCAAAGCACGCCTTCTGATTGGCTGCAGGAAGCTCACTTCCAGGTTTGCGGCGTTTGGGAGCCAAAACGTTTGACTCGCAAGGTGTTCGGGATCCAAGGTACGACTGTAAATAACTTTTTTAAAAAAAAACTGATGGGACCTGTGTGTTTCATTTACTCTTTTCAAGCAATGTTTTTTTAAAAAAATAATTTTTATTAAATTTTCCATTTTAGCAATCCAATCAGATCACATTAAGTATTCCAAATTATACAAATGCATATCATATAGTCCAAATATTCTGCCAAATTACCGTATTTTTCGCTCTATAGGATGCACTTTTTCCCCTCCCAAAATGAAGGGGAAATGTGTGTGCGTCCTATGGAGCGAATGCAGGCTTTCGCTGAAGCCTGGAGAGTGAGAGGCATCGGTGCGCACCGACCCCTCTCGCTCTCCAGGCTTCAGGAAGCTATCCGCAAGCCTGCGGAACCCGGCGGGAACTCCCGCCCGGCTCTGAAGGCTTGCGGATAGCTGCCTGCAGGCTGAAGCCCGGGGAGCGAGGTGCTGTGCACCCCGGGCTTCAGGCAGCTATCCGCAAGCCTTCGGAGCGATGGCGAGGTTGAGCGCAACCTCGCCGCCGCTCCCGGACCCGTTCTGGGGGCTGGGGAAGCTCGGGCTTCCCCCGCCCCAGCCCCGAGGCTAAAAACGAAGCCAAGATAGCTAGCAGGATCCATCCTGCTCGCTGTCATGGCTTCTTTGCTCTTTGGGGCTCGGGGAGGGGATAAAAAAAAATTCTTTATTTCCCCCCCAAAAAAAAAACTAGGTGCGCCCTATGGTCCGGTGCGCCCTATAGAGGGAAAAATTCGGTATAAATTTTTATTGGGGCTTCCCATGCTTCAAGTTTGGTGGGGCTCTAAACATCTTATGTCTCTACTGCCTTCAGTTTCCAATAGTTCCTTCTTTAAATCTTCCTGTTGTTATCGTTCCTTCTTTCATGGCCTCGGAGTTGTTTCCACAGGCGCGTTGAAGTAAGTTGAAGTAAGTACTTACTTACTTCTTTTCAAGCAATGTTAGTGGCGTGTGAATGAGACAGAACAGGGGATGGAGAAGCATTACCAGAGGTCAAGGATATATTGCAGGCAGGCAAAAACAGTCAAAGAGGATGTGATGCAAGACCAGTGAGGGGTGTGGCCTGGAAAGAGGGGGTGTGGCTAAAAAGGGGGGGTGGCCCAGGAACAGTCCCAAGCACCAGCAGAGAGGCCTGGAGAGCTCCCCCCCCCCAAAAAAAAATAAAGCACTGATTACATCCTATATTCGCAACTTGTTCCAGGTGTAGAAATGTATTTGTATATACAGGCCATCCCAGCACAAGGAACATGGAGTACTCATTTTTCATCTGCTGGTGTGCCTTCACCTGCTTGCAAACCACCCCTCCCCCCAAAAAACCCCCTCATAAAATAGATCCCAGACATCTGGGATCTGCTCTAGGCTACTGGTAGCATCAGCTTCTTAAAATACAGGTTTATTAATTATGCCCAGAAGATGTTATTTAATCCTGTGGGAATGCAGATGGCGCATAAATAGGAAGAAGCCCTGGTAACCCGAAGGAGGCTGTATCTGAATCTCTGTCTGTCACCTTTAGATTCTCTGTTACAGGAAATGAAATCTTGGCAAGAGCTTCGCATCTCCAAGCTAGGAAGCATTTGCTCCCAGCCTCCCGGCCTTTGTGCCAAAGAACATTTACAAGTGGATTATGCTACAAATCTGCGTTTCAGAAGTGCTATTGTACGATTACTCAGCTCTTCACTTCAAACGGAACCTGGGCTTGATGAGCACTCCATAATATTATAGGAAAAGGACATAAAACATGAGTCATCCAACGAGCACTAGAAAAACCCAATTCACGGAGCCAAGTGTGGTGTAGAGACTCCGAACTTCCTCCAAACGCAAACTAATTAACAAAGTCCCAAGTGTTTCAAGTCAAAGGCTCTCCAAGATTTTGCCTTTTGATCTGCCTTCAAGCCTGAAGTGCATAACAGAACGCTGCTGATGGTATTATTTTTGAACAAACCTGATTTGTAAAACAGAATGGTTATGCTGGGCAGTGGCGTAGTGTGGAGGGTGCGGGGGGGGGCCGGCCGCACCGGGCACAACATCTGGGGGGGGGGGCGCTCGCTGCCTCCGGAGTCGCTGAAGAGCCTCGGGCGCAGGCTGTAGCAGAGCCCCATGTCTCGTGGTACCGACGAGCTGTGCGCGCGTCCGGGCTGAAGGCGTCCGGCAGGCAGCAGCTCTCAGTGCTCGCCACGGTCCCCGCGCGTCAGGGCCGCAGAGAGCGCGCCAGGCAGCCCCTCCTCACAGCCCCGCCACCGCTGCTGCTGCAGCTGCTGGGCCATGTTGCATTTTCCTCGCCTCTCTGCCCTCCTCCTCCTCCGGGCAAGCATCGTCGTTTGGGCAGCAGCGCCAGCGGCAACTCGCCTCAGATCACCTGACACAGACCCGCCGCCGCCGTGGCTACCTTACCGTAAATACCCCAGCCCAGGCAGCAGCAAGAAGAAGCTGGCAGCGGCGGCAGGTTAGGGGTTAGGGGCACAAATTACTTGCCTTGCCCCGGGTGCTGACAACCCACGCTACGCCGCTGATGCTGGGACCTAACCCACACACCCTCCTCCCTACAGTTTCCCTATACACTTGTTCAGGGCTTACATATTAGCAAGGATTTTGAACCAGTATTGCTATGCCCATGGACTCGTTCCAGCATCAAACCTCCAAAGTTTCATAGAGTTGGAAAGGATCAATTAGTCCAGCGTTTCCCAAACTTGGGTCTCCAGCCGGTTTTGGACTACAATTCCCATCACCCCTGACCACTGGTCCTGCTAGCTAGGAATGATGGGAGTTGTAGTCTGAAACCAGCTGGAGACCAAGTCTGGGAAACACTGATGTAGTCCAACCCTCTGCAATACAACCAACTAACCAACTGAGCTATCCAGGCTCAGTTGTTCTACAGCAACTCTCCTCAGTCCCGGGCAGCCAAGGGTCAGAGATTATGGGAGTTGCAGTCCAGCAACATCCGGAGGGCACCAGGTTGAGGAAGGTTGGTTTAGATTACATGTGAGCCATTGTGGCTCAGGGGACTTCACAAATGCCCAAGCTTCCATTACTAGAAATACAAAAATCTCACTGATTATTTTTTTCTCCCGTTCCAGTTTGCTGTGCATGTAATTTACTTGTCTGCAGGCTTTGGGGAACATCAGTGATCATTCAGCTAGAATGATTTGCCTGCTCAAATCCCATCTGCACTATACATATAAAGCAGTATCATACCACTTTAAAAAGTCATGGCTTCCCCCAAAGAATTATGGGAACTGTATTTTCTTAAAGGTGTTGAGAGTTGTTAGGAGACCCCATATCCCCCTCAAGGAGCAAAAATTTCCAGATGGGTTTAACCATTGATCCCTTTCCCCAGGAAGTCTGGAAACTGTACCTCCATGAGAGGAATAGGGGTTGTATAATGATTTTCACCAGGTTTAACACACTACGTTTCCCAGGGTTCCTTGTGCGGGGGGGGGGGGGGGGAGTCATGACTGTTTTAAAGCACCATGATAGTTCTTTGAATATACAACACAGATGGGGCCCCAGTCTCAAGGAATCATAGAATGGTGGAAACCCCAAGAATCATCTTGTCCAACCCTCCGCAATGCAAGATGTCTAGATGCTGTTGATGGGCAACTTCAAATTCTCTTCTTATGTATCTTCAAACTGGTCTTAGACCAGGCAGCCCTGCCAACAAAGGATTGCTTGAAATAGAGGATTGTCCTCTGTGGAATAGGACATTTGGCCACTCTGAATGATAAAGGCCTACCTCTCATTGAAGTAGGAAAAACTGTGTTTGGGGTGTACCCAGGGGGCAGATCTCCCATGAAACTAATGGACTATCAGGACCCCAAATCCTGGAGGGTCCCCAGAATCAACTTTAGTCCACATTGCTTAAAATATTGGTGTCTAGTAGAGTGGTTCAACTCAAACTGATTAATTTCAACAATATATTTCAATAATCCCAAAGTTTGAGAGTCAGTAGCACAGATGTTGTAAAGGTTTGGTGATCTGTCATGAAACAGCCTCAACGAAGAAGATAGCAGTGGTGACCCAGACCTGGTTGCTGGTTGTGAAGGGGCCCCTATCACAGTTTGAGCATCAATTGTAGGTCCACCACTGGCTGTACCATTTCACAATGCAGGTGGGGAGTCCTGCAGCTGAACACTTTTGCATACAAAGGGTCCGAATAGACCATCTGGCCAAGATCAGCCAGTGAGCTTCATGGGTGAGTGGGAATTCAAACCCGTCTCCCAGCTCCTCATCCAACACACCAAACACTGCGCCACACTGGCTCTCAGTGGACCGTGGCCCTTTCCTGCTTCGTGTTAGTTTTCCCCACAGTCCATAATCAGCAGCTGGAGCACTTTACAATCTCACTGTACATTGTACGGGAACAATGAAGTACAATTCATCTTTGATATTTTCTGTGAGCAGGCAGCAGCAAAAGGCTGATAGGAGGCAACACACCCTGTACTCAAATGGCTCCGCCAATCTGAGATTTAGAATATGTACACACATTATAAACAAGTGCGTGCAAAATTACTGCAGAGTCCACACACCCTCTTGGTAACCAGAGGCATGGGAGGAGAGTTAAATTAAAAAAAACAAAGCCCAGGTTGTTTTCTGGAATGAAATACAATGGAAAATACAAAGGAAAATTCAAGGTGATATTCTATACCTGTTTACCTAAACTCATTGAACTCTGTGAGACTTTACTCTGAGAATGTTACTCTGCTAAATGGTAAACTTGCTAACCCAAGTTAGAAAGGGTATTATCAGACAATATATCCTCTCCTGCATCCCTGAACATTCCCACAGATCAAACATGACAGGTGGCCATCCAAGCTCTGCTTAAAAACCTCCAAGGAAGGACAGTCCACCACCTGAGTCTGTTCCACTGTCAAACACCTCCTACTGTCAGAAAGTTCTTCCCATGCACGTAGAAAACAGCTTACGGTAGAAAGGTAACATTACTTGCTTGTCCTGTCCACTTTTGCCTCTGCTCCCACCCATCACAGACATGTGGCTCCTTGTGAGAGGAGAGAATGTGGTTCTTGTGAGAAAGATTTCTCACCCACTGATCTAATGAATTTGTAGCAGAGGTGTGATTTGAACCAATGGCTTTTTGATTCATAGCTCAGTGCCTTGGCCATTAGGCCACACCAGCTCCCAAGGAAGGCAGATCTATTGGCCATAACAGCTAATAGAGATGAGGTGCTGCCTTCATTTTCTGCTTATGAGATTCCCAGAAGCTTCTCAGTAGCCGCTGTCGGAAAAACGATGCTGGACTGGAAGGACCTTTGATCTGATCCACCTCTCCTTATGCTCTTAAAATGCAGAGCCAAGTTGATCAAATTTCCACAGAAAAGGGTTTTGCAGCATCACAAGAACTTCACATTTCTTACCCGTTAATGTGGATTGTGTGACCTCCATCTAATGTCAAAAGGTTTGGTTAGCCACAGAATTCATCATGCGTTGCATTACGGATGAAGTCTGCAACATCGCCTTTTTGGAGTCTCACTTCAGCTTTTCCTGATGAAAAAAAAATGCCCTGGGAAATGCTATGATGATTCGTCACCCTTTCAAAGGCAATGACTCAGGGGAACTCCGAGTATTCATGCAAACACTGGTTGCCTTAGTGCCTGGTTTGCAACTGCAGAAGGTCCCAGGTTCCCGTTCCCACCATCGCCAGGTTTCCCTGGGGATAGCTCCAGTCTGAAACCCTGGAGTGATGCTCCAGGGTGCCTGTGCAGGCAATGCAGAGCTACACCAGCATTCTCCTGGGACATCTGACTTGTGACAAGAAGTCTGCTCACCCCTTTTGGTGCAGCAGTGTTGTGAGACGGAGGAGGGAATTCAAACTGCAGTGCCCTTCCTGATAGGCGGAGGGGGCATAAACCAATATAACTGGACCAGAGCTTCCAAAAGAATTGTTTAATCTGTTTCTGTGCATAATGACAGCGGCAAGAATGGCTTATGAAGATGATGGAAAAGCTGAGATGGCTAGACTAACCATGAGAATTAAAGAACACAATGGAGAGGGAGAAAATTTGATGAATGGAAATATTCTGTAGAATATTGGGGGGGGGAATCATGGTTATGTTGAATCGTATGCAGGATTTGAAGCATAGCAGCAGATGAGAAGTGGTCATTTAAGCATTTATAATTAGCATATATAATGGGTAAAATATAAGCAATATAGCAGCTTTATAAGATAAGAAAAGAACAGCATGGAAGGGTGGGTGGGAAGTCAACTGCTATGAGATATATGTTCTGGTGGTTGTTTAAAATAATTTGAAAAATATTGAAAAGCTAATTTTAAAATGTTAAAAAAGGAATGTTTTCAAGTAATATCAATTCTACATATGGAACTGCTGTCAGATTCTATGTATGGAAATGGATTGGATCCTAAAACCTAGGTTGCCATGCTAACCATGGTCATTTGCACATGGTTAGGATTGTAGTGTAAGTTGGTTGAAGCCTTGGGATGCATTCCAGACACACACACACCCCTCTCTCTGGAAGATTATTAGAGCCTGGAAGAATTCTAATGTCCAGAGGAGCAGGTGTGATGGTGGCTTAACATTTCCATACACAGCAGACCGGAAGTCCAAGAGTCTTGTTAGCAAAAGGATGGAAGAACGAGGAAATCCCAATGAAAGAACAGTGGCAAGAAAAACAGATGAGCTGTGCAGAATTGGCTAAGTTGACATATAAACTGCGTGACAAGGACAATCGTGACTTCAAGGAAGAATGGGAACTTTTTATAAATCATCTAAAAAGACAACAAAATGATTTGGACTCCTTGGCAGGTTTTGAATAAATGTCCACAAATTTATTAGTTGAATACATGATAGATAAGGCAATGATATGTACAGTTTTATAATATGCAGAGAACAATATGTGCAAAGAAACCAGAGAGGGGAGCTAAGGGAAGTCCTTGCAGGGGGGGGGGAGGGAGAAAAAAGGGGGGAATGTAAATGGTTATATTGATTGATAATTTGTTTGTTAAAATTGATACACACACACACACACATTTCCATACACCACCAATTAAATTAACTATGCCACTATGAGAACTAGCCTGTGGAAAGAAATCCAAATGAGTAAACCAGCGCCAAGGTGTCTGGAGAGATGCCAATCCAGAGAATTTTGGCAATGTAAACTTCTAAGCCTTCATTCTCCTAAAACCCAGAAAACGCTTTTTTCTCTCACTTCCAAATGGCACACATTTGTAATAGGGATGAGGTAGAGATTTGATCTGGCTCGCTTTTAAAGATGAACCTACCTAATCTGCAGTTTCTGAAGCATGTCACAAACTGAAACACAGCCATAATTCTAAAACTGCAGTTCTCGTAATTCTGCAATGCCGTTCTCAGGCAGAGGAATGTGCTCACTTGCATACACTAAAACTGATAAAGTAGGGCAAAGTACACCTATAAATGCATATTGTTAGTGAACATCCTCGGTCTGAAGGGTTTTTAAGTATTTGTTACCAATGGGGTAGGATCTGCTACACCTGTCTTTTTATCTGTGTAGATGTGTTTGTTTGTTTTCTAGAAGACACAACACAAAAGGAAAAGGGGATGAGGAGGGAAGAAGAGATAAGCAAGCTCAGGCACCTTTTCATAAAATCATACAGTCCAGCCCCTTGCAATGCAGGACTCTCAGCTAAAGCATCCATAACAGGTGACCATTCAACCTCTGCTTAAAAACCTGCAAGGAAGGAGAGTCCACAACCTGAAAAACTTTGAGCACTACTTTAATATTTCAGCTTCTTTACTATTTGCAAAGAAGGCTTAATCATTAGGTTCCTAAGTCACGGAGGCGGGTGTTCAGTTTAATGCTTTTTTTTTTTTTAGGGAACTTGAAGTTGTGCAGGTAAAATGGTAGATGGATCCCCATAGCGTTGATAATTATTGTAAATTAGGCTTCTGCTTGTTCCTATTAAGAACGCCTGGGGAGTATGGTGACTCTGAATAGTTCCCGGCCCCTTTATTATTGCTTTTTTTTTTGGCCGGATTTCAATAGTGGATTAGAAGGCAGGAGCCTTGAAAAGCATCAAGAACGAAGCAACAAAACACTCAAGCAAGGAACGGGGAGGTGTGTGTCTGCCCACACAAAGGACAGGGCTGGAAGCTTCTGAAGGAAATCACCAGCAGAGCACAATTCTCCCTCTCCCTTCAGCTTTCCTGAGTTTCATCCCCGCCCCCCCTTCATTCACGGGCTGCCTCCAGCAGAAGAATTCCAAGGGGGCAGCTATAATTAGCATTCAAGGCACAGTACCCCACATTTAAAGGAGGCAATGATGACTTATCCTAGGCTCAAACTGGATTTGACAACCACGTGCGTTCAAACACGCGCCTGGCCTGTTGATATATCATGGACCGCCACCATGGACATGCTGGAAAGGAAAGCCAAGCAAGTTTAAAAGTGCTTATTTTGGGGCAGGAATTTTGTTGCAGACACCGGGGACGGGGTGTGTGATGGTGCAGCTGCATGCAGCTTTAAGAATGTCAACAAAGAGGGTTCGGCCACGTTCAGCTAATTAGAGGGAGCAGGGAGAAATGGTGTATCTCTGAATCAGATAACAAGGGAAGAAGATAACGTGACTTGGATGGTAAAGTCAAACTAGAAGACGGCTCCTGGTTTATTATGCACGCAGCGGAATGAGGGGGCAGAAACCTGCGACAGTAGACTGCAGACACTTCGCAAAGGAGGTGAGAAGTACTATTGTGAAATGTTCTCCCATTTAGACAACGAATTGGTCCAATCCCCTTTTAAGGACATATCTAGTAGCAGAGTTCCATAGGAGGCAGAATGGCAAGGCAAGGCAGAGAGCCTGATATAGGTTCAGCTAAGACAGCCTTATTCTGTAGTGGTGCACAGGGCATCGCTGTCAGTGGGGCAGTTACGTTGTGTAGGAACTGGAAGGGCTTTCATTCTCCCCTCTCCCTGATCATGTGTGGTTCAAAACTCCTACGCAGCACCTCTGAACTTTCTTACTTTCCCTGCACTGAAGGAGTTTGGCCTAGATGACCCTTTAATAATAATAATTATTATTATTATTTATTATTTGTAGCCCGCCCATCTGGCTGGGTTTCCCCAGCCACTCCCCAACAAAGATAAAAAATACATTAAAATGTCACACAGTAAAAACTTCCCTAAACAGGGCTGTCTTCAGATGTCTTCTAAATGTCAGGTAGTTGTTTATCTCTTTGACATCTGATGGGAGGGGGTTCCACAGGGTGGGCGCCACTACTGAGAAGGCCCTCTGCCTGGTTCCCTGTAACCTCACTTCTCGCAGCAAGGGAACTGCCAGAAGGCCCTCAGCGCTGGATCTCAGTGTCCGGGCTGAACGATGGGGGTGGAGATGCTCCTTCAGGTATATTTGGCTGAGGCCATTTAGGGCTTTAAAGGTCAACACCTTTAAGTCTAAGATTCTATGACTTTCTCCTACAATCCATTGTTCTGTGTTTAAGAGCCATTTGGGCTCATTCAGGGGAACAATAACAAATGAAACTGATTTGTAAAAATCTTACATGGGGGGGGGGGAATACAAGAGAGAGATATTGCACACACTTTTGTAAGTCAATAAAATCTTTAATAAAAAAAGAAAAGCTAAAAAAGAAAAAAGAAATGCTCGCAGCAGCTCTGCCGGGGTGGGGGTGGTGGAGATTTGCAGCCCCCTCGATCTTATTGGACTATGGCCTCCATCACCCATGACCTCTGGCCATGACAGCTAATGGGAGTTGGAGTCCAGCAAGATCTGAAGGGCAACAGGTTTCCCATCCCAGACCTCACCCAGGCCCTTGTTGTTGTTGTTTAGTCCTGTCTGACTCTTCGTGACCCCATGAACCAGAACACGCTAGGCACTTCTGTCTTCCACTGCCTCCCGTAGTTTAGTCAAACTCATGCTGGTAGCTTTGAGAACACTATCCAACCATCTCATCCTCTGTCGTCCCCTTCTCCTTGGGCCCTCCATCTTTCCCACCATCAGGGGTTTTTCCAGGAAGTCTTCTCTTCTCATGAGGTGGCCAAAGTATTGGAGTCTCAGCTTCAGGATCTGTCCTTCCAGTGAGCACTCAGGGCTGATTTCCTTCAGAATGGATAGGTTACATTTGCCCAAAAACATTTTCCAGGGCTGAATCCTAACGAAATCCTGGAATGGAAACTTTCAGTCCTAATGGCCACCCTCACGGTAAACAAGCAGTAAAACAGTGCTCTCACCAAATCAAACAATGTTGTGGCGATAATACAGTGTCAGCATGCGACAGCGGCTACACAGGAAATGGCTTCGACTGGCTGGCTGAAACAAGTGTGGACAGCCAATGGGTCTCAAACCCTCGGTGGGTTAGGGACTTTCCCTGCAGTCAAAGACAGGCTGCAGCAGATTACGTGGATGAGTCCCTAACCCTAATCTTTGGGAGAGGAAAACGCTAAGGAGTCAACCCTACACAAATCTGGAGTGGGGGCCCTTGGGAGGTGCCTTGTATGTATGTCTCTCTCCAGCATCTCCTGAAACCAAGTTGGAGTGAAACATATTGCTCTGCTTTCCTTTGGACCACATCAGCCAGGCCAAAGTGTGTGTGGGGGGGGGGGTTCTTGTCATCTGACCAGCCCACGACCTCCATACACACTGCCCAGACTTGACCACAGGAAGGTGCCTTGGGTGCCACTCACACAGTGGTTTGACTTCACGCCCAGAGGTGCACCCCATTGTCTCTCAACACAGACAGATGCCAACAGAATGGTAGGCTTCGTGGTTGCTCCCATCAATATGTGGTTTTTTGGGACATAGCTCTGTATACTGCAAGGGACGCGGGTGGTGTTGTGGGTTAAACCACAGAGCCTAGGACTTGCCGATCAGAAGGTTGGCGGCTCAAATCCCCAGCTCGGTCCCTGCTCCTGCCAACCTAGCAGTTTGAAAGAACATGAAAGTGCAAGTAGATAAATAGGTACCGCTCCGGCAGGAAGGTAAACAGTGTTTCCGTGTGTTGCTCTGGTCTTGCAGGAATGTCAACAAGCGGTTCCCCCAACCAATTTCAAACCATATCAGACCCTGCTTAGTTTTGCTAACGTGCAAGCGGTTTCATCGCTGCCCCACTGACTTCCGACTACCTAAACCCTTGCGCTGCAGCCAAATAAAGTCTCCTCCCATCCCAATATGGGTCGCGCCGTGGGAACACGTCCGCGCCAGCGATTTCCCCATAACTAAAAAGAACGGGGCGTGTTGTGCGGGGTGGGAAGAAAAAAGGTGACATTCGGGCAGCTTGGCAAAAAATAAATCCACTTCCGAGGGGAGGCGTTCCTTTCAAGAGCAACCCGCGTGTCAGCCGCCACGTGTGAAGCGACCCTCTGCGCCCTCCCTGCGTAGGAGTCCAGGAAAGACCTTCCTTCCCCGGAGTCGCCTCCGGAACGCGCCTTTCCCTTCTCTGTAGCAGGCAGGACAAGTCACCTCCGGTGCAGCCGCCGAGCCTGCCTGCCTGCCTGCCTGCCTGCCTCGTAACCGGCTGCCAGGCAGCTCCAGGCCCCGCCTTGCGGGCGCTGCCGCCGGGCGCCCAGCCCTCCTCTTCCCCCGCGCCTTCCACGTGGGAGCGCGGGCAGGGTTCTCCGGCTCCCAGCGAGTTTCTTGCAGGGTGGAGACGCAGCGGAGCTTGACTGGCTGGCGGCAGCAGCAGCGTCTTGACTTCGTCCATCCTGGAAGCCTGTCTGCGGGGGGATCCGCTGGATCCCCTTTCCCCCCGCCCTCGGCTTGTTATTTCCCCCTGAGCTTTTCGCGCTCGGTCCGCGAAGGAGTCGAGGAGGAGCCGGCGGCGAAGGATGTGGCTGCCATCCCCGGCTGGATCGAAGAAGTAAGAAGCGGAGGAAGGAGAAACGAAGGAGGGGAGTGGTGCTGTCTCCACCCGGGTAAGATCCCACTCGGTTTCCCAGGGGTTGAAAAGGGAGCCTTTGGGTGGGAGGAATGCTGGACGTACGAAGGTTGTGTTTATCGACTATATAGCAATTTGCAAATTATTAAATAATGATAGAGAATAGATCAAAGGAGCCTTTTTTTTTTCTTTTGCCTCGCAGCAAATACTCAGTGTCTTAATTCCTCTCGTTGTTGCTGTTCTCCCTCTCTTCAGTACTCTTTGTAACAGATTTATTTGCGGAATAAGCTCCCCTGAACTAGAACTCACTTGACCAGCTGTGTCTCCTTCCCTTTGCTGCGACTTCTTTAACTCACTCCTAGTTCTGAACGATCATGGAAGGGCTGGTTTTCCCAAAGCAACTCCATCACTTGGGCTGCTGCCAACTGGAGTTCCCTTGACTTTGATTTAGTTGTGCCTTAGTGCAAGCATGGGAAAATCTGTGGCTGCCCTCCAGGGTGCTGTAGAACTACAACTCCCATCATCCATGACCCATTGGCTGTGCTGACTAGGGATGATGGGAACTGGACTCTGACAGCATCTTGAGGGCTGCACAATTGCCCTTGATATATTCACTTGTGTGTTTGTGTAGAGACGTACTGTTTATTGAGCATTCATTCTGATTCCTATGCGAGGAAGTTAGATGGTGTCGTGTCAAGCAAGGTGTTGTCCCTTACTTTGCAGTGTGTCTCCTTGTCATTTTCTTTAGCCTCAAAACTCTTATCTTTTTGTGGAATCGGGTTTGACATGCAAGACTTCCGAATCAGCTTTCATTGTGCAACAGGAATTTGCTGGCATGGGATTGATTCCCACCCGAAATTTGTGACAGCCTAGAAGTGCAGAGAGTGAGAGAGAGGTGGCACATTTTTCTTCTTCTCATTCATGGGCGTTCTGTTGGTTAAGTGACGATCAGTAGGCAACCTGTAGAGGATATTTGCTTAGTTACTGTCCATTCATTTGCCCTCAAGGCTATAATCTCATGCGTATGGTTCCAGTGAATATGTACTTTCTCCCACATGCATAAACTTAATGTATGTGTATTTACTTGAAAGTATCACTCACTTCAGCGTGGCTACTCCCTCTCAGAATTACAGCCTTCAAATCCTTTCCCACCTTCGCTTTAGGGCAGGTTATGCAAATATATCTCTGAATAACTTTATCTTTGAAACAGCTGCATGAAAAAGCGCTTAGGCTGAGGCCTTGCTCCTATGCTATTGGGAGAGGTGTGGTTTACCACTCACTGCCCTCTGATTGCTCCCAGACTACTCCTAATAACACCTGCAACTTCTGCCCACCTGGTCAGGGCAAAATGTGTGGCTGGGTACACATGATGCGTCGTTGGAAGGATGGGTTGCTAGTGTGTCAGGTAAGTAACTCTGTGATCTGCCCCAAATCACATGGGCAGAAATTGCAGCTGTGACCCGGAGCTATTTATTTATTTTAAAACATGGATACCTCTCCCCTTCATCAGGTCTGATTTGCAAGGCAGCTAACAGTTGTTGTTTTTAAAATAAATCACAGTGCAACTGAAACAAGCATAAGATGTAGTTAAATAGGCAGTGGCATTGCCTCATATTTATGGAGTGGAGGATAACAGTATCAGTTAAAAGGAGAGGAAACACTGATTTTTGCAAGCTGAACAAACAGAGGAAGAACATTCAGTGTGGGGCTGTCATGGGACAGTGACAGTGACAGTCGTGTGACAGACAGTGACCCTTGTGCCTCAGAGACAGTGACTTAAGAGTATCCACAATCCAGCGAGCTTTGTGGGGATAAGAACATAAGAGGAGCCTTGCTGGGTCAGAAGATGAGTCCATTGAGACCTGCATCCTGTTTCCAGCTAACCAGAGAAGCCCACAGAGCATGGAGGTATCAGCCCTCCCCGAGCAACTGATATTTGGAGGTATCCTGCCCTTGAATATGGAGGTTCAAATAAGATAGCTGATAGGCTTATCCTTCACAGTTTCGTTGAATCTGCATAATAAAACTGAGTTGAGGCTGGCATAGATTGAGCCAGACCATTGGTCAATCTAGCCCAGAGTTTAGTTTTCCAAACTTGAGTCTCCAGCAGTTTTTGGACTACAATTCCCATCATCCTTGACCAGAGTGAGAGAGAGAGAATAGAGGTGTCTAGGATTAAACACAGGACTTTGTGCAAACAGATCATATGATCTATCACGGAGTTGTAAATCTTCTCCTAATTTTATTTGAACTTGGATCCCTTGCTCTAAACCCAACGCTGCTGTGCTATGATGACTATTATGTTTTGATTTGCATAATTTGTAATGTCACTGCATATTAGGAACTAGATGGTCATTCCAACCACTTCCCTCTGGTAGCAGTGACCGGCACCCCAATCCTAAACCTTTGCTCCGTCTTGTTGCCCCATATCAGAGCAATGCTGCAATGGTGATAGGACGTTTGTATGAAGTTGCACAGGTGCAATTAATAGTACACCCTCTCCGAAATTACGAGCTGCCTCAGCAAGTTTTTTTCACCCAACCATCTCTGTTTCTGACCGATGCAATTGAAATCTAAGAAGAGTGTTATCTCCTCCTTCCAATTTCGGCTGACGCATCTATCTCCTCTCTGCTTCGCACACTTGTCCCTGAATAAAAGCTCGCATCCCCTTTCAGTTTGTTTTCCTCTGAATATGATCCGTACTTCAGTACATGTACCAAATTACATCCGTTAGCTTTTATTTAAGCCAGAAATATAAACCCGAGATTTTTATGATTAGCTTTTATTTTTGCAAAGTTGTTTACGCTGCAATTTGATAGCTGCTTCCCTCCCCTTCCTCCTCCCCACAGCTGCCCCTAAAAACACACAGCCTGACCCCAGAATCTACCATGCAAGGCAACAAAAGGTAGAGAGACTCTAGTGCAAGGCCCTTGCCCAGGGCAGTTCCAAAACTTGTGCTGTTGAACACCTAGGCTTCTCCACTACCCTGACTTGCTTCCCCGAGGCCTCGCACGCTTGCTTGCAGGCCAAGTGGGGGGCAGCAGTGGCCGGACAGAGGGGTGGCTTTTGTCTGCACATTCCACCCTTGATGGCAGCAGCATCTCTTAGCAATGTGCACATGTGAATGGTTCACCACAGATGTAACCCCATAGAGAGGGCATGCCCTCTTGTATTGTCACAGATAAACCATGTGTTTCTTTTTAAAAAATATATCTTTATTAATTTAAAATATATACATTTATGAGAAAACAGACGTACATACAAGTAAACAAACATACAATCAAACAAATAACAGAAAAATCAAACAAACCACACACTATAAGCTACAAGAAGATTAATATAATTATCATCATATATACTCCTGATTCTGAACACAATTATAAAACTTATAGAGAAGAAATTTAAAACTGACTTCCAGTTAATCTCACTGTACTTTATCTATCCATTAATTTATGCCGCACAGTTACATAAGATTAACCATGTGTTTCAGCGGAGGCAGTTTGGCTATTTATCTGCCTGTCATCAAACGAAGAAATATCAAGCAATGTACATACAGGCGTGAAGCAACCCTAAGTGGAATCTTATCAATGTAAGTGGCCAAAGGGTCCCTGAGACCATAGGGAAGGGCTGTAGCTCAGGGGTAGAGCATTAATAATAATAATAATAATAATAATAATACACCCATCTGACTGGGTTGCCCCAGCCACATGGGGTAGCTTCTAACAAAAATACAGGAAAACCAACAGCATCAAACGTTAAAAGCTTCCTGAAACAGGGCTGCCTTCAAATATCTACAATCCCCCCCCCCCCCCCCCGTTATTTAACTCACTGACATCTGCCGTGAGGGCATTCCACAGGGCGGGTGCAACTACTGAAAAGGCCTTTGTACGCAGAAGGTTTGGGGATTGATAATCTGTTCTCAATCCTCCTAGTGATGCAGCAATAAAACTGCCAGCACATTTGCAAAGCTAAGCAGGGTCTGGTCTGGTTTCAAATTGGATGGGGGGGTCGTGTGTTGAGATTCCTGCAATCATTCCCAATGACCATCAGGGTCCCTTCCAACTCTACCGTTCTATGAATTCCAGGAATCCTCTAAGCTTCCATTTCACTGGATGGCTCCGGTTTCTAGTTCTGTATAAGGAGATGAGGTTTGCCCTTGATTGCCTTTCTCTGCATTGTGCATTATTTTATACACACCTGTCATGGAAGGGGAACCATGCATACAGCCTTCATCTCCTCAGAGAAGAGGCAGGATATAAATAGGACGAATGGAGAAATATACCCATCCAACATGATCACAAAATATGAACACGAAGCGTCCATGCACATCAAGTTCCAAAGCCAACATAGTCCAGTCATATTATAGGATGTCAGGAACAAGCTTCTCCCCCTTCTATCACCCATCCATTCAGAAGGAATGGAAGCAGCTGCTTGGAGGGTTTCAATGGCTGGTGATTGTAAATATAGCTGGGAAACGAATAAGCTAAAATATATATTTGTACTTTCTCATGGAAAATGGGGTTGGGCTGCTTTCCTAAAAAAAGCACTTCCTGTGTTCTAAAAGTAGCTTGTAAGATAGAAGATCAAAACCAGCAAGAACAGCTCCTCCGTATGATGGGCCATCACCCATATTACGGTTTGTCAATATGGTAGCCTTGCCACATTGGGTTAGACGCAGTGTTTCTCAACCTGTGGGTCCACAGATGTTGCACTACAACTCCCATCATTCCTAGCCAGCATGGCCAGTGGCCAGGGATGATGGGGACCCACAGGTTGAGAACCGCTGCCTGGTGCTGTTAACACCAAGGTTGCAGGTTCGATCTCCAGGTTTGCGCCCCAGGGAGGCCATTCCGGTGCTCCTCACGCAGTGGCTTGACTTCACCACTGGAGGCGCACTCCATTGTCTCTCGGATGCCAAGTACAACAACTGGATGGTCCTCTGTCATGGATGGTTTAGTTGAGATTCCTGCATTGCAAGGGGGTTGGACTAGATGACCATTGGGGTTCCCTTCCAACTTTATGATTCTGTGAAAATCTGAGGCAGGAAATAAATAGGAAAGGGAAAATGCAAGTCATGGGGCTGGTTGCCCAGGATTTTCTCTTGTGGCAGCTGCAGTGGTGGCGGTTAAGGCTTAAGTTATAAGTAGCTACACACCCAGTTGCCTCTGGCAAGTGAGAGATGACTTGTCAACATCCCGTTGGTGGACTAGGGAGGGACCAGTAAGAGCAGTGAAATTAACAGCGTGTAAAGGCATTGTTTGTGCCATCCCATCAGAGAACATGGCACAGTACAGAGTTGCGTAAGGTGGGGGAATTACTGGAAAGTTTTTTAAAGGTGAAAACATGGACTACCATTGTACAAAAGTATGCCCAGTTACTCTGACTGAAAAACTTACACACACACCTCAAGTTTTGCACGTTAAAAGGAAGGAAACATGGAGACATTTACTGCAGATTGGTATATCTTTATTCTGTATATGAACAGAAATGTGAATAACAGAATGTAGTCCAGAATACAGCAGGATACCTGGACTGCAGAACTACATATCTCGATTTCCCCATTTGGACTCACAGATGTGGAAATGTTTGTTTATGCACTGTGTACCTGAATGGCAAACCGTGTTTAACTTCCCTGAGATCTATAATAACCAGTGCTATTTCTCTAGAAAAAGAGGTGCCGGAACTCTCTATGAACACCACCTGGTTCTCTTAGAATGACAATAGCACCCACCTGAGAGGTGTTGGAATTGAGTTCCGGCGAGTTTTGGCAGGGGGAAAAAAGCCCTAATGATAATAATAACTGTGTTAAACAAACTGGTCAAATCTTCCTCCTAAAGTTGTACGTGATGAACGTTGCAAAGTTTTCGTTTTGATGAACAGAAAGAAATTACACACACACCCCACTGGCCTAGAGAAGTACCTGCCCCCAAGGTGCTCCCAAGTCACACACACGAAAAAAAACAGGCAGTGTGGAAAATAACAGAGGGAGGAAAAGGAGAGATAATGCTAAGGTGGGAGGAATGTAGGCCAAAGAAAATTGCAAGCTTTACAGCTGTGCGTCAGGGCCTTCCCCAGGTAGAGAGGAAGGCCACAGGGTGTGGGGAGTTGGTTGGGTCCGAAGACAGATCCCCACTCTGCCCTTCCCCGTCATGTAATTTCAGAGCAGCGTGACAGCCCTGTATTAATAACAGGTCAGCCAGCACTGTTGGTTCTGCACCATCTGTGACACAGAGGAGAAATCACAGACGTCTGCAATCAAAGGCTATTATTCCTCAAAAGCAAGCTTGACGAGAAATGCAGAAAGCTGTATCATATCCGACTGGGCTCTTTAGATACCTAGCCCAGAATTGTCTGCTTTGACTGTTGTGGGCTCTCTGGGGTCCCAGGGAGAGGGGGGTCTTCCCCAGGGCTATTTTTCTAGAAAAAGAACTCGCCACGATGAATGCCTCCCTTGCTTTCTTGCCATGTCAATGGCGCCCACCTGACAGGTGAGTTCCAGTGAGTTCCAGCTGGGGAGGGGAAGCTCTGGTCTTCTCCATCCTCTGCCCCCTGATTTTGTCATCCATGGAGATGCTGAGGACTGGGATTTCCACACCCACCCACCCAGGACTTTGTAATTTAGCTACAGTCCCTCCACAGAGTGGTCTATCATGGGAGCACAGGAAGATATTGAGTCAGGCAGTTCATCTATCTCAGTATTGTCTGCACTGACCGGCAGTGGCTTTCCAGCATTGGAGCCCTACCTGGAGACACTAGGAACTGAACTCACGACCTGCTGGATGCAAAGCCAATGCTCTCTCCCCCTCACCCCCCACCCCCCGCTTGATGTGGGATGGGCAAAGTATTCATCTCTCTTATTCAGAGAATTACAGATTACTTGCTCTCTTGGATCTCAGATAGAATGGTAGAATTGTAGAAGAGGAAGGGGGGTGTCGAGGCTCATCCAGTCAAACCCCCTGAAGTGTAGGACTCTCAATGAAAACTTCCATGACAAGATGGCCACCCAACATCTGCTTGAAAATCTCATTCTCCCACTTTAATGAAGGTTATTTGAGGCCTTCGTTCCACTTCGCCTTCAGAGGGGTGGCTGGCTGGGATGCAAGGCAGAGCCTTGTGAGTAGGGGTGCCACAATTGTGGAACACCCTTCTCCATAATGCCCAGTTGTTATTATTACTGTTATTACTATTATTATTATTTGAATTTATATACCGCCCTATACCCAGGGATCTCAGGGCGGTTCACAAAATAAAACCACAAAATACCAAAATAAATACATAATAAAATTTAAAATAATACAAAATACAACACAAAATACCTCAAAATACATAATAAAAACGAAAACAACAACCCAGTAGCGCCCCCACCATTAGCTCCCTCTCTCTTTACCTGTTGGGTGAACAGTTAATATATTTTTATTTTACCAGGTATTTGAGTTGTTTTAATTTTCTTCTTGCAAGTATGGATGGTTTTAGTATCGTTCCCATTTTTAGCACTTAGTTTCTCTGTGTGTTTTCTTACTGTTTTGATATATGGTAATTGTGTGCTTTGTATTTGCTTTAATTGCATTACCGAGATAGCTCTGTCATCGGAAGAGCACGAGACTCTTAATCTCAGGGTTGTGGGTCTGAGCACCATGTGGGGCAAAAGACCCTTGCATTTCAGGGGGTTGGACTGGGTGACCCTCATGGTCCCTTCCAACTCTGCAATTTGTGCGATTCTTTGTTATAAGTCACCGAGACAATGGCGGAGCAAATTCTTTGCACACAGAAGGTCCAAACTACAACCCATGGCATCTCCAGCTCAAAAATGGAAATATCTCCCCATTCCTGAGACCATGGGGAGCTGTAAAAACAGTGTGGTGTAGTGGTTAGAGTGTTGGACTAGGATCTGGTAGAATCATGTATTTCAGCTTATTGCAGCAAAAGGTGGATATAAATGCAATCAGTCAATGAGTGCATGCAAGAATATTTTTTAAAAAAAGTCTGACAGCTGCATTTACATAGCGATCTAAAAAGGCCAATTAGATCAAATAAAAGAGCAATATACCATTCCTGCTGTCATAAAAGAGCTATTTTAAGTTGAATAGCTTTTGTAACAATGAAGGAATGTTGGGTGAAGGCGGCCTCAAATAAATGGTTTTTTAAAAACCTGGTTTGACATTTGCAGCATCTCCTGTGCCTGGAAAAGACCCTGATGTTGGGAAAGATGGAGGGCACAAGGAGAAGGGGACGACAGAGGACGAGATGGTTGGACAGTGTTCTCGAAGCTACCAGCATGAGTCTGACCAAACTGTGGGAGGCAGTGGAAGACAGGAGTGCCTGGCGTGCTCTGGTCCATGGGGTCATGAAGGATCGGACACGACTAAACGACTAAACAACAACAACATTCTCCTGTGCCACCCTTGCTTTCAGCTGTAATGGAGTGCCCCCCAAAAGGTGATCAGGGCAAGGGAAATGAAGTCATATTTTGAGACACCCCCCCAAAGCTTTGCAGGATAAAACATAGCAACTTCGCATTGCAGCTCAAACCATATTTTATCTTCAGTTGATGCATTTGGGGCAGAGGTGGTCAGATAACTTCTACTGCAACCTCCCCCCTTCCCAATATTGGAAGAACTTGTGAGGCAGGTTGTGGAGCTGTGCAGACATGCGCGGTGGACCTGCCTCCACCATCTCTGCGTTAAAAGCACAACAGAAAGGGCTCTAAGCGTGTATACTTCCCCAAAACACATAGAGGCTGTGGGTGTGGAACAGGGCTTGCTCCATGTTCTTTCACCATGGAGTCATCCAAACACCCTTTGTTGTTGTTTAGTCGTTTATTCCTGTCCAACTCTTTGTGACCCCATGGACCAAAGCACGCCAGGCACTCCTGTCTTCCCCTTTCTCCTGCGGTTTGGTCAAACTCACGTTAGTAGCTTCGAGAACACTGTCCAACCATCTCGTTCTCTGTCGTCCCCTTCTCCTTGTGCCCTCCATCTTTCCCAGCATCAGCGTCTTTTCCAGGGAGTCTTCTCTTCTCATGAGGTGGCCAAAGTACTGGAGTCTCAGCTTCATGATCTGTCCTTCCAGTGAGCACTCAGGGCTGATTTCCTTCAGAATGGATGCGTTTGATCTTCTTGCAGTCCATGGGACTCTCAAGAGTCTCCTCCAGCACCATAATTCAAAAGCATCATTCTTCGGCGATCAGCCTTTTTTATGGTCCAGCTCTCACTTCCATACACTTCCAAACACCCTTAACCCACCCCAAAAGAAAACTAAGCTTCTGTTTAACTTGGAAGTTCTATTGAACTCAATGGAACTTACTCCCAGATGAACCTGTGTGGGGATCAAGCTTTGCAGAATCAGTTCAGTGACTCAGGGCACCTTAAGTAAACATGGTTGTCAGAAAGACAATTAAGCTGACCTTGGAGGGGTTGCAACCTTCCCCTCTTACAGAGGCTCATAAATCCTAGTTTAACATGCATTATGAAATTGTTGCACCATCTGCTTGGCGAACTTGTCTAGATATGAGGGGCTGACTCTTGACAGTTCAGATCTTGGCCTCGAAAATGGTAGGGCAGTGAAATCTTTGAGGGGTGCCTTAGGCATGGAAACCTCTGAGAAATTACACTGGCTTTCTAGGTGGGTGAGGCTCTGCAGGAATATTTCTTTAAATATACAGTACTGAAGCTCTGGGTGGCAACCAGAGGAAACTGCTGTTTGCTGAAACAAAATCCTTCAAAATTTGCTCGTGTGCTTTTTCAGAAAGTGCAGATTTGGTAAGGTTGCCTGTAAATGCAGTTCTCTGGTAAAGAAATGTGTGCAAAATAGAAAAAAATGCATATACTAGGGTAAAGTGTGTGCATATAACTGTATATATCCATGCATAAAACATGCAAAAGTTCATTATATTAGGGGAACCAGCAAGCAAATACAGTGGATGCTCGGGTTGTGAACGTGATTCATGCGGGATGCATGTTCGCAATCCGCAGCGGCGCATCTGCACACGCACGGGTTGCGATTCATTGCGATTCAGTGACCTAGCCACTGTGATCTACGCGACGGTCACCTCCAGACTGGATTATTGTAACTCGCTCTACGTGGGGCTACCCTTGAGACTGACCCAGAAACTCCAGCGGGTGCAGAATGCTGCGGCGAGACTCCTTATGGGGTCTTCGCTGCGAGATCACATTCATCCGGTACTATACTAGCTGCACTGGCTCCCGGTGGAGTACAGGATCAGGTTTAAGGTGCTGGTTTTAACCTTTAAAGCCCTATACGGCCTAGGACCCTCGTACCTACGGGACTGCCTCTCCTGGTATGTCCCACAGAGGAACTTACGGTCTGCAAATAAAAACATCCTGAAGGTCCCAGGCCTCAGAGAGGTTAGGCTGGCCTCAACTAGAGCTAGGGCCTTCTCGGCCGCGGCTCCAATCTGGTGGAACGCTCTGTCACAAGAGACAAGGGCCCTGCAGGACTTGACATCTTTCCGCAGGGCCTGCAAGACAGAGCTGTTCCACCAGGCCTTTGGTCAGGGCGCAGCCTGACCCCCCTCCTCTGGCAATCTGCACAGAATTTTGCTTAATGGTTGCCATCAATTTGGTTTTAATTAATTTTTATAATGAAATGTTTTTAGAATCGTTGGATTATTTTGATTGTTGTTAGCCGCCCTGAGCCCAGCTTCGGCTGGGGAGGGCGGGATATAAATAAAATTTATTATTATTATTCTGCGCAAAGCGCGATTTAGCGTGCATGCGTGACCCCCCAAACCTGGAAGTAACCCATTCCGGTACTTCCGGGTTTCTGCGGGTCCGTAACCTGAAAAAACAAAACCTGAAGCATCTGTAATCCGAGGTATGACTGTAGATTAGGAGAAATTCACACCATGGTGCTGATGAATTTTCACAAGGACACTGTAAATAATAATAATCACAAACTAGAGTGGGCATGTGGAGAACAGAGCTTAAGACTGGAGAAATGGGAAATGGAAAGATGCTGCAATTGACAGATTCTGCCGTCCCTACTCCCGGAAACCTTGCACACACAATGTGAAGGGCTGGACACGACTTGAGGGTCAGGGAGAGACCTGTGTTGCAACACTCTCCTCTCTAGCCAAGAGGCACCGTCAAGATTCAAGGACCCTTTCCAGCCACGCAAAACCACTTTGGGTGTGGAGCAGGACCACATTGTTGTGGTCTGGGGAGACTTCTGAGGGCCACATGGAGAGGCCCGGAGGGCCACATTCAGTCCCCAACCCTCAAGTTCCCTTCCGCCGGCGTACTGGGTCAAATGAGTTCCCTATGCAAGGAACAGATAAAAATCTGTTTCTCATATGACCTGGTTTTACCCCTGTCTCAGTATGTTCCACAGGGAGCTGCAGCCCATCGCATGTTTACTGAGTTCACGCAGTACATTTTTGAGCACAGGCATGAAGCATCCAACAACCATGCGGCGCTCTAGGGGCAGCAGACATTTGCTGGTTTCATTATTTTTAAGGATTTTAAAACCTTTGGGCTTTGCTGCCTGCCAGAGTTCACGAGAGAGCGGTGGAATTGCAAACATCTTCTGAATTGTTTGGAGGCTCTTATGCCATTGCAGTGCCGGGGGGGGGGGGCGGCGGCAGGAAAGTATACAGAAGATTGGCTCAGAAAAAGAAAGCTAGGTCAAAGTTGAACCTTCTCCCAAGTTTAGCATCCTTATTTCCCCCTCTTTTTGAAGTTCATTGAGCTGGCTTTTCCCCCAGCGGTGCTGCTGTGAGTTGGGTGTGGCCGTCTGGCAACCTTTTCCCCATTCTCGTTTAGGTGACAATGTGCAGGAATGTTGTTGTTGTTGTTGTTGCAACAGGAGGGCACAGCAGGATTTGGGTAATTTTTATCCCATTGACAAAGCGCTTGAAGCCGTAAAAGAAATGACTTGTGCGTTGCAGACTTTCTCTGTAATGGTTTCCAGATGCCGGTGTCTGTAGACGGGTAGCCGATTTGATGGGAAACGGCTATAGAAACAGGAATAAAAAAGGGAGTTTCTGAGCGCGCATGGGCATATGTCTGCTCGCCCACTGTTGAGTCATCCTAGCATATGCAAGCGCAAGAGCGCTTGCCGTGGAGTGTAATTGGAAACGTGGTTTAACGAGCCTGCGCTGCAAATTGGCAGCCTTGTCCTTTTTCTTCTGGGGGTGCGGTGGGGGAATGAAAGTCAGGGAAGGTTCTTGGTTGGTGGCTTACCTCCGAGATGAGATCAGCACTGCGCCTACACTTGCCAAACAGCTTCCGTGACATATTGAAAAGATTTCTTGACTGCCAAAGTCTCCAAGAGCTGAATGCAACCCCTCTGCCCTCCGAAACAGTATCTGGAGTTGCATGCACTCTATATTGGAAGAAAAAAGAAAACTACACCAAAGGTAACCCATATTTTGCGTAGAGGTGTCGCCTGTGTTTGCAATTATGCGGTTCTGAAAACAAATTTGCCTGACACATCATTCTCAGGTCCATTGTGAATTAAGGGTCAAACACACACACACACACACACAAACACACACCCTGACAAGTTTGTGTGGGGCTTAGGATGCCATGCAAGGTTCTGCAAATATGTTGTCAGGCCAGACCCCTTGGTAGTCAAAGGTGTGAGAGTTCTCTCACGTTGACCCCTTCCTCTAGTTCAAGACCACCTGATCAGCAGTGATATGTTTCATGAATGTTGTCGCCATTTGTGTCAATGATCTCACTTGTACTGGAAGAAGAGAAGAGGAAGAGTTTGGATTTGATATCCCGCCTTTCACTCCCCTTCAGGAGTCTCAATGCGGCTAACATTCTCCTTTCCCTTCCTCCCCCACAACAAACACTCTGTGAGGTGAGTGGGGCTGAGAGACTTCAGAGAAGCGTGACTGGCCCAAGGTCACCCAGCAGCTGCATGTGGAGGAGCGGAGACGCGAACCCGGTTCCCCAGATTACGTGACTACCGCTCTTAACCACTACACCACACTGGCTCTCAAGTGGAAGGCACTAGGTTGGAGAAGACTGGCTGATACATTTTACAACTCATGTACTTTTCCCCCTCAGGATTGCTTTGCACTTACCGTATTTTTCGCCCTATAGGACGCACTTTTTCCCCTCCAAAAATGAAGGGGAAATCTGTGTGCATCCTATGGGGCGAATGCAGGCTTTCGCTGAAGCTTGGAGAGCGAGAGGGGTTGGTGCGCACCGACCCCTCTCACTCTCCAGGCTTCAGGAAGCTATCAGCAAGCCTGGGGAGCCTGCGGGAGTTCCCGCAGGGCTCCCTAGGCTGCGGATAGCAGCCTGCTTCCTGGAGCGCGGGGCGCACTGAAAGCAGAGCACCCTGCGCTTCGGGAAGACATCCGCAGCCTAGGGAGCCCTGCGGGAGTTCCAACAGGGCTCCCTAGACTGCGGATAGCAGCCTGCTGCACGGAGCGTGGGGAGCGCTGAAGCAGAGCGCCCCACGCTTCGGGCAGACATCGGGCAGCCCCACAAGCTCGGGGGACAGCGGGGAGGTGCAGCGCCGCCATCCCACTGTTCCCTGACCTGGTTTGGATTCCCTAACCTGGTTTTGGGGGGGGGGGAAATAAAGGGGAATTTTTTTTCCCTTTATTTCCCCCCAAAAAAACTAGGTGCGTCCTATGGGCCAGTGCATCCTATGGGACGAAAAATACGGTATATGGTCCATTGAGGGACGTAAAGAGCTATGGCAAATGCCACCTCATGCTACTCTGTTCTTAAACTCTGAGAATGCCTCTTGCTTGTCTGGGTGGAAGGTAGGGGCTGAATTAGCTTACTGCAGAAAGGTAAAAAGCTTACTGCAGTGCTTTTGCCTCACACCTTGCCCATTGCTGGTGTATGACACTTAAAGGGCTGCACAGAATGGAATGGAATGTGCCCCTCAGGCTGAAAAAGGTCCCCAACCCCTGCTTTAAAGCAGGATGAGGAACCCACTGTCTTCCTGTTGTTGTTGTTGTTGTTGTTGTTGTTGTTGTTTTCCACTTTGACATACTTTATTCATTTACACAAGTAAAACTGATTTACACACTGGAAGCCTTAGTAATAAATGAAATCCAAATAGAATTCTCCATAGTACAATGTGTGTGTGTGTGTGTGTGTGTGTGTGTGTGTTTAGGTTAGGAAGAAAAGGGGGAAAGGAAGGGGGAATGGTGAGTGGGGTGGGGTCGGGTGGCAATGCTTCTATTCTTCTACTTAGTGTATGTGTGGGGTTTTGCGTCAGCGCCACGTGTTTGGGTTCTCTTTACTATTCTCTTGTTTTATTTATTTGGTGGTGAGAGAGGTTGGGGGTGGCCTAGGGGGTGGTTGGTTGTCTTTAATTAGCTGTAGTGAAACTTGTTTTTGTGTGAGAGTGGTGTGTGTGTGTTTGGTTCAGGTTAGCCAGATTGATTTGAATGCTGTTGGCGGGTTCTTGTTGTTGTCTTGTTGGGCTGTGTATGTGATAAATGGGAACCATACCGGGGTGAAGGCATCTTCTTTTATTTGTCCCCGTGTCAGTTTCAGTTGTTGGTTAATTTTTCTAATAAGGCTGTTTCCCATACTATTTGATACCATTGGGCCATGCTTACTCCTGACAGGTCTCTCCAGTGTCTGGCTATGATGTTTCTAGCTCCTGAGAGTAGGTGGGTTATGAGCTCTTTGTGTTGTGAGTGGGCATCATTGTCTTGGAAGACGTTTAGTAGGGCCAGTTCTGGGGTGACTTCTAATACTTGCTTAGTTATTTTGCATATTTCTTGTATGATTGATGTCCAGAAGAGTTGGATTTTAGGACATTCCCACCGCATGTGGAGGTATGTGCCTGTTGAACCACAACTTCTTTCATCCCTGACCATTTGCTATGTTGGCTAAGGCTGGTGGGTGCTGAAATCCATCAGCATTTGGAAAGCCACAGGTGCCCGGTCGTTGAGAAAACCACAAGTTTCTACTATAGCTGCTGCGGTTACAAAGATAGACAGCGGCTTGAGTGGGCAATGCTTGGTGGCGTTATTCAAAACTCTTGTTCAATTCAAGCAAACAGGTTTTTAGTTTTGTTTTACAATGCCAAGGTTACAGCTGGATAGCAGTTCCCTTCATACTTCTCTTAAATACAAACTCGGAGATGGGTGCCAAATCTGACCACCCATAAGCTGGCATTGTTTTGAGGTGCCGGTCCTTTATTTCAGAGGTGGAAATGCACCTGCATGTAGATATTTGTTGTTTAGTCATTTAGTCATGTCCGACTTTTCATGACCCCATGGACCAGAGCACGCCAGGCACTCCTGTCTTCCACTGCCTCCCGCAGTTTGGTCAAACTCATGCTGGTAGCTTTGAGAACACTGTCCAACCATCTCGTCCTCTGTCGTCCCCTTCTCCTTGTGCCCTCCATCTTTCCCAACATCAGGGTCTTTTCCAGGGAGTCTTCTCTTTTCATGAGGTGGCCAAAGTATTGGAGCCTCAGCTTCATGATCTGTCCTTCCAGTGAGCACTCAGGGCTGATTTCCTTCAGAATGGATAGGTGTAATGATTCTAGGGGTTGCTTGTGTGTAAGTTGCCGCCACTCTTGGCTTGGTTGCCTGGTTGAACCCTTTCTGTCTGGACAGCCCTTCACTGCGTGGCTGTCTCAGTCACTGGCAAAATCCGTCAGTGGGCGTTTCTTGAACTTCTTCCAGCAAAGAAGTTCTTTGACGCCAAGTCTCCTCCTACTCTCCCTGCGTGGAAGTCTTCTGCGCAGGGAGGGAGTGGGCAGCGGAGTACCCGTGCTCTCCCCGCTGGTTTCTGGCGAAGAGTCTTGGAGCCTCCTCTCCGAATCCCCTATCTGCCCCCCTTCTCCACTGGTGTTACGCTGATTTCCTTCCCCAGCAGATGGGCTGCCTCTCTCCCTACTGGGACCCTCTCCGGCATCCCTCTGGAGCCTTCCCTCCGCCTCTAGCTCTGATGGTAGTTCCCTGACAATAGGTTTGATCTTCTTGCAGTCCATGGGGCTCTCAAGAGTCTCCTCCAGCACCATAATTCAAAAGCATCAATTCTTCGGCGATCAGCCTTCTTTATGGTCCAGCTCTCACTTCCATACATCACTACTGGGAAAACCATAGCTTTAACTATACGGACCATAGCTATACGGACCTTGCATGTAGATATAGCTTTGGTATTTCTGCTCATTGGAGTGGCCAGTGTGGTGTAATGATTAGAATGTCAGACTAGGACCCAGGAGACCAGGGTTCAAATCCCCACTCAGCCACAATACTTACTGGGTGATTTTGGGCCAGTCACTGCCTCTTAGCCTAACCTGACTTCCAGGGTTCTTTTCAGGATAAAATGGGGAGGAGAACTAGGTGTATGGCCTTGAGCTCCTTGGATAAAAACATGGGCTACAAATGAAGTAAATAAAGGATAAGTAGATCTCCCTTCCACATGGCCCATTTGTTGTTGTTTTTTATGTAACTTTTATTAGGGGTTTTTTTTACCATACCATTTTCAACTGTAATGAAACATATTTTTACATCTTATTCAATTTTTTTGACTTCCAACAGTCCTGTCTGAAAATTTTCCAATCTAATCTCTTAGTATACATTTGTTGTTTTCCCTGTTACATTTAAATCTCATAACCAATATCTCTATTCTTTATCTACTTTGTATTTCTCCTTTCAAAACTTCTTGCAGTCCTGTTGGTTACAATTGCTTTTCAAATTGTTCATATACTTCTTCCAATCTTCTGTTTTGAATCCTTCCTGTCATTTTGTCCAATTCTGCATAGTCCATTATTTTCGTCTGCCATTCTTCTTTCGTCGGTATTTCTTCTTGTTTCCATTTCTTCCACATGGCCCATTTGAACAAGAATTTGAAAATGCAAGCACAAAAGAGAAAACTCACCATGCAGTGACTTTAACACGATTAAATAATGGTGTTGGCCTTTGGCTTTGGTTGTGTTTTTTTTTCTTCTGGCCATTTCATGGGTGCTTATATTAGCCTGTCTTTTAATCTGCATGCCTTCCCTCTCTGGTGTGGGCAAACCCCTGGAGACGGCACATTATGAGACACCACACATATTAAGTTGACTCAGCTGTGTCTGTTTGCCACGATAGTGGGAAACAACCAGGTTGCTGTCAGTTACGGCGAATTATTTTTAGCAAGTGAAACGGGGCTCTTTCCTTCTCTGTGGACCTTTGCTTTGTGCTGGCGGAAGTCATCTTGCGGGCTGCTTCCTGCTTATCTCTCTGGGAAGCCAATTCCCCCTCTGCTAAGTCATGCATTGCCAGCCCAGGAAAGGACGTGTTCTCCCACCTCCTCCAACCTTGCGTTGCATTTGCATCATCTGTTGGTGCATCCAGATGGAAAAGCGAGTTTGCATTCTGCAAGGCAGGCTGTGTAAATAATAGATCAGCTGTGGCCGCGCTTCTGATTCTGAACCCAAGAGCAATGTACCCAAATCCCCATTGAACTCAGACACTGCTGTTTCTCCTTCCCTTGGTAGTCGCTCTCAGGCTCACAGCTACTTCCTTAGTACAGACACCCTGGGGAAAATCTTGCTGCTCATCCATAAAGGCTGAACTAACATTGTCACTCCCAAACTTCATCCCCCAGTGCCTGCTTCTTCTCTAACCCTTCACCTGTGATGCAGCTGTTTCTAAGCCATGGGTGACTAACTTTTTTGATCTTGAGGGCCTATGAGCATCCCTGCAGGGCTGCGTGTAAAACGATCCTTGCCAAAGTGTAAAAGTGGGCCTGGCCAATTTCTTAATTTTTTTCTCTTTCTTTTACCCCAAAAGAAAAAGACATTTCGGGGGGTCTTGGGAGGGGTGTCACAAAAACCTTTTGGCATCATGGCATCACATTAGAGGAACCTCAGGAGGAGTAAAAAAATTAAAGATGAGAAATTTGATCTTGGGTACCGCAAATAAACCCACATGCGGCCTGCCTGCCATAGGGAACCATCTCTGCTCTAAGGAATGCTAAGCACTTTTCTTTGTGCTAATAATAATAATAATAATAATAATAATAATAATAATAATTTATTTATACCACGCCTATCTGGCTGGGTTTCCCCAGCCACTCTGGGCGGCTTCCAACAAAATATTAAAAACACAATACAGCATTAAACATTAAAAGCTTCCCTAAAGAGGACTACCTTCAGATGTCTTTTAAAAATAAGATAGTTGCTTATTGCCTTGACATCTGATGGGAGGGCATTCCACAGGGCAGGTGCCACTGCCAAGAAGGCCTTCTGCCTGGTTCCCTGTAACCTCACCTCTCGCCGTGAGGGAACCGCTAGAAGGCCCTCAGGGCTGGACCTCAGTGTCCAGACTTAACAATGGAGCAAATGGGCCCACTTGGGGGAGCAAATGGGCCCACTTGGGGGTAGTCCACAGGTTAGTGATAGAACATCAGTCCCTGGCATCTCCACCGGGTAGGGTTGGGTAAGAGCTGCTGCCAGTCAGTGCAAACAGTACTTAGCTTGATGGACCAGTAGTCTAAATCAATATAAGGCAGCTTCCTAAGTTCTTGATAATTACAATGAAAAATTATTATTACTGTCAGTTATTAATATCAGTGAAAAAGACAGGCTAGTTTCATTGGATTAGACTGGCTAATCTCTTTTGGTATAAGTAATATGCTACATATGTTCCTGCCACTCCGGCAATAAAAGGATAATTTGCAGGTTTTCCGTGACCTCTCTGAGTTTCTTCCTATAATGAAGTCTGCAATATCGACGTTCTGTCTTGTGCATCCTTTGCTGTTGTCCATTGATGGTGTCCTGTGAAGTGAATGATTATTTGTTCTAAGAGCGAAGCCCAGCAGCAAACTCTTATGAGGATTTATGGATTGCGCCTCCGAAAATAAGCCTAACAGAAAACGCTGTTAGAAATGTGAAATCCATAACAAATTATGATGTCTCCTGTATTACAGAAAGAGCACTTCAGTCTCCTTCCTTCGTTGGAGAAAGTGGATTGGGAGATAACGTTTTTTGGGGAGGGTGTCTCATTTCCCAGAACAGTGAACACAGCCATCTGTCAGGATGAAGCTCTGTGTCTATATGGAAAGGCCAGGTGGAGGGCATTCAGCCCTGGGGAGAGCAAGGCAATGATAGAAGTCCACTGGCCCTCATTCTTTGCTGATGTAAACCAGCATTATTCCGTGCATAGACATTACAATCATACCGTATACAGTGGTACCTCGGGTTACATATGCTTCAGGTTACATACGCTTCAGGTTACAGACTCCGCTAACCCAGAAATAGTGCTTCAGGTTAAGAACTTTGCTTCAGGATGACAACAGAAATCGTGCTCCGGCGGCGTGGCAGCAGCAGGAGGCCCCATTAGCTAAAGTGGTGCTTCAGGTTAAGAACAGTTTCAGGTTAAGTACAGACCTCTGGAACAAATTAAGTACTTAACCCGAGGTACCACTGTATTTGAAAAGTGCACAACTTTACCCAAAACATCGATAGAATTGTAGAGTTGGAAGGGATTCCATAGGTTCATCTTGTCCAACACCCTGCAAAACTACAGATCCCAGGATTCTTTGAGGTAAACCATGTGCTTTCAATGTATGACGTGGATTTGACCCAGGCAAACTCTTTTCTACTCAGAACTACATTTAATAATATGTTTCTGCACCCCCACCCATCTGACTGGGTTGCCCCAGCCACTCTGGGCGGCTTCCAACAGAATATACAAAAACACAACAGAACATCACACTTTAAAAGCTTCCTGATACAGGGTTGCCTTCAGATCTCTATGGAAGGTTGTGTAATTATTTCTCTCATTGACATCTGACGGGAGGGCATTCCACAGGGAGGGCACCACTACTAAGAAGGCCTTCTGCCTGGTTCCTTGTAACTTCACTTCTCGCAGTGAGAGAACCAGCAGAAGACCCTTGGAGGAAGACTTCAGTGTCTGGGCTGAATGATGGAAGTGTAGAAGCTCCTTCAGGTATAGGGCTTTAAAGGTCAGTACCAACACTTTGAATTGTGCTCAGAAACGTACTAGGAGCTAATATAGGTCTTTTAGGACCAGTGTTATATGGTCCTGGCAGCCACTCCTAATCACCAGTCTTGCTACCGCATTCTGGATTAATTGTTGTTTCTGAGTCACTTTCAGAAGTAGCCTTCAGATGACTTCTTAAAGTCTGGTATTTGTTTAATTTCCTTGACATCTGATGGGTGGGCGTTCCACGGGGGGGGGGCACCACTACCAAGAAGCCCCCCCCCCCAACCCCACAGATCTGTCCACGAAGGTGGTAAGTGGAGCTCAGACAGAGATGGTGCCATAAGGCAGAAGAAAAAGGTTGGAATGGACCTGCAACTTCTGTCTGTGATGGAGGGGTCACTTCTCCCTTACTGCCATTGCTGGAGCCAGTAACCCCACTGCCACTCCCAGACACAGAGAGATGCAGACAGAAGCTGCAGGTCCATTCCAGATCCATTCCAGCCTTTTTATTCTGCCCGCATCTCTGTCTGACTGCTTTCCATTGTTCCTGTTATTATTTTTTAAAGCATTAGGGAGTGCCTGGGCACGCCACCCCCTCATGCCTATGCTATGGATAGCCTTATCCTCTTTGAATCTATTGAATCCTCACAATCAGTTGCTGAAGGCAGCCTAGCTGAATTTTCCCCATTCCCCAGCCCCACTGCAGCCATCTGTACAGCACCACACCCCAGTCCAGGGGCTCCTTCTACCCTCAGGAGCAGCTTTGAGGGGGCATAGGAGGCAGGAGTGAGAGGAAGAGCCCACTCTGTATGACAAGCACCCGTTTTCTCTCTCCAGAGACTTTTTAAGACTGATGTTTATATAATGTTCGCACTGACATCCTGTTAAGCTTTCTGATACAGCACAATTCATTGACAGGATAATGGATTTAAAAGCCTTCTTTCCTTCCTCCATCCTCATTTTTTTTAGCAAGCAGTCCCTCATTGCAGAGCAATAAAAATGATGGAAGTGCAACATTACACTGCTATTTTAGTCTCGTGGTTTTCCTCAGCAGCCGGGGGGGGGGGGAGAATCTACTGTGAACAGTCCAATAAATTAACACCTCAATCCTGTATTTTTGCTTATCTGGGAGTAATCCTCATTCAATTCAATGGAGCTTACCTCTGAGAACAAAGTACAGGATTGCACTGTTAGCCTCAATGCCTGAGATGGAGTAAAGTTTGGAACTGCCACATCCCTTTAACCAGCTCATCAAGTGCTGTGCCCGCCCTGTTATTGGGCAATGAGCATATGAAGCCATCTTTTCTTAAGACTAACAGTTGGTCTCTCTAGCCCAGTCTTCCCCAATGTGATTCTTTCCATTTGTTTTGGGCTACATTTCCCATCAGTCCCAGCCAAGGCCAATGCTGTGTATTCTAATTGGCAGTGGCTTTCTAGCGCTGTGGTCTAAACCACTGAGCCTCTTGGGCTTGCCGATCAGAAGGTTGGCAGTTCAAATCCCTGCAACGGGGTGAGCTCCTGTTGCTCGATCCCAGCTCCTGCCAACCTAGCAGTTTGAAAGCACACCAATGCAAGTAGATAAATAGGTACCACTCCGGTGGGAAGGTGAACGGCGTTTCCATGCGCTGCTCTGGTTTCGGCGTTCTGTTGCGCCAGAAGCGGCTTAGTCATGCTGGCCACATGACCCAGAAAAACTGTCTGCAGACAAACGCCAGCTCCTTCGGCCTGTAAAGCGAGATGAGCGCCGCAACTCCAGAGTTGTCTGCGACTGGACTTAACTGTCAGTGGTCCTTTACCTTAACCTTTAAATCTAGACTCTCAGGCATACGATGTTCCCATCACTCGCTACCTGGTCATTTAAGGCAAACCTGTAGCCTTCCAGTAGGTGCTGTGTTGTTTTTAATATTCGGTTGGAAGCCGCCCAGATTGCCTAGGGAAACCCAGCTAGATGGGCGGGGTATAAATAATAAATTATTATTATTATTATTATTATTATTATTATTATTATTATGCTGAACCACAACACCCATCAGCCCCAGCAAGTATGGCCAATGGCCAGGGATGATGGGAGTTGTAGTTCAGCGACATCTGAAGGGCCAGAGGTTCCCTACACCTAATACTAAGGCAGCGGTGGGGAAACCTGCTGTCCGTGGTCCCCATTAGGTCTGCCAGGGCCCTCCATCCAGCCAAGCTGGAAGAGCCGTAGCTGGGCCAGAAGAAGGCCTGCGAGCAAAACCTTGCAAAACCCTTTGGGAAGCACTGTGCCCCTCCCTTCACACAACCCGACAGTCAGCTGATAGCTCAGTTGGTAGACAATGAGACACACTGAGCAAAAGATTCCTGCATTGCAGGGGTTGGAATTGGATGAGCCTCGTGGTCCCTTCCAAGTCTACAATTCCGTGATTCTAGGATCATCAGTGCTTTGCAGGCAAAAAGTGCTGGCAATTGGGTGATTGACAGGTGGGTAGCTCCCCCCAAGTCCAGTTCCCCACCGCTGCTTTAAGGGGAGACATCAACTATTGCATCTGGAACTTTCTGTGGGCATTTGCCATTGAGCTATGCTGCCTCCTTGAAGTAACCATTGATATCCCAGTTGCCAAGCCATCCTCTGGGCTGTTCCTGACTTCTCATTATTCATTTAAAAACAGCAGAAGGTCCTATGGCTCCTTGAAAGCTAACAGGTTCACTGTTGTGCAAGTTTTCATGGTTTAGGTGAACGTTTGATGGAATTTCTAAGGAAATAAGCCGATGACTCACAACATATTTGTTACTCTTTAAGCCGCCCCGGGATTCCTTTCAAGCTGCAGCAAACTAATGCAGCTTCTTGGAGTGGTTTTGCTGACTCCCTTTGTATCCCCCCCTTTTCCCATTGAATGCGTCCAGTTTAATGGATTCAAAGTGGGTTAAGCAATGTATTTTTTAAAAAAATTATAGCACAGGCTTCCGTTACATAATAATAACATGCCTTTTGAGCAATGTTAGCCTTACTATGAGTAGACCCATCAAAATCAATAGTCCTAAATTAGACTGCTTGCAATGAGTCTACTCTTGAGTAGAAATAGTAGAGTGGTACCTCCAGTTACGAACGGGATCTGTTCTGGAAGCCCGGCCATATCCCGAAAACTTCGTAACCAGAGGTGCCCTTCTGCGCACACACGCGGCGCAATTGAGTGCTTCTGCACATGCACGCGCGGTGAAACCCAGAAGTATACACTTCCAAGTTTGACGCGGCCATAATCCAAAGATTCTGTAACCTGGAGGTTACGCAACATGAGGTCTGTATTGCATAAAACTCCATGAGCTGTATACATATACTGAAAGTTCCCCTCGCCCCCCAAAAATAGTGGTTGAACTGATATATTTTATTAAGAAAATAAATAAATAGAACCCACTTAATATGGTCCAAATCAGGGTTTCCCAAACTAGTGTCTCCAGCTGTTTTGGGACTACAATTCCCATCATCCCTGCTCACTGGTCTTGCTAGCTAGGGAGGATGGGACTTGTAGTCCCAAAACAGCTGGAGACACAATTTTGGGAAACACTGGTCTAAATGTATTCAAACAAATTTAAAGCTTTACTTGAACATTGAGAGACAGATAGATGATAGAAATGTTCCTTACTATTCTTAAGGCAGGACAACCAAATAGCCATATATTTCTTGTACCCTGATTACATCTGAAAAAACTGAGGCAGGACCGAAAATTGTTCACATGCTCATTTTAGTACATCAGAGCCAAAGGGCAGCATACTCTGGCCTCCACTGTTCCCTACTGCCTCCCACAAAGAACTGAGTTGGGCACATCCATCAGCCAGAGAAGGAGAAGCTGCTAAAAAGAATATTCTGCAGCAACCGCTAGGTACTCTAAGGGTGTTCACACATGTTACATTCAACATGTGTACAATCCTGTGCATGGAAATAGTTGAGCAGTACACTCATGCAGTTATGTGACTCTGGTGTTCAAGGAGTGAAGGCTGTGTGCACAATTAGCTGAGCTGTACACAGATGTACACATCTTGGGACCATAGCTTACATCTGCTTTGCACTCAGAAGGTCCCAGGTTCAGTCCCTGGCCTCTTCTCCCTGTAGACCTGGGGAAAATCCCTGTCTGAACCATTTGGGGATGCTACAAGTCAATGTGGACAATACTGAGCTAGATGGACCAATGTTCTGATTGGTGTAAGGCAGTTTCCTAGGTCTCTGGTTCTACCAGCTGAGCTATCCCCAGCAGTAGGGGTGTGAATGTGGCTGTAGTGCCAAATACTGGGGAGCAACAGCGGGCATAGATATCAAGGGTAGACAAGCTGTGACTCTCCAGATATTGTTGGACTCCAAATCCCATCAGCCCCAGCCAGCATGGCCCATGGTCAGAGATGATAGGAGCTACAGGCCCAACAGCATCTGAAGGACCATAGTTTCCCAACTCCTAGTACTGTTGCCTTGATGACCTCCTTATGGGCTTCCAAGAGCGATCTGGTTGGCCATGGTGCAGGGACAGGATCCTGGACTCGATGGACATTTTTTTGGTGTGCTCCAGCAGGGCTCTCCTTCTGGTCTCCTTGCTGTAAAACAGATGGTCTTGGGAATGTTTCCTGAATCCGGATGAACATTGATATTAAACAGGACCAGAAGAAAAGAAAAACGAAGTGTACTGAGTACATACTGTACATATCCTAGCAGGGAAACAAAATAGGGATGGTGAGAGCTATTATTGAACTGATTTCAGCCGGAAAGTGAATGCAAGCTTTCGCTTCAGGGTTTTTCAGAGCTTATGTTGACGCTGGAAAGTGGAAAAATACTTGAGAGAGAGCTTCAAACTTACATAGTCCTTGACCCCCTCCGTGTGATGAACTGTGTGCAGAGCAAGTTCAGTCAGCAAATATGTTCAATTTAGACCAGGTGTGGGGAACCGTTCTCCCTCCAGGTGTTGTTGTTGTTAGTCGTTTAGTCGTGTCCGACTCTTCATGACCCCATGGACCAGAGCACGCCAGGCACTCCTGTCTTCCACTGCCTCCTGCAGTTAGGTCAAACTCATGTTTGTAGCTTCGAGAACACTGTCCAACCATCTCTTCCTATGTCGTCCCCTTCTCCTTGTGCCATCCATCTTTTCCAACATCAGGGTCTTTTCCAGGGAGTCTTCTCTTCTCATGAGGTGGCCAAAGTATTGGAGCCTCAGCTTCAGGATCTGTCCTTCCAGTGAGCACTCAGGGCTGATTTCCTTCAGAATGGAGAGGTTTGATCTTCTTGCAGTCCATGGGACTCTCAAGAGTCTCCTCCAGCACCATAATTCAAAAGCATCAATTCTTTGGCGATCAGCCTTCTTTACGGTCCAGCTCTCACTTCCATACATCACTACCAGGTGTTGCTGAATTATAACTCCCATCACCCCTGACCATTGGCCAGGCTTGCTGGGGCAGATGAGAACTCTAGTTCAGCACAACCTGGAGCATCAAAGGTTCCCAATATAACTAATTTAGACTGATTCCAGAATCCAGCTTTTCTGGCGACAGAATCCCTTTACCGCTGAATTTTATCCAGCTTAAATCTGCAGCTCTTAACTTTGATCCAGCTCAACTTTCCCTGATCCAACATCTTCTCTGCGTTGATAGCTCAGTTGGTGCTGATAACACCAAGGTTGCAGGTTCGATCCCCATATGGGACAGCTGCATATTCCAGCATTGCAGAGGGTTGGATTAAATAATCCTCTGGGTCCCTTCCAACTCTACAATTCTTTGATTCTATGACAAATAATTTCCTGCCATTGTTGCTCTCTCTAGTCTAATAAAAAGGGGTGTTTGTTTTTCAATGCTTTCTTTTGGGGGGAATCTTTATTGGGGCAAGGACTCCTTATACTGCAAAATAATGTGCAAATTGATGGCACTATATAAATAATGATAAAATAATGGTTCAGTATAAGGCAACTTAACTTTGTTCCTCCAATATTCTTAAATGTGATGTTAGGTGCAATGATGCAATTAACGTGCCATTTCTTGTTATGTATATAGCAGCCTTGAGGAAGCTTGAGCAGATTCCTGAGAAGGGTGAGGAGGTAGAATGTAACCCTTTCCTTCCCTGCCATGGTACCAGATCAAACGAAAGCTTGCTCCACAGCTACTTTTTGCATTTCCTTGAAATGTAAACAGCAGCTTCAGTGGGGATTCTCCTCCCCCCCCCCAAAAGGATCAGCTGCTGTGGGTAGGCTTTAAGTCTTTCCTTCCCTACCATGATACTTAAAATCCCCTCTCCAAAGCAGCTTATCACATTTCAAGAGATAGCCCCCATTGGCATCCATGGAGGTTTTCCTTGAAATGCAAATAGCAAATTCAAAGAGGGGTGTTTTGTTTTTTGTCAGAGTTCATTGCTTAAAAAAGGTAAAGGTACCCCTGCCTGTACGGGCCAGTCTTGACAGACTCTGGGGTTGTGCGCCCATCTCACTTAAGAGGCCAGGGGCCAGCGCTGTCCGGAGACACTTCCGGGTCACGTGACCAGCGTGACATCGCTGCTCTGGCAAGCCAGAGCCGCACACGGAAACGCCGTTTACCTTCCCGCTGGTAAGCGGTCCCTATTTATCTACTTGCACCCGGAGGTGCTTTCGAACTGCTAGGTTGGCAGGCGCTGGGACCGAGCAGCGGGAGCACACCCCGCCACAGGGATTCGAACCGCCGACCTTTCGATCGGCAAGTCCTAGGCGCTGAGGCTTTAACCCACAGCGCCACCTGCGTCCCGAGTTCATTGCTTAGAGACAGACAATTAAATTATGAACTCTGTGAGTTCATTGCTTAGAGACAGACAATTAAATTCTTCCTTCCCAACACATGGCAGTATCGGTATCAAACTTGCTCGACCTGCCCCTGAGCTGCTATTTGGGAAGCAAGAAAGCATGCATGTTAATTGTATTTGTGCAATTAACGTCACACCTACTTTTGCCCTGAGATGCAGAATGAAGTAACAGAAATGCAAGGCGCTCCCCCCCCCTAATTTGGGGAGAATTAATGCATTTACCCAGCATCCAGTCCTCTTGCCAATTCCCATAAAGAATCAATAAGCTGCTTTTCAGTCACAGCTCATTACTGAGGAGAGCATGTCAGGATGTCAGAAGCAGAGAGAGTCCTGCAAAGTCATAAAAACACCCTTTTGGATGAGGACATGCGATTAAAGCAGAAAAGAACTGTGCCACTGCACATATTATGAGTCTGCCTGATTCAGGTGTAGTGCCGGATTTACGTATAAGATAAACAAGCTATAGCTTAGGTCCCCACTCTCTTGGAGGCCCCCAAAAATATTAAAGGGGAAAAAACTGGATGTACATTTCCAAAATATAAGATAAAAAAACAAATAAAATAAAACCTACATACAACAACAGTGGCAAATGGCTTTAGATACCTCTTGGGTCCATAAATTACCATATGGCATATATTCAACACACACAAAAGCGACAATTTGTTGTTGACAGAGGATAAAGGGCCCCATTACCTACAGTAGCTTAGGGCCTCATCAAACCTAAATCCAGCCCCATTCAGGTGGCAACGCTGTAGACTTGTTGGGGAGCTGGACCATAAAGAAGGCTGATTGACGAAGAATTGATGCTTTTGAATTATGGTGCTGGAGGAGACTCTTGAGAGTCCCATGGACTGCAAGAAGATCAAACCTATCCATTCTGAAGGAAATCAGCCCTGAGTGTTCACTGGAAGGACAGATTGTGAAGCTGAGGCTCCAATACTTTGGCCATCTCATGAGAAGAGAAGACTCCCTGGAAAAGACCCTGATGTTGGGAAAGATAGAGGGCACAAGGAGAAAGGGACGACAGAGGATGAAATGGTTGGACACGACTAAGCGACTAAACAACAACAAGCCCCACTGAATTTAAGAAGGCTTCCTTTTGAGGTGACGTGCATAGGACCGCACTGCCAGTGGCTAACGTGTTGGCCTTGAATCCAGGTTCCAATGCCACTGCGGGTGGAGATTTGAACCAGAGACTTCGTGGTCCTAGCTGGGCTTCCTAGCCACTCGCTGCTCTCATAATCACACCCCTTCCTTGGGAACCATCAACGTGTAATTTTGAGTGAGGAGGCGATGCATCACTGTCCCAACACGAGAGTAAACATAGCAAGAGCCCAAAGGTCCATTTAGTCCAGCATCCTTTGTTCTCACAGTGGCCGATCAGATGTGAATGGAAGTCTGCCAGCAGAACCTGAGTGCAAAAGTGCTCTCCCTATTTGCAGTCCCCAACCCCTGGTATTCAGAGACGGTTCCGCTTCCAACAATGGAGGGAAAATGTTATCATTGTGGCTAGTGGCCACTGGAAGCAGTACCCTCCATGAATTTTGCCTAATCCTTTTTTTAAAGCCATCCCAGTGGGAGGCAATCCAAAAGGTTGATCTTTTTCTTTTCCAATTTAAAAACTCTATTTTCAAGGGGGAAGGGAAAGTCAACTAGATCTGTTCACATATTTCCTCTCCACTGTGTGCAAAGCCACAATACACACCTACACACACACACATGCACACACCCCTTAATCTGCACTGAAAATGTCTTGTTTTTCTTTGCTTTTAACTGAAAAGGTAGATCCTGGGAGTAAGTGCAAAGTGCAAAAATCAACTGACAGGAAAAGCTGAAAGTAGCATAATTAAAATGCAAAATATTGTGTATCTGAAGAAGTGTGCATGCACCTGAAAGCTCTTACCAATGACAAACTTAGTTGGTCTCTAAGGTCCTACTGGAAGGAATTTTTTTATTTTTATTATTTTTTGACTACCGCAGACCAACACGGCTACCTATCTGTAACTAGAAATATTGTATATTATTGAACTATTAAACAGGTGTTTCTGTGAAACTTTGGAACCATGCAGCTAATTTCTTAAATCTAATCCTCCTTGATGTCTTTATTTGATGCTTACCTCATTCCAGCTGCTGTGTGTGAAGGAGAGAGAGAGAAAATGGATACAGCTGATCTCTGTTCTCATTCCAAAGGCAGAATTAAACTCTCTATTGCATACAAAAGCAAAAGAACAGTTAGCAAACATACCACTGCTAGTTTTAATTCTTTCAATAGTTTGCAAAGTGCTCATTACCTACTAATGCCCCATTATTCCCAACCCATTGACTGAGTCATTTACCAGTTAAACTCTCCTTGTGGTCAGCTTAAAAGCGATTAAAAGGAGACTGGTGTTAAATAGGTTGCAAGAACTGCTGGTGGTTTGGGGGGGGGGTTGTAGCCAAATTGTGGCAGTATCACACCTTCTCACTCTCATGCTGAAATGGGGACATTTTGGCCCGCCAGATGTTGTGAAACTGCAGCTTCCATCCTTTCTGGCAACTGGCCATGGTAGCTGGAGGAAATAAAGAGAAACCTTTTGCTCCCTCTTTCGCAACACCAGAACTTGTGGACATCCATTGAAGCCAAATGTTGGAAGATTCAGGACAGATGAAACTACACTGCACATAGATAAAATATATGACTCACTCCCACAGGAGTAAGTGATGGGATTCTGCTGACATAACTGTCAGTGGAGATTGGGGAGAGATTTTGATTCACATTTCAATTTGGACCTATTTATTCTGCAGTTGGGACGTGGGTGGCACTGTGGGTTAAACCACAGAGCCTAGGACTTGCTGATCAGAAGGTCGGCGGTTCGAATCCCTATGACGGGGTGAGCTCCCATTGCTCGGTCCCTGCTCCTGCCCACCTAGCAGTTCGAAAGCACATCAAAGTGCAAGTAGATAAATAGGTACCGCTCCGGCGGGAAGGTAAACAGCGTTTCTGTGTGCTGCTCTGGTTCGCCAGAAGCGGCTTTGTCATGCTGGCCACATGACCCAGAAGCTGTCTGCGGACAAACGCCAGCTCCCTCGGCCAATAAAGCGAGATGAGCGCCGCAACCCCAGAGTCGGTCACGACTGGACCTAATGGTCAGGGGTCCCTTTACCCTTTACCTTTTTTTTCTGCAGTTCCCGATACAGCTCCTTTTCCTCAACTCTCACCTCATAGCACATCCCATTCCTGCAAACTGTCAGTGGGACAGAGGGGAAGTGGGTAGGAACAATGGAGAAATTCACTGTTGTTTGCATTTTAATAAGAAACTACCCAAGGCACACTTTTCGGGCCAGTAGGGGAACAGAAACACAGTTATCCTTCAAAATTCACATTTCTCTGATTTTTGCAATATGGATTTTGGAAAAATGAGAAGCTGAGAGAAACCACAATTAAAAGAACATCTTTGCTCATTAGGAAAAGTGCTATGAATGTTATGGTGGTGATGGTGATAGCTGTTTGCATTACGAAATAAGCTCAGCCTAGATCTCTACCCCACCCCACTTTGTGATACAACAACAGTCATAGGCTTTCTTAGTTCCACACGTGTCCACCTGGATTTATTCCAAAGAGCTGCCTACACCGAGGTCTTTTAGACACAGGTGGAGAGGAAACGCTTAACTCAATGTTATTACTTAAAGAAAAGTGACAAACAGGAAACCAAGTCCAGGATTTCCTGCTTTACTTTGGTACTAACCCTGCATAGACATGTTAAATCAACAAGA
This sequence comes from Podarcis cretensis, assembly GCF_951804945.1. Lineage (NCBI taxonomy): Eukaryota > Metazoa > Chordata > Lepidosauria > Squamata > Lacertidae > Podarcis > Podarcis cretensis. The sequence continues at coordinate 13,572,515 of NC_137170.1, read as the reverse complement.
ATGACAGCATCATTTATTTTCAGTTTTGTGTGACGGGGAATCTTGTATTGTCTTACAAGCCTGTCTTCATTATAACCAAGTGAAAACAAGAAGGCTGTGTCACTGCATGCCTCGTTTCATAGCTTGGTTTCTCCATTCCTGGATGAGTATTAAGTGGTGAGCGTTTCAAATAGCAGACATAACTGTGTTTCATTGTTTGGTTTACTTTCAGCTGTGATAACCTTGCCTTCAAGAGACTCGGTTTTTATTATTCTCCTGAAGAATCTCCCCTCAAAGCTGTGTGTTAATGCCAATTGAACAGATAAGCTTGCTGTCATTTGTGGTTTTAAAGCAGAGGCTTTCAAACCTTTTAGGCCTTCAGGGAATGCTTTTTTCTTTCTTTCTTTCTTTTGACACACTATTATTCTTCCAGACAGTAGATTTTTTTTTCTGGTGGGATTCAATCACATACATACTGGCAAATTCAGGTTGTGCAATTGAAGTGAATTTGGTGCTCTTCCACAATAAGCTCACTTCTTCTCAAAATCAATACCTTTTGCGATCACTAAAATGGCAGGAAAACAGGCCAGAAAGTGTGTGGGGTAACAAATTGCTCGATGTTGTCTAACATCCCTGCCATCAGACCGAACGCTCCATAAAGAGGCAGTTTCATCTTAAAACCACCTAAAGTTTGTGCATTAAACAGGTTGTCAGGAAGCAGCCCCTGACTGACCTGTTGAGGAAACGGTGAGCACCGGGCAGAGAATTAGGAACCATGTTGTGGCTGGTTCGTGTTTGGCTCATGTAGGCATGTTAAGAATGTAAGAAGAGTCTGCTGGTTCAAGCCACTGTCCCATTTAGTCCATCATCTTGTTCTCATCATGGCCAACCAGATGTATGGAGGAAACCCACAAGCAGGGCCCGATCCCAAGAGCACTCTCCCCTGGAGGCTCAGAGCCATTGATTTCCTTCTTCTCCATCGATTTCTCCAACCCTCTTTTGGAGCTATCCATATTGGTGGCCACCAGAGCCTCCTGTAGTTTAACTCTGTGCTGTGTGAAGAACTATTCCAATAATGTTAGGTCACATTGCTGTGAATGAAGAACAGGGCCTGCCCTAGCATATGAAGTAGCTGCCTTAGGCGGCAAATGTTAAGGGATGGTGAGCTGTGGGGTAGGTTTGGAGGATGGAGCTGTGTGTAACCATGCAGCCTGCCGTTTGCTCCTTAAGCTAGCTTCAGGTGCGGTGGAGAAATGTTGTGCATGAAGTACAATTTGACTGCCAGACCAGCTGCCTTCTGCCCATGGAAGCAGCCATCTTTTCCTTCGCCTCAGGCAACAAAATGGCTTGGGCCTGTCCTGATCAAGACTGTGCCTTAGAATGTACTTCTCTGCTCTGTTTAAAACTCCTGTGAGGAGCTAGAAACTTTTGAAACATGTTTTGTGTGTGTGTGTGTGTGTGTAAAAGGATAAAGCTAATTTCATTGTTTCAGGCTCTTGGTTAATTTTATTAAATTATTCTTTGCTCTAAGTATCAAATGACAGCTACAGTATTTGTTAGTTGACCAGAAATTCATCCTGCAAAGCTGCCCTAGAATATCCTCCCACTCGGGAAAGTGAAGATTACAAGACATTTGATTTTATTTCTCTCAGCATTTTCTCTCTCAGTCTAAAGGGTTTGTCAGAAGAGGCAGCTTGGAAATGTTAAAGAAGCCTTTTAGTCACTGCTTAGCATTCAGGCTTGAGGAAGCAGAAGACAGATTTATCTCCTCTGCCCCCACAAATTCCTCATCCCTCTTCTCTGCCAAGGCCAGAAGGGCTTGGCTCAGAAGGGGTCAGGAGAAGGGGTTGTTTCCAGAGCTCCTTGGAAGAAGCCAAGGAGTTCTTCTGCTGGAAATAGTTGCTCCTCAACATATCCTTTGCTCCCTGGTGATTTTATTTGCCATGTGCATTTTGTCCTCCTAAGCTTCACGGTACGCGCACAAAAAGCTTATTCACTGTTTCACATTTTCCAGCAATGCTGCCCTGCTTTCTTTTCTTTTTCTTTTTCTTTTTTGTTAGCCACCAGAGTGGTTTAGCAGCTGGGCTGTTGTCCAAGCTATTTGGAATTCAAGAGTGGCAGAGAAGGCGAAAAACAAAGAGCCTGATGCTTAACCCCTGTTTTCACTTATTGGACATTCTCATCCCACCCTTTTCCTGCAAGGAATTTGATGCCAGCAACATAGGAAACTGCCTTGGACCAAGCCAGACCAATTGTCCATCTGGCTCAGTGTTGTCCACTCTTCCCTGCATGTATGGCTCTCCCCCTCCAACCCATTTTATCTTAACAACAACCCTGTGAGGTAGATTAGAGGGACTGACAGGCCCAAGCTCACCCAGTGGTTGGGTGGGGTTTTTGACGGGGGTGGGGAGGATCTTCAGATCTCATTGGCCTCCGACTGCAGCCTCCAAGAGCTGTTCAACAATAAAACAGCCTTCCTTGGAACATGGTGGACTCTCCTTCATGGGATGGCCATCCATGAGCGATTACCGTATTTTTCGCCCTATAGGACACACTTTTCCCCCTCCAAAAATGAAGGGGAAATGTGTGTGCGTCCTATGGGGCGAATGCAGGCTTTCGCTGAAGCCTGGAGAGCGAGAGGGGTCGGTGCGCACTGACCCCTCTCACTCTCCAGGCTTCAGGAGAGCCCCACCACCAGCCCCACAAGCTCGGGGGATAGCGGGGAGACGGAACGCCGCCATCCCGCTGTCCCCCAACCTGGTTTGAAGAAGAAGAAGAAGAAGAGTTTGGATTTGATATCCCGCTTTATCACTACCCGAAGGAGTCTCAAAGCGGCTAACATTCTCCTTTTCCCTTCCTCCCCCACAACAAACACTCTGTGAGGTGAGTGGGGCTGAGAGACTTCAGAGAAGTGTGACTGGCCCAAGGTCACCCAGCAGCTGCATGTGGAGGAGCGGGGAAGCGAACCCAGTTCACCAGGTTACAAGTCTATCGCTCTTAACCACTACACCACGCAAGCTCGGGGGACAGCAGGAGAGGTGCAGCACGCCTTTCCTGCTGTCCCCCGACTTGGTTAGAAGGCTGGCGGCGGGAGAAGCCTGCTCCTCCCCGTCGCCAGCCCTGCAAGCTCGGGGGACAGCGGGAGAGGCGCAGCACAGCTTTCCAACTGTCCCCTGACCTGGTTTGAAGGCTGGCGGCGGGGAGGAGCCTGCTTCTCCCCACCGCCAGCCCCACAAGCTCGGGGGACAGCTTCCCGCCCCAGCCTCGCGCCTGGGGGGGGGGGATAATTTTTTTTTTCTTTATTTCTCCCCCCAAAAAACTAGGTGCGCCCTATGGGCCGGTGCGCCTTAGGGTTGGGGGTTGGAAGTACCTTCCACTTCTACAGTTCTGTGAGTCTTCATCTCCCAATTGACGATGCTAGCTGGGAGCTAATGGGAGTTCAAGACCCTAGACCATGGATAGGCAAACTAAGGCCCGGGGGCCAGATCCAGCCCAATCACCTTCTAAATCTGACCCTCAGACAGCGTCTTTTTACATGAGTAGAATGTGTGCTTTTATTTAAAATGTGTCTTTGGGTGATTTGTGGAGCATAGGAATTTGTTCATTTCCCCCCCCCCCTTCAAAACATAGTCCGGCCCCCCACAAGGTCTGAGGGACAGTGGACCGGCCCCCTACTGAAAAAGTTTGCTGACCCCTGTCCTAGACTCATTTGTTGCTCATTTGACATCGCAGCCAGTAGGTGTGCCTGAGGATTGCACCACTGCATTCCACGTAGTGCTTGCTGCACAAATAGGGAGTTTCTGGCCCGCCCCCCCCTCCACACACACCCCAGGCACTTTTTGAAGACTTCTGTTGAGTTGTTTGGTAACCCAGTCGGTGGATTTGAAGTGTGTTGGCTGCAGTACAGGAGCTTGATCGCATGGATAAGGCTCTGCAGAGAGAAACTGGAAGTCCAGCACATTCCTTTGTGGTGACACGTCTGTGTTGTAGGGGAGAGGCTTTTGCAGCAGCCGCTGAGTTTTATCTGAAAGCTGTCAACGTTTTGAAAGTTGAGGCACTTTTTGCGGTTCCCCCATGCCCCTGAGGTTTGGCTGAGCGTCATCAGGGGCTGAACCTCCAGCGGGACAGCACCTGCCCTGTGGAACTCCTTGCCACTAGAGGTTCAGCAGCAGCCATCTCTACTCGTATTCCAAGAACTGTTATTATTCAGACTGGCTTTTTGCACCTGAGATTCTTTGCCAACCATCTCTTGCTGATGTGTCTGACATTTTTAGAATTGTAGAGTTGGAAGGGGGACCCCATGGGTCATCTAGTCCAACCCCTTCTGCAATGCAGGAATCTAAAGCTTCCATGGCCAATGGCCATCCAATCCCTTATTGTAATGCGGTGTTTTATAGTCTGTGGTGCCGCCTTGAGATGAGTTATATAGAAGTGCAGTTTATGGATATTTAAGTACCGTATTTTTCGCCCTATAGGACGCACTTTTTCCCCTCCAAAAATGAAGGGGAAATGTGTGTGCGTCCTATGGGGCGAATGCAGGCTTTCGCTGAAGCCTGGAGAGCGAGAGGCATAGGTGCGCACCGACACCTCTCGCTCTCCAGGCTCCAGGAAGCTATCCACAAGCCTTGTGTGCCCGGGGGAACTGCCCCCGGGAGCGCAAGGCTTGCGGGCGGCAGCCTGCAGCGCGGAGCAAGGGGCGCCCTTTGGAGGACGCCCCGTGCTTCGCGCAGGTGTCCGCAAGTTCCCCACAGGGCTCCCCACGCTGCGGATAGCAGCCTGCCGCCCGGCAGGCGAGGCACCCTGAAGCAGAGCGCCCCGCGCGCCGGACAGACATCCGCAGCGTGGGGAGCCCTGCAGGAGTTCCCCACAGGGCTCCCCACGCTGCGGATAGCAGCCTGCCGCCCGGCGCGCGTGGCGCCCTGAAGCAGAGTGCCCCGTGCGCCGGACACACATCGGCCAGCCCCACAAGCTCAGGGGACAGCGGGGAGGCGCAGCGCTGCCATCCCACTGTTCCCCGACCTGGTTTTGGGGGGGAAATAAAGGGGGGGAAATTTCCTTTATTTCCCCCCCCCCAAAAAAAAGTAGGTGCGTCCTATGAGGCAAAGCGTCCTATGGAACGAAAAATACGGTAAATAAACCAACAATAAATATGGTAAATGCCTGAGCTTCTCCCTTTCTCCCACTTTTAGGAGTCACCAGCCAACATGTCTCTCAAGAAGGAAGGTGTGCAGAAGAAATGGGCTGCCTTGAAGGAGAAGCTGGGTTCTCAGGACTCCGATCAGACGGAGGCCAACCTGGAAAACGCAGAGCCGGAGCTGTGCATTCGCCTCCTGCAGATCCCATCCGTGGTGAACTACTCAGGGCTCAAGAAGCGGCTGGAGAGCAGCGACGATGGCTGGATGGTCCAGTTCCTGGAGCTCTGCGGACTGGATCTCCTGCTTGAGGCCCTGGACAGGCTTTCCGGGAGGGGGGTCTCCAGGATCTCGGATGCCCTGTTGCAGCTAACTTGCATCAACTGCGTGCGAGCAGTCATGAACTCTCAGAAGGGCATTGAGTACATCGTGAGCAATGAAGGCTACGTCAGGAAACTCTCCCAAGGTGAGAGAATGTTTCCCTCGTTCATTCCACACAGTGTTTGCAGGCACACAAAACATGTAGTGGGACGCGGGTGGCACTGTGGGTTAAACCACAGAGCCTAGGACTTGCCGATCAGAAGGTCGGCAGTTCGAATCCCCACGACAGGGTGAGCTCCCATTGCTCGGTCCCTGCTCCTGCCAACCTAGCAGTTCGAAAGCACGTCAACGTGCAAGTAGATAAATAGGTACCGCGCTGGCGGGAAGGTAAACGGCGTTTCCGTGCGCTGCTCTGGTTCGCCAGAAGTGGCTTAGTCATGCTGGCCACATGACCCAGAAGCTGTACGCCGGCTCCCTCAGCCAATAAAGCGAGATGAGCGCCGCAACCCTAGAGTCGGTCATGACTGGACCTAATGGTCAGGGGTCCCTTTACCCTTTACCTAAAACATGTCGTTGCAATGCAACAAAAGTAGACCTAGACCATGGGTAGGACAAACTAAGGCCCGGGGGCCTGATCCGGCCCAATCACATTCTAAATCTGCCCCACGGACGGTCTGGGAATCTGCGTGTTTTTACATGAGTAGAATGTGTCCTTTTATTTAAAATGCATCTCTGGGTTATTTGTGGGGCCTGCCTGGTGTTTTTACATGAGTAGAACGCGTGCTTTTATTTAAAATGCATCTCTGGGTTATTTGTGGGGCATAGGAATTTGTTAAATTTTTTCCCTTCAAAATATAGTCCGGTCCCCCACTAGGTCTGAAGGACTGTTGACCGGCCCCCTGCTGAAAAAGTTTGCTGACCCCTGACCTAGACAATAAATAAAATATTTAGAAATACGCAGTGATTTTTTCTTTAAAAAAAATGTTTAGGGGTACTCTCATTTTAATAATCATAATTTATTTATTTATACCCCGCCCATCTGGCTGGGTTTCCCCAACCACTCTGGGTGGCTTCCAACAAAAGATAAAAAATACAATAAAACATAAGTCATTAAAAACTTCCCTAAACAGGGCTGCCTTCAGACGTCTTCTAAACGTCAGATGGTTGTTTATTTCTTTAACATCTGATGGGAGGGCGTACCACAGGGCAGGCGCCACTACCAAGAAGGCCCTCTGCCTGGTTCCCTGTAACCTCACTTCTCGCAGTTAGGGAACTGCCAGAAGGCCCTCGGAGCTGGACCTCAGTGTCTGGGCAGAACGATGGGGGTGGAGACGCTCCTTCAGGTTTACTGGACTTTCTTTACTCAAGAAAATCTCCATTATAGTAATTTTCCTACTCATATTGAAATACTGCCCTTCAATGAGGCCCAACTTTCATCCGTAAAACACCATGCATCCACATTCCACACTGCTCCACACATTAAACACTCGCTTCCGTCTGAGACTCAGGAAACACTGTGAGGGGAAATGAGGCCGCCATTGGGGGTAGCAACGGAACTGACGGTTCACCGTGCTAGAGAAGAAACTTAGAATTTTAATTTTTTTAGTTTATTTTCCCGTTAGATTCACAAAATGTTTAGGGGCATGCATGTTTAGGGGCACCCCCAGAAAAAAAAGCACTGGAAGTATGCAACCAAACTGAGCAGGGGCACAAGCAGGTGGGATTTGTGCCTTCCTGAACCAAGCCATTTCCTAAGTGGTTGTCTCGAGGTTAGACTAGGGTTACCAGACATCCCCGATTCCCGGGGACAGTCCCCGGATTTGCAAACCTGTCCTTGGACAAACTCCGTCCCTGGAATGTCCCCAGATTTGCAAATCTGTCCCCGGGAAACGTGGCAGTGGCAGCCTCAGCAGCCCGGAGCCAGCCTGGTAGCGCAGTTGGCTCTGGCTGGCTTAGGAGCTGCTCGCTGCCGCCACCACTGCCGAAGGGGAACCAGGGACGTCCGGTGGTACAGATCTCCTGCCCCTTTTGTTTTGACAGATCAGGGGAGGCTTGGGAGTCACGGGTGGGCGGGCGCTGCCCAGAAGGGGCACAAGGCACGTGGTTTCTCTGCCAGGCAAGGTACAAAGCCCTTCTTTTGCAGCCTGTGAAACGTAAATGTGCAGAGTTTTTTTAGAAAACCAGGCAACTGCCACCCGCACGTGACTCGCGAGCCTCCCCCGATCAGTCAAAACAAAGGAGGAAGGGGGCAGGAGATCAGGGAAGGCTCGGGAGTCGTGGGTGGGCGGCGCACCATTGCCCAGTTTTTAAAAAACTCTGTGCATTTATGTTTTACAGGGTGCGAAAGAAGGGCTTTGCACCTTTATACAATATGCATGTGTGCTTGGGCCCAGGGTCTTTTGCCTTATCGTTCCCACTACTGACTCCCTGTTGCTATTCAACTTAAAAAAAAAAAAAAAGTGTCCCCGGATTCATTGAAAAAAATCTGGTCACCATAGGTTAGAAGTACCCTCATTGCTGACCTCGGTCCCTCTGTCTCTGCAGCACTTGACACCTCGAACGTCATGGTCAAGAAACAAGCGTTTGAACTCCTGGCTGCTCTCTGCATTTACTCAGTGGATGGTCATGCTCTGGCGTTGGACGCCCTGGATCATTACAAGGCAAGCAGAAAGTCAGATGTATTGTTAAGGACACAATGTACACACATGTATGAAAATGCTCTGCTGAATCAGATCAAAGGTTATCTACTCTAGTGTTTTGTTTCCCACAGCGACTAACTGGAGGCCTCCAGGAATTCCGCAGCATCTCATAGGGATGGGTGGATTGGCCGCTTTGAAAGTGGCTTACCTGGCAAATGTAAATAAATAATAATAATGAGATTTAGTAGTGGGAAAGTAGTAGTAATAGTAGTAGTGGTGGTGGTAGTAGTAGTAGTAGTAGTAGTAGTAGTAGGGGAAGGGCTGTAGCACCCCTTGCATGCATAAGGTCCCAGCTTCAATCTCCAGCACCACCAGGTAAGGCTGGGAATATCTACTGCCCAAAACCCTGGAATATCTCCTGCCCAAAACCCTGGAGAGCTGGTGCCTGTCAGTGTAGGCAGCAATGAGATGGACCAATGGTCTGACTCTGTATAAGGCAGCTGCCTGTGTATCTACATATGTAGGCTCTTCATATAGAACAATATGGGGAGAGCTGTAGCTTATCTAGTAGGGCATATGCTTTGCATGCAGAGGTTCAATATTAATATTAATATCAATATCAATATCAATATCAGTGTTGATATTAATGTTAATATTAACCCAGCCGACTTGGTTTCCCCAGGCAGCATGTACAAAAACATAATACAGATGTACCTTAGAATTTGAACGGAATCCGTTCGAGAAGTCCATTCGACTTCCAAAACATTTGACTTCCAAGGCGCGGCTTCCGATTGGCTGCAGGAACGTCCTGCAGCCAATCGGAAGCTGCAGAAGCTGCGCCGGATGTTCGGCTTCCGGAAATAATTTGAAAACTGGAACAGTCACTTCCGGTTTCTGATCATTCAGGAGCCAAAACCTTTGAAGTATACAGGTGTTTGGCTTCCGAGGTTCCACTGTAAAGCATTAAATGTTAAGAAGTTCCCTATACAGGGCTGCCTTCAGGTGTCTTCCAAAGGCTGTATAGTTACTTATCTCCTGCCTGCTGGAGAGCCACTGCCAGCCAGTGTACAGTTGACAGTTTTGAGCTAGAAAGAACCAATTGCCTGACTCAGTTTAAAGCAGCTTCCTGTGTTCAGCTGTTTTATTAAGAGACTATAGCTAAGTTGTAAAGCACTTACTCTGCAAGGGGGAAATCCCACAGTTGGTCATTAGCATCTCCATGAAGGGCAGTTGATGGGGAAGAAAACCCTTCTGTGATTCTGGAGAGCCCTTGACAGTCAAAAGTAGGTGGTTCTGGGCTTGATGTCCAAAGGGTCTGGGCAGTTTTGATGCAAGCAGCTTCCCGTGTTGCTCTTGATTTTGAAGCGATTTCTATGTCACAGACGGTGAAGAACCAACAGTACCGCTTCAGCGTCATCATGAATGAGCTCTCGACCACCGACAATGTGCCCTACATGATAACCCTCTTAAGTGCCATCAATGCGGTCATCCTGGGGACGGAAGAACTGAGAGCTCGGATGCAGCTCCGCAATGAGTTCATTGGTAAGGATGGCAATCTGGAAACCTAGAACATGATGCAACGTCAATGACAGAGCCATTCCTTGATCCAGACTGGCGTTCTAGGATGCTGTGGTCTAGGTATATATAGACTAGTCATATACAGAAGGGACGCAGGTAGTGCTGTGGGTTAAACCACAGAGCCTAGGGCCAATCAGAAGATCGGCAGTTCGAATCCCCACGACAGGGTGAGCTCCCGTTGCTCAGTCCCAGCTCCTGCCAACCTAGCAGTTTGAAAGCACGAAGTGCAAGTAGATAAACAGTTACCACTCCGGCAGGAAGGTAAACGGCGTTTTCGTGCACTGCTCTGGTTCACCAGAAGCAGCTTAGTTATGCTGGCCACATGACCCGAAGCTGTACGCCGGCTCCCTCGACCAGTAAAAGCAAGATAAGCGCCACAACCCCAGAGTCGTCCGCGACTGGACCTAACAGTCAGGGGTCCCTTTACCTTTTTAGTCATATACCCAAGATATATAGCTGATTCTATGTGTAACTGTGAGCAAGGAAAATACTCTGACATTTAGAGTGGAGCCTTCCATGTGCATCCCTGTCGCCATCTGCCTTTTGAGCATTTGAATGTTGAGGCACATGCCTTGGTGCACCTTTCCTCTACTGAACCACCCTGGCTCTCAGTGAGAACTGAGCCCCCACCCCCTTGTTTAACTTCTAGTTTGTGATTTTCTTTCTGTATGTTGCATGGCAGTTTCTAGGGCATGGCTGTTTCAGAAAAGGCTCCCCTTACCCTCTTCCATCATCTGATACAATCAAACCTCGGAACTCGAACGTAACCTGTTCCGGAAGATCGTTCAACTTCTGAAATGTTCGAGTTCCAAGGCACGGCTTCCGATTGCTTGCAAGAGCTTCTTGCACTCAAGCGGAAGCCACGTCAGACGTTCGAGTTCTGAGGAACGTTCAGAAATCAGAATGTTTACTTCCGGGTTTTTGGTGTTCGAGAACTGAAATGTTCAGCGCCAGAGCCTTTTGAGTTCTGAGGTTTGACTGTAATTAGCTACCAGACTATGTTCAAGGTTCTGGTTTTGGCGCATAAACAGGTTGGGACCAGGAGACGCATTCCGCATAGTGTTAGGAATCAGGTCTTCAGTGTTCCGGCTCCTGCCTTTTAGGTCACGACTGGACCTAATGGTCAGGGGTCCCTTTACCTTTACCTTTTATTCTTGCTGTTTGCTACACTGGGCTCCTTTGTGAGGAAGGGTGAGATTTAAATAAATAGAATAAGTTTGTTAGTAGGGCTGGGCACAACCTGGTTTTAACATCATGATATATCACCATCTAAACATTGCAATATACTGGTCTATCACAATGTCTGAAATAAGGAAATAGCCATGTTAAGGCATTGGCTGGCTTTGTGGTTTGTCCCTTATCTTTATTTATGCATAGCACACAGTCACGTGTCTGTGAGTGAGGTCCCTAATAAGGAGGATTGGCGATAAAAAATGATAGAATATTCAAAGTTTGCAGGCCTAACAAGTAAAATAAGGGAGCAAGTAGATCAAGTATAAAAGTAGAGTGGGGAAAATTGTGGCGTATTTAGAAAATAACTGTAAACATGTGAAAACGCCAGCAGTATTAAGGTAAATTCAACAGTAAAATATGTAATAAAGGAAGAATAAGGGGAGAAATCAAACTAAATGGATATACTGTATAAGAATATGCAGGAATAATGGGAAAAATCAAAGGAACCAGGGAAGGGGAAGAAGGGAAATCATTGAATGTTTTATTATAAAGAAAGATATTAATAGTGGAAATGTATATTTGAATTTGATTTTGGAAATGGTGATAAAAAATATATATAATTAAAAAAAAAAAAGATTCGCAATATACTGCAAGGTCAAATATTATGAAACCAATATCACAATATGGACTTCAAACTGGATTTGGACAATATATTGATATATCGCCCAGCCCTATTTGCTAGTGATTGTGTTCTTTTATGTCAGTGAAATCTTGGGTCCATTAGACCACTCTTCAACACATTTTTAATTCGCTCCTTCCAGGTCTTCAGTTGCTGGATATTTTAACCAAGCTGAGGTGAGTCATTTATTACCTTTCTGACTATATCCATTGAGATTTATTTTGCAGCAGCACATCATTTCAGGATGATCATTCCCTTGTCGGTACAAATCTTCAGGCCAGCCATTATGTCTGCGGTTATTTCTGTCTAGCTCCAACCACTTTGCATGACAGACCTATGCATCAAGAGATTCGGGCTTGAATAGACTTGTACCACCATTACATTTCCTTTGAAACAGCTGTGCTGTGCTCACATTTAGGGACTGATGGATCGCCGTATTTAGATCCCGGAAGGAATTTCCCCCCTAGTCAAAATGACTAATAACACTGGAGCGTGTTGGAGATTTTTACCATCTCCATCATTTTTCTAAGACCCCTCAATCTTTTCCTTGCAAATAATGACAATATAGGTATGCATTTTCAGTTTGATTTTTGCTACCATGAGGTCTAGAAGCATGCTTTTTCCAAACCCATCAGATTCTCCTGTGACCACCTAGGATTTCTTCATACTCCAGCCAAGCAACTCCAGTCCCAGCTGACCTAGGTTGAGACAATTTCTCTAGGCGGGTGGCCCAGTTTTCATGATGAAGCACTGGCTTAATAAACTACTTCCAAATTCTAGCTCGTTTGGAAGCCATTAACTGCAGTTCCCAGTTCAAATTCTAGCTCGTTTGGAAGCCATTAACTGCAGTTCCCAGTTCATACATAATGAGAATCAGTAGTTAACAGTATCCAAGGTTATTGAGCCAGGATTTGATCCATAAATGTCTCTAGCTACACCCACCAGTAGGAAACCCCCATTTATTCCTTCTTCTCATTTATTTTTGGTCCATGGGTGCATTTTAATGGAAAAGGACACTAGCGGCACTTGTAATGAGGCAGAGCCATGGGTTTGCCCTCCTGACCCTAGTGTAGCAATGGCTTACCAGAACTGGGTTGAAACAGGGCAGTGATGAGGTCAGAGTCATACAGCTGCACTGGGTGGAGAGATGGATTGGCAGTGGCAGTCCTGCCAGCATAGCTGCATTGGCCCCAACCTTACCACCACCTGCATTCCCATCCAGGTAAATACCAGTGATGCTGGTGTCTGGAGGGTAGCTGTGCCCCAACCATAGCTGTCAACCTTCCCTTTTTTTGCGCGAAATTCCCTTATTCCAGTGCCATTTCCCGCTGCTATCCTGGATTGTTAGATATCCCATAGACTGTCCCCGGGACAGGTGAGGCTGCTGATCCCTTATTTTCAAATCTGAAAGTTGACAGCTATGGCCCCAACCAAGGGCACTGCTACTAAGAAAAGCCACAGGATTCTCTGATTTGCAAATTGACCCGCCCTCAAAAAATGTTTCAGGAGACTTAAAATATAAAGAGGTTTCCCTAAATATGTGTATTTCACCTTCTCAGTATAGATGCTTGTATTAAGGAGAGCAGGAACTGGTTGAGATTTGGGGACACCCTCTCATACCTGTATGTAACTCAAAATGAGCTCAGTTTTTTTAACAGAGGGTTTTGCAAATATCTACTGTTGCGGGTCTCTACAGAGATATAGAGGATGAGGACTTGCTTATCCAGTGTGAAACGTTTGAGGAGGCCAAGTCCGAGGACGACGAGGAATTGCTGAGGATATGCGATGGGATTGACATGAGCAACCATCAAGAGGTTTTCTCATCCCTGTTTAACAAAGTGAGTGGGGGTCTTATTTTTAAATGCAGCTTTAAACATTTTTAGAACATTCCTGTTCTGTCCCCCCCCCCCTTTTCCAAATAGCTAATACAGTCATACCTTGGGTTGAATGTGCTTCAGGATGAGTGCATTCCAGTTGTTCTCCGTGGCAACCTGTAAGTAACGGAGCGCGTTACTTCTGGGTTTTGCTGCTTGCGCATGCGCAGATGCTCAAAATGATGTCATGTGCATGCGCAGAAGTGGCGAAAAGCGACGCATGCGTGCGCAGACGTGCTGTCGCTGGTTACGTTTGCTTCTAGATGCGAACGGGGCTCTGGAACGGATCCCGTTCGCATCTAGAGGTACCGCTATAACAAGTATCCATTAAACCTAATAAATATCGGATATAAAGCAATAAGCAATAAACAAATGAAACCCATTAAAACAACCATATCAATTATTACTGTTATTATTATTATTAAATATCTATACTGCCCTTCATCTGAGGATCATGGGGCAGTTTGCAATATAAAAACACAAAAATGCACGCCATAATAACAGACAAATGACCCCCCCACACAAACTGTTTAAAAGGCCATAGATTGTTTAATTAGCCAAAGGACTGGGAGAAGAGGAATGTTTTTGCCTGATGCCTAAATATATGCAATGAAAGAGCCAGGAGAGGGGAAGCTTAGTCAAAACAGAAACAGCTGCAACAGAAGTTAGAAGATGCAACGAGTCATGCTGGGCCAAACCTAGGGGCTGTGGAGCCCAGCATCCCCTTGCCACAGTGGACAGCCAGATGCCTTTGGGAAGCGTACAAACAAGGTGTGAGAGCAACAGTCTTCTGCCACCATTATGCATGGTGCTTCAGATCCTGAAGGTGGCAGGTAACCATCTAGCCTTGTCCTCCATGAATATTGGATGTGATATAGAATGCGATCCTTGGTTTCATTCACAGTCACACTGCACCATGGAGGTTTGTGAGCAAGGTGCCCATTTATCCTGAGGTTTATACATCCCTCGTGCAGAGATGCCCTCTGTCATACATGCACACAAGAATTTGCCCGCACGTATCCTGTGCCTGCTTCCACAGCTGGGAAATTTGGCTCGGCCCTTATATCCAGCACCAGCAAGGAATAACTTGACAACCCTGGGCTTACAACACCATAGGTTTTAATGGCCGGATGGGCACCCCTGCCATGTAACAATGACTTACGATCTGGAAAGCTTAACTTGTGGTGGCTGCTTTTTGTTTCAGGTGAGCAGTTTTCCAGCCTCCATCCAACTGCTGTCCATTCTCCAGAGCCTCTTGCATCTCGAACCTTCCCATCGCTCCAGCCTGTTGCTGTGGGAATCCTTAGAAATCCTAGTAAGCAGAGCCATCTTGCTTGCAAATGACAGTAAGTGGAAGCTCACTGTAACCTATGATGCAGCCTCAGTACTGTCTTTGTGTTGTTGTCATCGTCGTCGTCATCTTCTTCTTATTCTTTGGCGATCACTCATAGTTGAATAAGATTGTCTTCCATGAACACAGTTTTAACACTGAGTCCGTAAGTGACTGTGGAGGCCAATTCTGGATCCACACGTCCTTCCATGGTGGGGACATGGTTTCTGGGCAGGAGTTGGTCACGGTGAGGGTTTGCCAAACATGCCTTTCTCTTGGCACATTTCTCCCTTTTGCCCTGAGTTTGTGCTTCTTCAAAGTCCATGACACCTTTGGTAAAGGCTGTTCTCCAATTGGAGAGCTCACAGGCCAGTGTTTCCCAGTTTTTGGTGTTTATACTACCTTTTTTTACATTTGCCTTGAGAGCATCTTTAAACCTCTTTTGTTGTCCACCGGTATTTTGCTTTCCATTCTTGAGCTGTGAATAAGTAGTTGCTTTGGAAGACGATAATCAGGCATCCGAACAACATGACCAGCCCAACAAAGTTGATGTTGAAGAATCACTGCTTCGACACTGGGAATGTTGAGAATATTGTTTCTGGTTTAGGACTATTTCTATTTTAAAAAGGATATTCTACAAAGGGAAACATTCTACAGGGGAAACATTTCCCTGCATATTTATATTTATAATGTCCTTTTCCCTAACAGAGGCTAAAGACAGCTTACAGATAAAATAGAAACAGCTTTAAAAAATGGTGGTGGTAGGGAAATCATTTTTTTTTTTTTAATTATAGAATTAAAACTGTATATAAATACAAAATTGACATCTTTCCGCAGGGCCTGCAAGACAGAGCTGTTCCACCAGGCTTTTGGTCAGGGCGCAGCCTGACTCCCTCCTTTGGCAATCTTTACAAAACTTTAGTTTATGGTTGTCATCAATTTTGATTTTAATTAATTTTTATAATGTTTTTATGTTGCACTTTCTTAGTGTTGTTGGCTGCCCTGAGCCCAGCTTTGGCTGGGGAGGGCAGGATATAAATAAAATTTATTATTATTATTATTTATTATTATTATTAAAATTAATATATATATTGTATTCATATATAGTTTTAATTCTATAAATGTGACACATGCAGATAATTACAATAAGAATGACAGGGTATCAGCCCTTTTGTTAGAAAGCAGTCACTTCCCCAAAGCCAGCAGAAGGGCAACAAGGAGGCAGACTATCTATTGGTCTGCCTTCCTACATTCCATGGCAAAGAAAGTTGTGTCTAGCTGTCATCTGAACAGAAAGTGCATCTAACAAACCCCTGTGATACCCATCATTTATATTCTCATGAAGGAATGGCAGAGCTTCCGGCAGGGTGCAGGGTAACATCATCATTTGGAAACCACCAACCCAAAGCACCTCTAATAAAGCCAGGGGACCTGTCCATCATTTTTGATAGAGTGGTTTTCTACAGCCACCCCAAAAGTTCCCTCTATCAGCCATTGGACTGGGTATCCCTTGTTCTGCAATAGTAGGCGTAGTAGTAATAGTTGCTGTTTGTGCAGAAAGAGGCTTTGAACTGGTTCTAAGGATGCCTCAGATCTTCTCCCCTTCATTGCAGTACAAGGCAACACCGTGGAAGAAGTCATGGAGAGGCTGCTGTCCGTCAAGAAGAGGCCAAAGAAAAGAAGTCCAGACTCCCGGCGAGGCCCCAACAAAGTGAATGAGAGCACTCAGACCAATGAAGCTTCTGAGGGTCTTCCAAACGCCTGCCAGAAATGTCCTCTTCCCACGACTTGCTCTTCCGGTGGCCCACCCAACCCAGAGGCTCCAAATGTGTCTGAGAGTGTTACACCATCCCAGTTACTGACCTGCTCGGCATTGCCTGGGCAAAACTCTGCTCCATCGAGTGTCCCTCTACTGCCACCACCTCCCCCTCCGCTTCCTGGAACAGCCAGCATGGCATCACAACAGCTGCCACCACCGCCACCTCCAGCTCCCCCTCTGCCTGGCATGGCGGGGGTCCCTCCCCCTCCTCCGCCTCTGCCTGGCATGGCAGCGATTCCTCCACCACCCCCACTCCCAGGCATGATAAACGCGCCACCTCCAGCTCCCCCTCTGCCTGGCATGGCAGGGGTCCCTCCCCCTCCTCCCCCTCTGCCTGGCATGACAGCCATCCCGCCACCGCCCCCACTCCCAGGCATGCCACCTCCTCCACCCCCTCTGCCTGGTATGACTGGGATTCCTCCACCGCCCCCGCTCCCTGGCATAGGAGGTGTGCCACCCCCTCCCCCGCTCCCTGGCATGGGAGGTGTGCTGCCCCCTCCTCCGCTCCCTGGCATGGGAGGTGTGCCGCCCCCTCCCCCGCTCCCTGGCATGGGAGGTGTGCCGCCCCCTCCTCCGCTCCCTGGCATGGGAGGTGTGCCACCGCCTCCACCCCTCGCAGGCAACGTGGATGAAATTGTGGTTGCCCGTGTCGAGGTCCCGCTTGGGTACAACAGGCCCTTCCACAAGAGGGTGAAGACTCCGACGCTAAGGATGAAGAAGCTGAACTGGCAGAAGCTGCCCTCCAACGTGGTGAGAGGTAAGTTGTGCCAACGCCACGTCCCCTTCGCTTTGTCGCCAGCGCAAATTCTCTCCCCATGCAAGCCTACCTTCAAGTTAAGGTCCTCCTTGCAGGTCCTTTTCCACACGCCAGCTCCTTCTGAAGCATAGCCAGTAGGGTCTTCTCAGTGGTGGCCCCAGTGCTATGGAACTCTCTCCCCAAAGATGTATGCCTCACTTTCCTCCCTGTCATTTCGACAGCTGCATGTGGCCACCTTGTCCTGATAGGATTTCGAGCTGCCATGATGCCTGGCTTGAACTTGGTATATTTATTTATATGCTCTAGAATGCTGCTATTTTGACGTGTTTGTAAAAAAAAAAAAAAGTATTTGGCTGTCTCTTTTTCATATCTCGTCATCAATTTTAGTATCGTTGGCTCTCCTGCTGAGATTTCTTTTTAATGCAAATTGATGGATTGCAGCCACGGCCATGCAGATTCTTTCTGAGAACGTTTTCCCCCAAACAGTATTGAACATGGGGCAGCAAATAACTGCCACCCAAGACTATAAAGAGTACAGCTTATCATTGATGCACGATAGAAAGGACACCTGGAGAGGGCCTCCGTAATCCAGTCCAACTTTACACTAGTCCTGTGGCATCTTAAAGACTTCAATGCCATCAACTTTTTCATTTTCTACTGTCCTATTTTCTTTTTCTTTTTTGCATCCAATATCTAATAATTTTCCTGCAGTGCATCATTTCAAGGGGATATATGCAAGGAGAAATTGTTGTGTGCCAGCTGCCATAATGCCTTGTGTCTTGTAGACGGACACTCTATGTGGGCTTCCGTGACAAGCAGTAGCGAGGAGACCATTGAGCCGGACTACACGAGCATAGAGCAATTGTTTTGCTTCCCACAAACGAAGCCCAAGGAGAAACAGGCAGCCCCGGTGAAGGTGGAACCGAAGGAGGTAAGACAATGATCCATCTGGATAACTGCGCAGTCTGTCCCAGTCATACCAATAAGACTGCCTTGCAGATAGCCATTCGCCTGTGATGATGGAGAATCTCCTTTAGAAGACCAGGCAAGGAAGCTTGAAGTTGGGGAGGAATGGTGCTTCTGTTCTATCATAGAATGATAGAATTATAGAGTTGGAAGGGACCCAAGGGTCATCTAGCCCAACCCCCTACAAAGCAGGAATATGAACTAAAGCGTCCCTGACAGATGGCCATCTAACCTCTGCTTCAAAACCTCCAAAGAAGGAGAGTCCACCATCTCCTGAGGGAGACCGTTCCACTGACAAACAGCTCTTACTCTCAGAAATTTCTTCCTGGTGTTGAGTCGGAATCTCCTTCCTTGTAACTTGAAGCCATTGGTTCGAGTCCTACCCTCCAGAGCAGGAGAAAACAAGCTCGCTCCATCCTCCATGTGACAGCCCTTGAGATATTTGAAGATGGCTATCATAACTCCTTTCAGTCTCCTCTTTTTCAGACTAAACAAACCAGCTCCTTCAGCCTTTTCGTCCGTAAGGAAACCGGGCCAACAGCCCATCTAGTCCAGCATCCTGTTCTCACAGGGGCAACTGAATGTTTCAATAGGAAGCTTGCAAACAGGACCCCAGCACAAGAACACTCCCCTCCTGTGATTTCCAGCAACTGGTGTTCAGAAGCTTAGCTGCCTCCAGCTATCGCTGCAGGACAGAGCCATCGTGGCTAGTAGCCATGAAATTGTTTGATCCTCTTTTAAGTCCATTAAAATTTGTCTAATCCTCTTCTTTTCTTGCGCAAGGGCCATAGCTCAGTGGTAGAGCATCTGTCTTGCATGAAGGAGGTCCCAGGTTCAAATCCCATCATCTCTAGGTAGGGCTGGGAAAAGAAACCCCTGACTCTAACCTTGGAGGTAAAAGGTAAAGGATCCCTGACCATTAGGTCCAGTCGTGACCAACTCTGGGGTTACGGCGCTCATCTCACTTTATTGGCTGAGGGAGCCAGCGTACAGCTTCCAGGTCATGTGGCCAGCATGACTAAGCCACTTCTGGCAAACCAGAGCAGCGCACAGAAACGCCATTTACCTTTCCGCCCGAGTGGTACCTATTTATCTACTTGCACTTTGACGTGCTTTCGAACTGCTAGGGTGGCAGGAGCAGGGACCAAGCAACGGGAGCTCATCCCGTTGCAGGGATTCGAACCGCTGACCTTCTGATCGGCAAGTCCTAGGCTCTGTGGTTTAACCCACAGCGCCACCCGCGTTCCTGTAACCTTGGAGAGCTGTTGCCAATTCGTGTAGGCAGTACTGTGCCAAACGGACCAATGGTCTAACCATTAAGAAAAAGTGGCCGAATAACTTTGTGCGCTTCTTTGTAAGAATGACCAAAAATGTTTTCCTTTTCCGAAATAGATCACGTTTCTGGAGTCCAAGAAGAGTCTCAATTTGAACATCTTTTTGAAGCAATTCAAGTGGTGAGATCTCGTTTCACAATTGTAAAAAGAGCATTAAGGTCAAATGTTGATGAAAAATTAGCACTCCTTAGCAATCCTAGTAGATGCTGCAATCCTGTGGGGGGGGGGGGTTATTCATGTAATTCAATAGGATTTAAGGAAGTGTGGTTGTCCAAAAGATTGTAACCTGTAAATTTGTGCAAATTTTGCCCTGAATCCAGAACCTCATACGTGCACGCAAATAATTCCCAGAAGCAGCCATCTTGATTCATTTAAATAACAATAATGGCAGATTTTGACTAGTTTTTAGCTGAAGTATTCAGCCCAGATCTCCCTGCCTCCACTCCCAGTTCATAATCCCCTGTCCCTGCAGGGCAGTAGTTGCATCTAACCAACAATCTCTTTGATCGATAGCCCAAATGTGGAGGTGGTTGACATGATCCAGAAGGGCGACCGAACAAAGTTTGACGTGGAGGTTCTCAAGCAGCTGCTGAAACTCCTACCTGAAAAGCATGAAGTAAGCTGTGCCCTAAACACACATAAGCAAAGTCTTATTTCAGTTCTTCTCTGTGTTGCAGTGAGTATGTAAATGCAGTGATGTTCTTGGAACTTAACCCTTCTGCTTTCTTCTCAGATAGAAAACCTGAAATCCTTCAGAGAAGAAAAGGACAAATTAGCAAATGCAGACCAGTTCTATCTTCTGCTCCTTGGGGTTCCTAGGTAATGGAAAGCCTCACATCTTTTAACAGGGGCTGTTAAGGAAATTAATCCTATGTTCTAACAGATTAACAGAGGCCCTAACATTGTATCTGTGGGCATCAAGGTTCACCTCCCAATTTATTTGTTTTAATTGAGAGTTTTTGGCTTTTGTTGCTTAGTGAGGAGTTGTCTGTTTTGAGGGAAGGTTGGGGGGGGGGTTGTCCTGCCTGCGTTTTATTAGTTTTTGGGAAGTGGAGGCATTTTATGTGTAGTACCATAAAGGATGTTTATTCAGAATCTTTTCTCTTGTAACTTGAAGCCATTAGTTTGAGTCCTATCCTCCAGAGCAGGAGAAAACAAGCTTGCTCCATCTTCCATGTAACAGCCCTTGAGATATTTGAAAACAACAACAACAACAACAACAACAACAACAAATAATTTATTATTATTTATAACCCGCCTATCTGGCTAGGTTTCCCCAGCCACTCTGGGCGGCTCCCAACAGAATATTAATAATAACAAAAAGCGATAAAACATCAAACATTAAAAACATCCCTAAACAGGGCTGCCTCAGATAGCGGTGCCATTTGTTGTTCCACTAGTGTTGTATACTCTATATATTGTTTGACTACAACTCCCATCATCTCCTACCATTGACCATGCTGGGTAAGACTGATTAGAGTTGTACTCCAGAGCCCCTGGGGTCCCCACATTGGCTCCCTCTAGAGTAAAATGATCTTGAGCTAAATAGGCCAGTCACATGGTTCAGTATAAGACAGTGACATATGTTCAGCCTACATCAGGTATACTGCTTTCAGATTTGGAGGTTCCACCTGCCTCTGGTGGCCAGTAGCTGTGAAAAAACCTGTCTCTGTTAATGTGCCTGAGAATTCAGCTATCTAGAGGTGCCTGCAGGGAAGCTGGGCCACTTAGATCAACATAACATAGCTTTGACCAAGCTCCTCCTCAGCAAGAGCTAGCCTAAAATAATATCAACTCTTAGTTCTGATTAAATGCACAGCATTTAACACTGGTTATCTATTTATTATTATTGTCATTCAACCCGGACACTGTCATTCAACCCGGTTCCCTCACTGCAAGAAGCGAAGTTACAGGGAACCAGGCAGAGGGCCTTCTCGGTAGTGGTGCCCGCCCTGTGGAACACCCTCCCATCAGATGTCAAGGAAATAAACAACTATCTGATGTTTAGAAGGCATTTGAAGGCAGCCCTGTTTAGGGACGTTTTTAATGACTGATGTTTTAATGTATTTTTACTGCTTTGTTGGAAGCCGCCCAGAATGGCTGGGGTATAAATAATAAGTTATTGTTGTTGTTGTTGTTTTTATTAAATATTTTCTTGAGTTACAAAAGTACATACCATATTTTTCCATGTATAATTTCCATGTATAATTCCATGTGATATATTGAAGGTTGTCTTATAAACAGATTAATATGCTAAGTAAGTGAGGGCCGGTGTCCCAGTGGTAGCAGGTAAATGTTGGAGAGGCTGCTTACCTGCTCTTCCCAGCTTAGGGAGAGTATTTGGTGAGTGCCGGTATGTGGTGTATTACAGCACCAGTTCTGCCAGCCAAAGCAGGAGATCGTCGAAAAGCTGCTCAACAGCTCAGCGAACTTACCAAAGAAGTTCAACAACTGTTGAGGGCTCCCAAAAATAGGGGTCGTCTTATACATGGGGTCGTGTTATACACAGAAAAGTACGATACATCTTTCTCTATTTTCAGATCATAAAGTCCTTTTTACAGATCAGTTCTAGTTGATGTGAGACTTTAATGCCGTTTACAGTACAGTGGTACCTCGGGTTACATATGCTTCAGGTTACATACACTTCAGGTTACAGACTCCGCTAACCCATAAATATTACCTCAGGTTAAGAACTTTGCTTCAGGATGAGAACAGAAATTGTGCTCCAGTGGTGCGGCAGCAGCAGAAGGCCCCATTAGCTAAAATGGTGCTTCAGGTTAAGAACAGTTTCAGGTTAAGAACAGACCTCCAGAACGAATTAAGTACTTAACCTGAGGTACCACTGTATAAAGTTGGGGGAGAAGAGAGAGCAGGGAAGAGAAGGGGGCAGTGCACTTTCATCCTTTCAGCATAGTGTATGTGCAATGTTTTTGTGCCAGCGTCACTGTTTCTGTTCCAGCTACCAGCTGCGGATCGAGTGCATGCTCATGTGTGAAGAGACGGCCGTTCTGCTGGAGATGCTGCAGCCCAAAGCCGAAACTATCAGGAGGGCCTGTGAAGGTAAACAAGGGCTTAACCCCTAGGTAGATCTTGTGTCAGTTCTTTAAAAATGTAGTATAAACACTGACAACTGGGAAACACTGGCCTACGAGCGCACCAGTTGGAGAACAGCCTTTACCAAAGGTGTTGTGGGCTTTGAAGACACTCGAACTCAGGACACAAGGGAGAAAAGTGCTAAGAGGAAGGCACGCTTGGCAAATCCACACCGTGATCAACTCCCGCCCGGGAACCAATATCCCCACTGTGGAAGGACGTGTGGATCCAGAATTGGCTTCCACAGTCACTTACAAACTCATTGTTAAAACCGTGTTTATGGAAGATGGCTACGAGTGATCACCAAAGAAGAGGAGATCTTTTGTGCTCCCCAATGTTTAGACATCCCATCTCAGATGGAGATGTTCAAAGAAATCAAACTCCCCGGGAGGTGTACTACGGCAGTCCTATATAGAGTAGACCCACTGAAGTTAATGACTAACTTGGGTTCAGTTATAGGTAGGACTTGGTCAAATGCAAGAACTGGCTTTTTTAATGAGAAACCAGGTCATACGCTGCCCCAATGCACAGATCTGCGTTTGTGCAGGAAATGCAAACTTTAGCTGTCTTATATACTCGGTGCCTCCAGATTAGGCTAGCACAGATCAGCTGAGTGATGGTGAATGGAATGGAGCCACAATCCATTCGGCATGCAGTGTACTAATCCCATCTGCATAGCAACAGTTTCCAAAGAAACCTCAGCCCATAAATGAGCTGTAGGTGCTGCTGCCCTTCACTTGAAAGCCAGCTTCCTGGGTTAGAAATCTGTTCTCCTCCATACCCCCCAAATTAAGGCATTTTGCTTACTCACGCAAAGATAACTCTGCAAGGGAGGACTGGGGGCACGATGGCAGGCCTCACCTCTCTGTATGTTTCCTAACCTTTATTTGTGAAGGGCTGTAGCTCAGTAGCAGAGCATGTGCTTTGCAAGCAGAAGGTCTCAGGTTCAATGAAACCCTGGGGATCTGCTGCCAGTCAGGGTAAACTGCACTGAGCTAAATGGACCAGTGGTATTTACTTGTCATAAGGCAGCTTCCTAGACTCCTGGTTCTAAATCTGATAAGGAATCTTCCATGGCTATGCACAAAAGAAAGTACCGTATTTTTCGCTCTATAGGACGCACTTTTTCCCCACCAAAAATTAAGGGGAAATGTGTGTGCGTCCTATAGAGCGAATGCAGGCTCCTTGGCTTCAGCGATAGCAATGCGAAGCCTCTGAAGCGCAGAGGGAGTGCTCCCTCCGCGCTCCTTGGCTTCGCGTTGCTTTCGCTGAAGCCTGGAGAGCGAGAGGCGTTGGTGCATACTGACCCCTCTCGCTCTCCAGGCTTCAGGGATAGCCGCCTGAAGCCTTCGGAGCACAGCGCAAGTTCCTGCTGCGCTCCACTGGCTTCAGGTTCCTTTCACTGAAGCCAGGAGAGTCTTGCTCTCCCGGCTTCAGCAAAAGGAACCCGAAGCCTCCAGAGCACAGCGGGAACTCGCACTGTGCTCCGAAGGCTTCAGGGATAGCCGCAAGACTCTCCTGGATTCAGCGAAAGGAACCCGAAGCCTCCAGAGCGCAGTGGGAACTCGCACTGTGCTCCGAAGGCTTCAGGGATAGCCGCAAGATTCTCCTGGATTCAGCGAAAGGAACCCGAAGCCTCCAGAGCGCAGCAGGAACTCGCGCTGTGCTCCAAAGGTTTCAGGGATAGCCGCAAGACTCTCCTGGATTCAGCGAAAGGAACCCGAAGCCTCCAGAGCGCAGCAGGAACTCGCGCTGTGCTCCGAAGGCTTCAGGGATAGCCGCAAGACTCTCCTGGCTTCAGCAGAGAGGGAGAGCTGTGCAGCGCCCCTTCAGCCAAGCGGGAGGAGAAATGGAAGGGGCTCCGTTTCTCCTGCCGCTTCGCTGAAGGGGCGCTGAGCAGAGAGGGGGAGAATTTTTTTTCTTGTTCTCCCCCTCTAAAAAAAGGTTCGTCCTATGGTTGTGAGCGTCCTATAGAGCGAAAAATATGGCACTTTTCCACACGATACAAACTGTGGAACTCGGGAACTGATCTATAATGAACTGAAAAAGGTACTTAGGTACACTTTTCCTAAGAAACCAGAGGCCTTTCTCCTGGGCATGGTCGGCCAATTGGTTGTAAAGAAGGATAGAACTTTTTTTATGTATGCTACAACAGCAGCAAGAATTCTTATAGCAAAGTACTGGAAGACACAAGACCTACCCACCGTGGAAGAGTGGCAGATGAAAGTGATTGACTACATGGGCCTGGCAGAGATGACGAGCAGAATCCGAGACCAGGGAAGAGCAACGGCGGAAGAAGATTGGAAAAAATTTAAAGACTATTTAAAGAAATATTCCAAAATTAGTGAATGCTAGATTGATGTTGAATAAGAAAAATAGGGGTTAACAGCGATAATGATTAAGTGGAAGAAAATGAATGTTTTTATAATAAATCTGAAAGTAAGGGAGGGATTTGTTAATTAATTAATTTGACATGAGAATGCAGAAAGGGGAGGTACGAGGAAGTCGGGAGAGTAAGAAATATGAAATTAAGAGCAGGAAATTATACATGTTGCATTTTATTGTTTTTTTGTTGTTTTGTTTTATTTGTTAAAAAATATATATGGAAAATTGAATAAAAATTATTTTAAAAAAACAAACAAACTGTGGAACTCACGGCTGCAGGAGGCAGTGATTGACACCAACTTGAATGTCTTTAAAAGAGGACTGGGCAAATTCATGAAGGAGAGGGTGATCAATGGCTACTAGCCACAATCATAGAATGGTCGTTGGAAGGGACCCTGAGGATCATCTAGTCCAACCCTCTGCAATGCAGGTGTCTCATACGGGGATCGAACCTGCAACTTTGGCAATATCAGCACCATGCTCTAACTAGCTAAGCTATCCACTCTCAGAGGCAGCATTTCTCTAAAAACCAGTTGCTTGGAATCACAGATGGGGAGAGGGCTGTTGCCCTAAGGTCTTGTTTTCAGGCTTTGTACCAATTAATTTTTTTCCTCCCCCAGATCTCCTCACCAGCCAACGGTTGCCTGTTTTCTGTCAGTTGATCCTGAAAGTTGGAAACTTCTTGAACTACGTAAGTGATAGTTTAAAACATGCACTTTAGAAGTGGCCTTAGTCTTTCTCTTCCTTTCCCTGCAGTTTAGGGATGGGAAAGAAATTTGTTTCAGTTCAGTTTTAAAGGCAAACCTACAGAGATTTGTACTTCTGCAAACCAAAACATAGTTAGCCCTCAAAATTCGCACTCCTCTGAATTTTGCTATGCAGTTCTTCAGTTGGGTAATGTTCACAGAAAAGGCACACCCTAGGCCAAAGTGTGTGTAAAAATTCGTTATTAATAATATTTAAAATGATAACATACAAAAAAAACCCATTCTATCTGGGGAAATCGTTTGCAAAAAACAAAACAAAACATGTACCATATTGGCCTGAATATAAGCCTCAGTTTTTCCCCAAATTCCGACCATGAAAAGTTAAGGTGCGGATTATATTCGCGACCTTACAGTATGCAGCCAGGAGTGCAGGGCAAACAGCGCCACGAGTGCAGCAAAGCACCGTCCATCTTACGCATAGTCCCCCGTCCTCTCCCCCAAGGTCTGGAAGGGAGAGAGCGAGGAAGGGGAAAGGCTGCCAAAACACAGCACAGCTAAACGCCCCCCACCCAAGTATGCAGTCAGGAGCAGCGAGGAATGGAGCACCTTATATTTGGGTATTTTTTCTTCTTTTTTTCTTTCCCCCCCCCTCCAATTTTAAAGGTGCAGCTTATATTCAGGTGCGGCTTATATTCGGGCCAACACGGTATTTTAGGCAATTTTTCCGTGAGTTTTTTATTTAAGAAACGCACAAACTGATGCAGAAATTTGGTGAATGGAACATAAAGATTGGAAAAATGAGAAACTGGCAGAAACCGAAATGGGCAGATTCACCTGTCCCTATTGACCGTCGGAGACAGCATTTCTCTAAATGCCAGTTGCTAGCAATTCCTTGTGGGAAGAGTTCCAGAACCTGCTTGCAGACATCCCATAATCTGCTTAATGTGGGAACAGGATGCTTGTCTAGATGGGCCTTTTGCTTGAATCAGCAAGGCTCTTCTTATGGTCTCTTTTGGTGTGTTTTTCTTTTTTCCGCAGGGAAGTCACACGGGAGATGCCGACGGCTTTAAAATTGGCACTTTGCTCAAGCTAACAGAAACTAAAGCAAACCAGACTCGCATTACGCTGCTCCACCATATTTTGGAGGTATTTCCTGAAATTTCGTGGGTTTTATGTAATTTTATGTTGTGTGAACCGCCCTGAGATCTGCGGACAAAAGGCAATATACAAATTTAAATAATGATGATGATGATGATGATAAATGTTTTCTTTTTTTCCTTAGGAAGTAGAAAAAAATCACACAGACTTGCTGCAGCTTCCCAAAGACATTGAATATGTTTCAAAGGCAGCAGGGTAGGAACACATTGTGTGTGTGCATGCATGCATGTGGGCGGGTGTGTTTTAAAAAATGTAAAATTGTTGCCAAGGAAAAAATGAGACTGTCAGGGCTTTGGTCTTTGAATGTCATACTTCAGAGCTGGAGTGGGGAACTTGCAACCCCCTACAGATGTTGTTGAACTGCCAGGTCACGTCAGCCCCAGACAGCATAGCCAATTGTCAAGGGTGATGGAGACTGTAGTCCAAAATTTGGCTAGAGGTCCCCTGTTCCTGTTTCCAAATGTACTGTAGTGAACTTCCTCATAGTTTTTAATCCTCTGCCCCTACAGTTGCCTGACCCTGATCTCTGGAAAGAGCTTTTATGTAAAATTGGCAAGGGCCTTCATGTACAACTTGTTGGTGCTGGGTTTCTTTATTTTCAATTATTTTGCTTTTAATTTTTTTTTTAAAAAAATTACTGTATGGTTTCATGTTTTTGCATAGTAAACCGCTGTGATATATTTCTGTTATATAGATAGACACACACACACACACACACACACTATATTTTGCCTTGGGATTTTGGGGTGCAAATATCTCCTATCAATAAATAAACTTCCAATGGGAATTTTATCCCACATAACTCCTAGTTCCTACCCAGGATTAGCAGATCCAGACCCCAGAACTTGTGGCCTGTTCCTTTTCAGGATCAACCTTGATGTGATACATTCTGAATCCAGTTCCAATCTGAAAAAGCTGCAGGTTCTTGAACAGAAATTGTCGTCATCAACGGAAGACATGAGAGCCCAGTATGGAAAAGCCATCCAGGTAGGTCTGCAACAGGCTCACTGCGCTTAGAGGCCTCCGCCATTTTGCCAGGGCAGTCTGCTGCTGTGTTTGTTGGTTTGTTTTTTAAATTCTGACCTAAATCCAATGTCTTTCAGGAGAGCATCAGCGCTAACAAGAAGTTGGAGGCCGAGTTCGAAGTCATTGAAACGAAGAAAGTAAAGCTTGCCAACTACCTCTGCGAGGACCCAAACAAGTTGTCTTTGGAAGATATGTTTAACACCATGAAAACTTTCCGGGATCTCTACATCAAAGCGTTAAAGGTTTGAATTTGAGAATGAAATAGTGGGATCCTAAATACTGTAAGGAATAGGAGATAAGGTGGGGAATCTGTTTGTGAACTGCAACATCAGCATCAGCATCATCATTTAGCATGTAGGATTACAATATGTACAGAAAATGAAGCGCAGGAAAAATCAGATAATGCTTCTGGCAGTGGAGATAGAATTTAGCCCTCGTGGTTAGTAGCTGCTGTGGCAGCCTGATAATAAAGCAAACCTTTGTTTTCGTGTTTTTGTTTTTTTAGAAAAAAGAAGTAGGGCTTGTTTTTCTAAGGCAAAGCTCTACCCAAGTGGTATCAGAGGAAAATGATTTAAAGTTACCGTAATCATTATTATAGACAGATAAAAGAGATTTACTCTACCTGATTATTTTGTGGATATGTTGTAATAATATATAAAAGTCTCAGCAGAAATTAGTACTTGTACAACCAATGTGCAGGGAGAGGAGATGAAGTATTGTAACATAATTACGTTGAATTTAATTGAATATTGAAATGAAAATTGGGAAATCTAATGTATTTGTATTGGGACGCAGGTGGCGCTGTGGGTTAAAGCCTCAGCGCCTAGGGCTTGCCGATCGAAAGGTCGGCGGTTCGAATCCCTGCGGCGGGGTGCGCTCCCGCTGCTCGGTCCCAGCGCCTGCCAACCTAGCAGTTCGAAAGCACCTCCGGGTGCAAGTAGATAAATAGGGACCGCTTACCAGCGGGAAGGTAAACGGCGTTTCCGTGTGCGGCTCTGGCTCGCCAGAGCAGTGATGTCACGCTGGCCACGTGACCCGGAAGTGTCTCCGGACAGCGCTGGCCCCTGGCCTCTTAAGTGAGATGGGCGCACAACCCCAGAGTCTGTCAAGACTGGCCCGTACGGGCAGGGGTACCTTTACCTTTGCCTTTAATGTATTTGGAGCAACAATGGAAGGATGGAAAAAGAAGGAACATCAGGGGGGTGGGAAGTCAGTTTTTAAGTTTGTATTAAATTTGTATTAATTTGGTGGCAATTTGTTTTTGTTTTTTTAAAGGAAAATCAATAAAAATAATTTGCAAATAAAACTAAAGCAAACCTTTGATATGCCCTTTACATGCCAGTGTCTCCTACCCACAGGAGAACAAGGACCGAAAGGAGCAAGCGGCAAGAGCTGAGAAACGGAAGAAGCAGCTGGAGGAAGAAGAGGCGAAGAGGCAGAAAGGAGAAAATGGAAAGATCAGTGAGTAGCTCAATGGGCTTGTTGACGTAATGCAGTAGGTATTTGAGCAAGAGTGCTCTTGGTCATGGAAGTTCTGCTCAGTGCCTTGCTGTCTTCCCAGGTGATTTTTACAAACATGGATCAGGAAAATCTGTTCCAGTACTCACTAGTGCAGTGGTTTCTCAGACTTTTTTTTTCTTTGGGCCACACTTTCAGAATTAAAATTTGCTTGTGCCACACTCATTATTTTTATTATTGATAACAAATGCATTGGAAAACAAAAAGAAACAACTCCTAGCAGTGCTTTGTTTATAAGAGTATCACTTGTTGCTCTTGCTCTCGTTTTGAAAAGATTGTTGTTGTTAGTCATTTAGTCGTGTCCGACTCTTCGTGACCCCATGGACCAGAGCACGCCAGGCACTCCTGTCTTCCACTGCCTCCCGCAGCTTGGTCAAACTCATGCTGGTAGCTTCGAGAACACTGTCCAACCATCTCATCCTCTGTCGTCCCTTCTCCTTGTGCCCTCCATCTTTCCCAACATCAGGGTCTTTTCCAGGGAGTCTTCTCTTCTCATGAGGTGGCCAAAGTATTGGAGTCTCAGCTTCAGGATCTGTCCTTCCAATGAGCACTCAGGGCTGATTTCCTTCAGAATGGATAGGTTTGATCTTCTTGCAGTCCACGGGACTCTCAAGAGTCTCTTCCAGCACCACAATTCAAAAGCATCAATTATGCCTTCTTTATGGGCAGCCTTCTTTATGGTCCAGCTCTCACTTCCATACATCACTACTGGGAAAACCATAACTATACGGACCTTTGTTGGCAAGGTGATGTCTCTGCTTTGAAAAGATATCCAACCATATTCTGCAAAAAATAATAATAATAATGTATACTGTACTGTACATACATACTGTAATGTATACTGTATACTGTACTATACTGTACTACACTAAAATGTTAAAATGTTTCTTTGAAGCTTCCCACCACACCCTTTGAGAACCACTGCTTCTAGTGCAACACAATATGGTGGATTCAGTTGCCACAAAAAATGGCAAACTCCAAAAGTTTTTCGGAAGACAATTGACAAAGATTAGACTCCAGCAAAGCCAAAGCCAACTTTAGCTTTCTAACATGGAATATTGCAGGCTGGCCTAAAAAGGGAGCTGACCCGTCCTTTGTTAAATTCATCCAAGATTATGACATTGTATTTTTACAGGAAACCTGGAGTACAAGTGAAATAGATGTTAATGGCTTTTTCTCGTTCTGTTTCTCAGGATACCAATGTGATGGATTTTGGGATCATGTAGCCATACTGCTAGGGAAAGAATAATGGTGTACCCTGCCAGTGGGCAGCACACTGCATGGAAGGAAATTAAGCAAAAAGTTTCAATTAAACTACAGTGGTACCTCGGTTCTCAAACGTCTCCGTTGACGAACATTTCGGAACCCAAACACTGAAAACCCAGAAGTAAATGCTTCTGTTTTCAAACGTGCCTCAGAAGTCGAACAGCTTCCACTGCGTGTTTTTCAATTTTCTCAGCTGAATTTGCAGGCAGCCCTTTGCGCCTCGGTTTTTGAATGCTTTGGAACTTGAATGGTCTTCCATAACGGATTATGTTCAAGAACCGAGGTGCCACTGTATTCTTCTTGCTCTCCAGATGTTTTAGGCAACAACAATTAATAGCATTATCCTCTTCGATTTTGTCTAATCCTTTCTTAAAACCATCCAAGATGGCAGCCATCACTACATCTCGTGGGAGCTTAAATAGAAGTACCTTCTTTTACAAATTCAGAAGCCCCAGCATGTCAGCAGCCCATCACACTGATTGTCCAGCTAACTCTCTCCTCTATTTCCAACTACAGTTAAGAAAGGGGCTGTGAAGCAAGATGAAGTGTGTGTTATCGATGCTTTGCTGGCTGACATCAGGAAGGGGTTCCAGCTGCGGAAAACAGCCAGGAACAAAGCCGATACAGACACGCCCACAAAAACATCACCCAGTCAACCGCAGAAAGGGAAAGAAAATGGTAAGAAGAGGAAATCTAAAAGTCGTAGTAGTACAGTCGCATCTTGGTTTTCGAACAGCCTAGTTCTCGGACGTTTTGGCTCCTGAACGCTGCAAACCCGGAAGTGACTGTTCCGGTTTGCAAACTATTTTTGGAAGCCGAACGTCCAACAGGGCTTCCATGGCTTCCAATTGGCTGCAGCCAATCGGAAACCGCGATTTTGCGAACATTTTGGAAGTTGAATGGACTTCTGGAAAGGATTCCGTTCGATTTCCAAGGTATGACTGTAGTAGCAATTTTGCTGTTTCTGCTGCTGCTGCTTCTGTTGTGATAACTAACATGTTATTCCCCACCCTTTACCCTGATATCCCAGGGCAAGATCAAATAAAACATTAAAACCGTGTGCTGCTCTAGTTCGCCAGAAGCTGCTTTGTCATGCTGGACACATGACCCGGAAGCTGTACGCCGGCTCCCTCGGCCAATAAAGCGAGATGAGCACCGCAACCCCAGAGTCGGTCACGACTGGACCTAATGGTCACGGTCCCTTTACCTTTACCTTTAAGAAAGAGAGGGAGAGAAACCAGAAAGTCTTGTTGGGGGCTGGCGCTAGGGAAACTCAGGAACAGCCTGAACGTTTGCCCGACAGCGTGTTTTTTTCTCATTCACAAAAAACCCTCAGAGATGGATCTGATCCTTGTGTATTTTGTCAATTTTTTTCAGGCCAAAGTGTCCAGCCTGCCAAAGACCCAGCGAAGGAGGAAGGGGGAAAGGATGTGGTTGCGCAAACTAAGCTCCAGAATCAAGTAGAAAAAACAGCTTCGGATGTCGTAACCCCAGTTAAGACACAGGAGGCTGTCGCTGACCCCGTGGCTTCTGACAAGCCCGTTCCCAGAGTGGGGAGTGGGAGATGTTCTCCAACCCGGCCTGAGACGAATTCTTTGAATTCGTTTCCACTGGAGGGAGGCGGAAAATCAGGAAATGGCACAAACATGCAAGAGAGGGCCGTCCCTTGTAGCGCCCAGGACAACGTGGACTTCCATGACTTGGTGTTGTCCCAGTCGACCTCCTTCATCAAGTTTGGGAGCAGCACCTCAGGCCTTGGAAGCGAAACTATTTCATTACGGTCTGAAGACCCAGCTGGCGGAACAGAACTGGTTTGTTCGCAGAACGGCTTAAATCCGAATGACCAGGTGAGCGGCGCCGTCAGGAAAAGCGGCAGAAAGGAGGAAGATCCTGGACATACCACAGAGCTACTAACCCCGGAGGCGCCGAAAGAAGCGATCAAGGAAAACAAAGAACCTTCTATAGACTCTCTGGTGGACATCTCTCAGGAGAAGTCCTTCTTGGAGGAGCCGGTGACAGATTCTTCCTGCTCTGCGGCGGTCCCTCCGGAGCAAGCCCTTGCCGACAAGGAGGGCCAAAGGGGCTCCTCAAAGCGAAAGAAGAAGAAAAGGCACAGCAAGAGCAACTCAAGTAAGCCCTTTTTGAATTGTAATTGCTGGAGGTCAAGACTGAGCCGAACTTAGCTAGCTTGCTCATGGGCTTCATTCAGGCAGACCTGCCCTCTCTCTTTTGGAGATTTTCAGGGATGGGTAAAAAGGGCAAAGCGTTCATCCCCTTTGGGAATGGCAGCCACACTCCCAACTTCTGCCTGGCACATTTATTTATTTATTTATTTATTTATTTATTTATTTATTTCGTTTTTGTGCCGCCCGTTATCCATAGATCTCAGGGCGGTTCGCAACTTCAAGATAAAAAACCATGGGCAGCAAGGACTGGCATTAGTCTGAGGTAGCTTCAGATGTCGCCATCGCATAGCCAAATCCGATTGGCTACGTAATGTCCTTGCGAAGTCAACTCCGACCGAGGGCGACGCTTCTGTTCCCTTACTCTGATTTGACTTTGTGACACAGCCAATGAGATGTGGCCGCCTGGTGATGTTTGTAGCCAGCTCCGAGGGTTCTGTCTGCCCTCCCTCTGGCATCTTGAGGGTAAAAAAGAAAAAAACAACAACAGGTTCACACTGGTCCAGTAAATAAGTGGTGAGAAATCTGAATGCTTGTGAGAACATCTTCCCATCTCCACCAAATCCCGTTTCGAAACAGAATATCTGAGAATTGTTGGCTAAGTGTTATTGGAGGTATACTTTTATATAATGGACAGGAAGCTGAAGCTTATTTACAGTGGTACCTAGGTTCTCAAACTTAATCTGTTCCAGGAGTCCATTTGACTCCCAAAACAGTTCAAAAACCAAGGCGCGGCTTCCGATTGGCTGCAGGAGCTTCCTGCACTCAATCGGAAGCCACGTCAAACGTTCGGCTTCTGAAAAACGTTCAGAAACCAGAAGCCTCACTTCCGGGTTTGCAGTGTTTGGGAGCTGATTTGTTCTAGAGCCAAGCCATTTGAGTACCAAGGTACCACTGTATACCTAAATTTGATTATTTCTACCCACCCCCATCTAATCTACCAATTAGATGCCCATGGGAAGCCCACAAACAGTGCAACAGCACTCTCCTTGGTTGTGATTCCCAGCAACTCATACTCAGTGTCATTCTGCTTCTGCCAATGGATGCAGATCATAACTATTGCAGCTGGTAGGCATTGACAATAGTTATTGAACCTCCAAGAGAATAATTACAATGTCCTGCAGCTGGACTTCTGCATTTTCATTCCTTGCAAATGCACACATCCATCCTACAAAAAAGAAAAGAAAAGATGGATGTCTGCCTTTCTGCTTCAGAGCTCTTGCTTAACTTGTATGCAAGCGCCATCAGTTAATTAATTACAACTGATCAACTAAAGCTCCCGAGGTAAACCGGCTAAGACGTCTTTAATCAAGCGACTTCTTTGTGACATCCCGCTGACTTTCGGCCCGAACGGCCATGTTGTTAACAGTTTTGGTATTGCTAATCACCTGGCTACATTCAGCGTCTCTCTTTTATTTGAAAGCAGTGGTTGACACTGATTTAAAAGCGATGGTTGATACTGGAGATAATAAAGCAAAAAGAGGTTGTGAGTTGCAGTGAGGTATGTAAACCACCGGGGGCAGCTTCTCTGTGTGAACTAACCGTCGCGTTTGGGACTTCCCATGCCTAATGATCATTGCCACGTAAAGCTGTGCTTCTGCATCTGTAATGGCTAATTATATGCGCTATATTCTTTTCGTGTGTGTAATTTTGCCATCCGGGTCCAATCTCTGTAGCTACTGGAGTCACTACCAAGACTCCTAGTTGCTCAGGATTGGGTCCAAGGTCTTACCTTTTTTTGTGTCAAGCCAATCATCGTTTCCTCACAGGAAAATTTTCGTCTCCTGTTGAATTGTTTAATGTTGTCAGGCGTGTGGGGATTACGGGTGTCCTTTTCGTCTTGATTTCTGTTTTCCATACCTTAAAATCCTGTAAAAATGCAATTTCAGTTATATTCTCCTTCTTTGCAACAGTAGAATGAAACTGAAGCTTTCCCACAGCCATCCATTGAACTTCATGGCAAAATAGAGATTTCAGTGAAGATTTCAGCCCAAACCGTTCTGCGCACTGGGCCCATTCCGTTGTTGAAACACTCTAGTAATATAACTCTAGTAATATAGGGACACGGGTGGCGCTGTGGTCTCAACCACTGAGCCTCTTGGACTTGCCGATCCAAAGGTTGGCGGTTCGAATCCCTGCAACAGAGTGAGCTCCCGTTGCTGTGTCCCAGTTCCTGCCAACCTAGCAGTTCAAAAGCACACCAAGTAGATAAATAGGTACCACTCCGGCGGGAAAGTGAACGGTGTTTCCATGTGCTCTGGTTTCCGTCGCAGTGTTCCATTGCACCAAAAGCGGTTTAGTCCTGCTGGCCACATGACCCAGAAAGCTGTCTGTGGACAAACTCTGGCTCCCTCAGCCTAAAAGCGAGATGAGCGCCACAACCCCATAGTCCTTAACCATCCAGGGGTCCTTCACCTTTAATAATATAACTTTTATTGTTTGCACAGTGCTTTGGCAGGTTGAAACCACTTCTCATGTTTGCAGTCCTTACCACAACCCCTTAACTTGGGCCGATGTGGTTATCTCAAACTCAAGATTCCTAATTAAAAGCACACATTGGTCATTAGCCAGTAGAGAAGGTAGGAAGAAAACAGAACACATAAAACACAATAGGATATATACATTAAGTACAATATTAGACGTATGGGTGAATCAAAACAAAACAGTCCTTACCCACAGGTTTACAAGTTGTTTTTGAGGAGCAACTTCATGGGCCACCTGCTCTGCCTTCTTAGGGTTGCATTTAAACCGGTCTTTAAAATAGAGGACTGTCCTCTGTGAAAGACGACACATGGCCACCCTATTCCAGACAGCAGGGTCACAGTGCACAGACAGGCGTATCCAGTGCTTTTTTCTTTAAAAAATATATATATATGTTTAGTGGTACTCTCATTTTGACTCAAGAAAATCATCATTTTATAGTTCAAGCTAGGAAAAATAAATACAGTACAGACGTACCTTGGAAGTTGAATGGAATCCGTTCCAGAAGTCCGTTCAATTTTCAAAACGTTCAGCAACTAAAGTGCGGCTTCTGATTGGCTGCAGGAAGCTCCTGTAGCCGATCGGACGCCGCGGAAGCCCCATCGGAAGTTCGGGTTCCAAAAATAGTTTGCAAACCGGAACAGTCACTTCCAGGTTTGCGGCGTTCGGGAGCCAAAACGTTTGAGAACTAGGCCGTTTGAAAACCAAGGATAAATGGACAAAAGTACAAAGATTCACAAAATGTTTAGGGGTATGCGTACCCCTGCGTCGCCCCCAGAAAAAAAGCACTGGGCGTATCTGTGAGTCACCAACCCACCACCACCAAAGACTCCTCTGTTCACTGGAGCTGTGACATAAATCTGGATCAAAGTCCTGATAATCTGATGGTGGGTTTGCGCTGTTGTTGGATATCCAAAGGACTCTTGAGTTCTTCCATTGCTCACTGAGACTCCACTCAGATTTTGCCTTCGGTGGTGTAAAGCAGGCGTTCCCCCCCATCTGTGGCCTTTTAGATGTTGCCGCACTCCAAGTCCCATCACTCCCAGCAAGCATGGTCTGTTGTCAGGCACAATGGATGTTGTAGTCCAACATGCCTGGAGGGTAGAAGTTTGGGGAGGACAAAGTGTCGAGAAGCAAGAAGAAGAATATCCTGAAATTGCATAGTTACTCCTCCTTTGCCTTCTGATTGCAAGCCACCATAACATAACCCAATGAATCAATGACATGTGATCTCTAAACGCCTTGTTACATGACCAGTCTGTTTGTTTTACCAGGCCTTCCATTCCCACACCCTTACCCAGCTAACTCTGTAAATACCCATCCTGGAAACGATATGGAACATCTCTCCCAAGAGATCCCAATAATTGTCCACAAATGGGCAGTCTTTTTCCATAAGAGCTCTTCGTTCAGTAAATATTCTATTCAGAGTTGCCTATTCTCAATCACACACCCCGCAAAAAAGGAAAATATTCCAATCGGTGCGTGAAGATGAACAAAAACCAAGAAGCTCAAGTACAGTTTTTAAAAGAAGTTATAAAATGTTCATCTTAATAGCTATGCTTGTCAATATAGCCTTTATACGCATAGCGACTTTGGTGAACATGCAAACTGTTTCTGTTGGAGGCTGTTGTAGACATTTTCATTCCACCCCTCCCAGTAATGCATTCACTTGAAAACACAAGTCAAGGCAAAAAATCATTTATCCGCAATATTTATAAACTGCTCCCTCTCCCCCACCATAGAACCAAAGTGGAACTCTCAAATTTCATTATCCCTTTCAGCTTGGGAGGTTTGTAGACTGCTAAAACTCTCGGCCAGGGGACGCAGGTGGCGCTGTGGGTTAAAGCCTCAGCGCCTAGGGCTTGCCGATCGAAAGGTCGGCGGTTCGAATCCCTGCGGCGGGGTGCGCTCCCGCTGCTCAGTCCCAGCGCCTGCCAACCTAGCAGTTCAAAAGCACCTCCGGGTGCAAGTAGATAAATAGGGACCGCTTACCAGCGGGAAGGTAAACGGCGTTTCCGTGTGCGGCTCTGGCTCTGGCCAGAGCAGCGATGTCACGCTGGCCACGTGACCCGGAAGTGTCTCCGGACAGCGCTGGCCCCTGGCCTCTTAAGTGAGATGGGCGCACAACCCCAGAGTCTGTCAAGACTGGCCCGTACGGGCAGGGGTACCTTTACCTTTACCTTTAAAACTCTCGGCCATCTCCCCAGGAAAAATATGGCACATGAAGCTGCAGCAGTGTTAGAGCTAAACAGTTTGCAGCACGGACAGAGATCATACATGATGCTCTAAATTAAGCAACCCCTTTGCTTCAAAATGACACTAAGGAAATTGATGTTTTCCTTTCCTTTACAGGTGGCGCAGCGAGACAGAAAAAATAAAAAGAAGCACATTCTTCAGTAACATATGCTATGGAAGGTAGCCATGGTAATGGGGGTAGAGGTGGGGTTGTTTTTTTTTTCTCCTAGGGTGACGGTGGGTATGTAATAGGTAGCACCCAGATGCAAGAGATTTCCAAACATATGTGCCTTATGCGACGTTCTAATTCTATACAAACTCCCTCCCGGTTTCATGCTGTTGCGACAGGCCTCTGGTCAGTGTCACACTGGATGAACCACTCTGGGTAACTCACAGATCGAAGATGTGGCCTAAATGGTGCCTCTAGAACCCAATGGCAGGGATAATTTAAGCCAACACTGTCAACTTCCTATTGGAAGTGCTTCCATTAAATGACTGTATAAATGGGTGCTGGCCATTGAAAGATATGCGGGACCAAGGTTGTGTTGTTGTTTGTTGTTTGTTACTGTTGTTACATGAAATGCAAATGCTCTGCTGTGTCTGTTCCTACAAAGACCCACGCTCCTGTTCCAACTGAAATAACAAATTTGGCAAATTTGGCCTCACCAGACTCAAGCAAGCAAGTTGTGCAGGAAGGCGAACAGGAAATCCCAAGATCTTTTTATCAAAGTTTACTCTTTCAAACTTGTAAACGTACCAAATAATACACAGTTCCCATCTTAGGTAATAGCACTGATATATGAGAACCCAACAGTCAGGAAGCTAAACAAGAACTTCATTGATGCTTAAGCAAGAACAGAACAGCAAAAGGAAGTGCCTGACTCCACTCAGATACAACTAGATCTAGTGCCACCTAGTGACTAAACTTTAGAATGACACTATCCATGCAGACCTATTCTGCATAAACTCCCAGCATTTATGCATCAAGCACATAATCTGCTGTGTCAATGATGAGCCATGGGCAGCTGCCACAGGTCAGCAGGGAGTTGAAGCCCAAGAATGCACAGAAACACTTTAGAGCCAGGAAGACCTTGTTGTTCAATCAGCTCAAACAGGAAACCATTTATAGCCCTTCTGTGCACAGCCTGGATGGGCAGGACCAGTCCAGAGTCTTAAGAATACTTTACTGCCAGGAATATACTCCAGTATGTGGCTTTGATAGCCTGCTTCCAACACGACAGCTGCACAGAGACATACTAGCTCCACCAAATCCCGACATAGTGTTCCATCTCCATGGACAATAAGTCCATCAATGGCTACTAGGCACAATGGCTATCTTCTGCCTCCACTGTTGCTGGGAATCACAAGCAGGGAGAGAGCTGTTCTCAAGGCCTGCTTGCGGGTTTCCCATCAGCGTCATGTTGGCCGCTGTGAGAGCAGGATCCTGGGCTTAGTCTGATCAGGCAAGGATCTTCTTAGGTTCCTATGTTCCAGTTACTTCAGACAAAAAGCCCAGTCTACGCAGGCCTCTGAATGAAGTGGTCAGGTTCTAAAGAGATAAAATGGGGCTGGCATGACGTCAGAACGAGGTGATGTTTTCGGATGCTGCCTTATGTATATTTTTTATTTTTAAAATCCCTGGCAGTAGAAAACTAGCACAGCTGGCTGGGCTAAATCTCCTTCCCCCTGGGGAGTGGCAGTTTTGAATGCAGGCTTGGATTATTATTATTATTTTTAAAAAGAGAGAAATCCCTGAAAGTCGGAAGCTAACACAACAGACCCGGCTAAAGCCCTTTTCTCTAGATAAGCTAGTTGCTATAAACTGAAGTCCGTTCAAAAGCTACGACCACCCCCTTCCTGCAGCCTGAAGTGGTAATAGTCGATTCTGCCTCACACAGGATGGATCTAAACTCATGGTTTATAAAGTTAAGGAAGGGTTTTCATAACACAGATGGACACATTGCATCCTACTTTTAACATTCGGACGCAGGTGGCGCTGTGGGTTAAAGCCTCAGCGCCTAGGACTTGCCGATTGAAAGGTCGGCGGTTCGAATCCCTGCGGCGGGGTGCGCTCCCGCTGCTCGGTCCCAGCGCCTGCCAACCTAGCAGTTCGAAAGCACCTCCGGGTGCAAGTAGATAAATAGGGACCGCTTACCAGCGGGAAGGTAAACAGCGTTTCCGTGTGCAGCTCTGGCTCGCCAGATGCAGCTTTGTCACGCTGGCCACGTGACCCGGAAGTGTCTCCGGACAGCGCTGGCCCCTGGCCTCTTAAGTGAGATGGGCGCACAACCCCAGAGTCTGTCAAGACTGGCCCGTACGGGCAGGAGTACCTTTACCTTTACCTATTAAAATGTGGCACAAGAGGGTTGGGGTTGTTCTTGTTTTTCACTGCCTGAACTCGAGGGATTCTGTACAGGCTATGTGGCTTTAATGAACTTAAAACCTTTTGGTGTTCACTAATTGGAACCTTACATAATCTATCCTAAGAAGTGATTTACGTCATTGTTTATTTCTGTTGGATATGTACATAGCTGCCCCCTTCTGTATATTTTACCCAGATGACATTGAAATATTACGTTGAAAGTATAGAAATAATTTTATATGCTGAGCTTAGTAACAATATTAATTGCACACATTCTTGTTAATGACTTACAAGAGGCTAGGCGCTCTGCTGAACTGAGATGGATGTCGTATAGTGGCTTATTTTGCCTAACACTGACTCGGAGGGCAGCCAGTTCTGACCATTTCTTTTTTGGTGATCACAGGATTTCATTTTGTCGAAAAGATCACGAGAATACTTAGGGCACCTTAAAACTGGTTGTGCATGTCATATTTTGAGATGGTTTTGTTTGCCAAGTCCTGTTATCTAGCCCTGACCTAGCCTTGGAACAGCTAGGCATTTATCTCCCTGTGGCTAACCACCTAGGCAAAACCCCAAAAAGTAGGTCAGGGCTTGATCTCTGCAAGGCATAGTGAGCAGAAAGGGACACATTTCAGCAAACAACAGAGCACCAGACCAAACTCATGGACCAAACAAATGCATAGACAATAGGGAGCTATGGGGCTGGATTGAGGGAAGACCGATGCTCAGTGGTAGACCATCTGTCTGGCATGCAGAGGTTTCTAGGTTCGTTCCCAGCCTCTCCAAGTAGAGTTGGGAGTGTCACCTGCCAGAGACCCCTGAAAAGCCACTGTCAGTCCAAGAAGACAATACTGAGCTAGATGGATGAATGGTCTGGTTCAATATAAGGTAGTGGGTTTCGCCGCTGCTGCTCTCCTCTAGGGTAACCAGATTCAAAGAGGGATGGACTCCTGTACCTTCAACTGAGTGGAACAGAGTGTAGCTGCAGTCAAACATCCCTGCGTTCCAGGTTGCACACTTCCTGTTTCTGTACAGTGTTACTGTCCCTCCACCAACCCAAGATGGAAGAAGCAGGAATTCAGTGGGACTTTGGTAGAAAGCCTTGGTTTTTTAAGGAAGAGGGCAGCCTTGTCCAACTCTGGATGGACTAATGATGATTTCACAACGTAACTTCTCCAACTCTGTGTATATGCCTACTTCCTGAGTGCAATAAACTGGCTTATATTAAATATACACCTCTAAGTCTGCCTCTTTTTTTAAGTGAAAAAAAGTTGCATGAGAATGATGGTTTGTTATATTTTAGGGTTCCCCAAAATGGAACCCAAAGTGGCACACACAAAAATGAAAATATGAAAAGTGCTAGAATGTGCAGAATTGCGATCTCCTGCCAACCCCTCCAGGTCCATCAAACACCACTCACAACGTGGCTTCTTCTCTTCATGGTTGGAGTCCTGCATCTTGGGAGTAAGGCCCATTTGCATTCAGAGCTACTTGCTTCCGAATTCGTGAGATTGAGATTTTTGCTTAAAGTGTGTCAAAACCCATGTGGCATTTGCAGAAATACTAAATTTAAAATGTGTACACTAGGAGAGAGACACAGGTGGCACTGTGGGTTAAACCACAGAGCCTAGGACTTGCTGATCAGAAGGTCGGCAGTTCGAATCCCTGCGACGGGGTGAGCTCCCATTGCTCGGTCCCTGCTCCTGCCAACTTAGCAGTTCGAAAGCACGTCAAAGTACAAGTAGAGTAATAGGTACCGCTCCGGCGGGAAGGTAAACGGCGTTTCCGTGCGCTGCTCTGGTTCACCAGAAGCAGCTTAGTCATGCTGGCCACATGAGCCAGAAGCTGTACGCCGGCTCCCTCGGCCAATAAAGCGAGATGAGCGCCGCAACCCCAGAGTCGTCCACGACTAGACCTAATGGTCAGGGGTCCCTTTACCTTTACATTAGGAAAGACGTACAATAAAGTGCCTAACCCACCCTCTATGCCAGTGACACAATGTTATTTTATTTATTTTTGTGATTATATCTGACCTTTTCCTCCAATGAGCAGAGGTTGGATTGCCATCTGTCATGGATGCGATGGTTGAGATTCCTGCGTTGCATGGGGTTGGGCTAGATGACCCTCAGGATCCCCTCCAACTCTACAATTCTATGATAAGGTGGCATGATAAGGATTCTTCCCCCTCTCCATATTAGCCTCACAACACCCCTTTGAGGTAGGTTAGGTTGAGAAGCAGTGACTGTCCCAAGGTGAGCTTCACGGCTGAGTGAAAGTTTGAACCCAGGTCTCCCACATCCTAGAACAGCGCTCTGATCACCACAACGCACTGGTTTGTTTTTTACACAGAATGTTTCCATGCTGCTGACTCAAACCACACACTAAGCAGTTTGTAAGTGAAACTGTAGATATATCACTGTTAGAAGCCAGAAAGCAAATTCTATACACACAGAGACACACACCTCAGAAGGTCTTCAGAGCGGCATCATGCAATATGATATCACATCACTTCTGGGAGGGTGCCAGAGATGTTAAAAAGCAGAGCAAAAACAAACAAACCCTCAGCCATCTCATAAATTTCAGGTAAGACTCAGCCCATGTCTTCAAGAAAAGGTCAGCCCATTCCTAGCTCATGGGCAGTGGAGTCAAGGGGGTTGCCTAGGCTGTAGGTGGCTCTCTGGAGGGTGTGGACCCCCACACTAACAACTGTATTTCTGGCCCTGGGTCAAAGAGGATGCCTGTCAGTATATACAGGTCCAACACTTAGGCCCTGGAGAGCAGGAAAATGATCTGAACAACGGGCAAGTTTGAGGCATCTTAGGTTCTAGAGCGTTCAACATAGCATCCATTCTCCTAGCGCAAAATTCAGCAATTCCAGGTGAATGTTCCTCTGCTGATCCAAAGTCTGCAACGTTTCGAGAGACATGCTCAATTTAATTGCGAAATCCATGGCTTTATCACACTACATTTTTTTGGTAAGCTTTTCGATTCAGCTCTCCTCCAACCACCACCTCATTTGTATCCATAATGTAGCTTCATTTATAAATCTCTGAATGAAGATTATGCAGCCTCTGGAGATTCAGGTGTTTAATTTAGTTCAGCTTTCCTCCCCTCCCCCCCCCCCCCCCGGCCGCTGCCACCGCCACAATTAACCAACAGGAGAACAAACATCTGAAAGAAAACCAGGCACTTATATATGAAGTATGTTATACAGATAATACAATTTGCCCAGCAGGTGGCTCCATCTTCCCTCGAGTGAGCAGCTGACGGTGGTTGTTTTTTTTCCCCGCAAGTCAACATAAATGGAGTTTTACTTATGTATGGATCAATTAATGCATTTACTGTATTTATAGCTCGCTTTCAAGACAGCATATGTGGTTCTTCCCCCTCCGCCCATTTTCTCCTCACAACAACCCTTTGAGGTAGGTCATGCTGAGAGACAGTGACTAGCCCCAAGGTCACCCCAGAGAAGCATCATGGCCAAGTGGGGATTTTGTGGGATGTAAAACTGCAGTCAAGTACAACATTCCTTCAGTCGACATGTTAGGGGATGTTTTGTACCACTCAGGAGAAGACTTCCTGTTTCCTGCTGAGCTGGGACAGACTTGAAGAGGGTGTGGTCTGTTGTACCAGCATGGAGGAGCACATGGCCTCCATGTTCTGATCAGTGTGTGTTCTCCATTTTGTATGTTGCTGTGTGTTTGGAGAAGTGACTGCTTAGTCACAGTCACTTGGGATTAACTTCTTTAAGGAATGTTGTTGTTGTTTAGTCGTTTAGTAGTGTCTGATTCTTCGTGACCCCATGGACCAGAGCACGCCAGGTCTTCCACTGCCTCCTGCAGTTTGGTCAAATTCATGCTAGTAGCTTCAGGAACACTGTCCAACCATCTCGTCCTCTGTCATCCCCTTCTCCTTGTGCCCTCCATCTTTCCCAACATCAGGGTCTTTTCCAGGAAGTCTTCTCTTCTCATGAGTTGGCCAAAGTATTGGAGCCTCAGCTTCACGATCTGTCCTTCCAGTGAGCACTCATTGCTGATTACCTTAAGAATGGATAGGTTTGATCTTCTTGCAGCCCATGGGACTCTCAGGAGTCTCCTCCAGCACCATAATTCGAAAGCATCAATTCTTCGGTGATGAATCTGTAAGTAAACTACTTTTATATTAACGTTAATCAGATTCTTGTGTTTATTCGTTTTAAGAGGGATTAGAAGGGATTTTACCAGGAAGGAATCTTTAATAGTAAGACTCAGATGAGTCAGCAACGAGCTGATCGCTGCATAATTTAAAAAAGGGGACTCTGCCAGAATATGGAACTTGCAGCGATCAGCTCGTTGCTGAGCCTCTTGGGCTTGCCAATCGGATGGTCGGTGGTTTGAATCCCCACGATGGGGTGAACACCCGTTGCTCTGTCCCAGCTCCTGCCAACCTAGCAGTTTGAAAGCACGCCAAAAATGCAAGCAGATAAATAGGTACCACTCCGGCGGGAAGGTAAATAGTGTTTCTGTGCGCTGCTCTGGTTTTGCCAGAAGCGGCTTTGTCATGCTGGCCACATGACCCGGAAGCTGTCTGCAGACAAATGCCAGCTCCCTCGGCCAGTAAAGCAAGATGAGCACCGCAACCCCAGAGTCGTCTGTGACTGGACTTAACGGTCAGGGGTCCTTTACCTTTAAAAAAAAAATCCCCCCGTCTTAGTTAAACTGCTC
Organism: Podarcis cretensis; assembly: GCF_951804945.1. Classification (NCBI taxonomy): domain Eukaryota; kingdom Metazoa; phylum Chordata; class Lepidosauria; order Squamata; family Lacertidae; genus Podarcis; species Podarcis cretensis. The sequence goes on along the minus strand of NC_137170.1, from coordinate 13,527,817 downwards.
TGTGCTGCGTCTCAACACCACACTGGCTGAAATGAAATTTTGGCCTAATGCTCACCCTTTGCAAGACAATCCTCCCCATTTTTCCTCTCTCTGTGCGAGGTTTCTGCATCAGCACCTTCCTACTTAAGTGACCAGTGGACAGTTCATGGGGGAGAGGAGCAAAGCGACGTTCCAATTTCCTTTAAAAAAACAACAACAAGAATTTGTTGCAAAATTTGACAAGCCATTTCCCCCAAAATGCATTTTTAGATTTTTCACTAATCTAACGTATAACTTCTATGTGGTTATTTTCACAAATATATGCATTTTACACACACTGTGTCCCCTAATATACATATGGCTGGAGAAGAGCCTCACAAACTTTGGAGAAGTGAAAAATTTGAAGGGTATTTGTGTTTCATTTTGCATATTATTTCCAGAAGTGCAAATGACTTTGGTTCACATTAAGATGGGCAGGGTATAAATAATAAAATAACGATATTAACAACAAGGCTGATCCAGATCTCCCCCCCCCCCCCCGTGTTATGACCCAACAGCAAGTTGAAATGAACACATTTCAAATTTTGCTATGAAGAGTTTGCATGCAGAATTGGGGGTAAAATTCTACCTGGAACTTGGAAACGTTAGTGCTTTAGACTTGTTAGCATTTCTTGCTTTGATGCTGGCAGGTGCCAAGTATGAAATATAATAAGCTGTCAGTTGTCAAATCCTGTTAAAATGCCTTAGCATTTCAGCTACAAAATATTAAGAATGTTGCAAAATGTTGCATCAGTAATTGTCAGGTCCATTAAATATGGCTGCATCTCAGCTGTCGGCTCTAAATGTCATTTCGTATTTTGCCTGTGGTCAAGCGCCGCAGAGAACAAACTGTCAAATATCACATATTGAAACACAGTTCTCCGAAATGGATATAAGATATGCAATGTCATTTTCACTAATATATGCATTTAATGGACACTTTCCCCCCTAATAGGTACATTCTGAACACATTTTCTTTTGGTTGGGGAATGGCACTGCAAAACTCAGAGAAGTGCAGGTTTCTGCAATTCAATTCCCACAGTGTTTAGGGCATTGCAGATGAGGAAGACTCATGTTAAAAGGTGAAGTCGAGCCAATTTCTCCCCCAGTCTGCAATGCTTGCTTTTTGCTGGCCTGGGCTAGCCTGGTCACCTGCCTGCCAGGCATCTATCAGCCAACAAGGAGGCAGAAGACACAGGCCACATACTTCAGCTTACAGCATGCACATGTGTCACTCTGCTGATGGGATGCCATGAGTGGTATTTGGGTGAGTAGCAAGCAGGCACTAGCTAGAGCGGTGAGATGTCGGGATGCTGTCCTGTCTCTGGTACTGAGGTCAGATTATTATTATTATTATTATTATTATTATTATTATTATTATTAATTTATACCCTGTCCATCTGGCTGGGTTTCCCCAGCCACTCTGGGCAGCTTTCAGCAGAATATTAAAATACAATAACCTATTAAACATTAAAAGCTTCCCTAAACAGGGCTGCCTTCAGTTGTCTTCTAAAAGTCTGCTAGTTGTTTTTCTCTTTGACATCTGGTGGGAGGGCGTTCCACAGGGCGGGTGCCACTACCGAAAAGGCCCTCTGCCTGGTTCCCTGTAACTTGGCTTCTCGCAGCAAGGGAACCGCCAGAAGGCCCTCAGAGATGGACCTCAGTTTCTGGGCAGAACAATGGGGGTGGAGACGCTCCTTCAGCCATTTAGGATGCCATTTAGGACCACAGCCATTTAGGATGCTAGTCCAGCCATCCGTAATGGCAACAAGGGGGGGGGGAGGCAGTGTGGCAGCAGGGATCAGGGCTGTGGGGATGCACTGGTAGAGCTCATCCATTGTTTCTGCTGGTGTGTCTACACTGCCCTGACCTTGCTTCTGCCCTCTACTGAAATGTGTGCAGAAGAGGGCAACCAAGATCATCAAGGGTCTGGAAACCAAGCCTTATAAGGAACAGTTGAAGGTTCTGGGTATGTTTATCCTGGAAAGGAGGAGACTGAGAGGAGATAGGATAGCCATCTTCAACTATCCTAAGGGCTGTCACATGGAAGAGGGAGCTAACTTGTTTTCTCCTGCTCTTGAGGGTAGGACTCAAAACAATAGCTTCAAGTTACAAGGAGATTCTGACTAAACATCAGGAAGAATTTTATGACAGTAAGAGATGTTCAACAGTGAAACGGTCTCCCTTGGGGGGAGGCGGACTTCCCTTCCTTGGAGGTTTTTAAGCAGAGGTTGGATGGCCATCTGTCATGAATGCTTTAGCTGTGATTCCTTCATTGTAAGGGGATGGACTAGATCAGTGTTTCCCAACCTTGGGCCTCCAGCTGTTTTTGAACTACAATTCCCATCATCCCTGACCACTGGTCTTGATAGCTAGGGATGATGGGAGTTGTAGGCCAAAAACATCTGGAGGCCCAAGGTTGGGAAACACTGGACTAGATGACCCTCCGGATCCCTTTCAGCTCTACAAAAATGCAGGAAATAGTCCTGTCATTTCACTAGTAGATAGAAATGCCATGAAAGCTGTTGGATATCCAACTGAAGATCTTTATTCTCTAAGAAAAGCATGAAAGATCTTTACAAGAGGAGAGAATGTTGATGCTCAAACAATCATGGACATTGTATGGCATTAAATAAAGTCAGCTTTTTCAAAACTATACTAAGAAGAGAGAGAGAAAGATGTTCTCTCTCCATAAAAGTAAACCTCATGCCAAATTTCTTCACATGTCATGATTAGTGGGTGGTGATTGTTGTCCGTCCCCAGAATAGAATTGAAAATGTGTGTGTGTCATGGGACTGGCCTTACAAAACTAAAACATCTGAACTACAGTAGGGTTGTCATTTCAATCTTCTGTGGTCAACATCTTGTTTGTTGTTGAAGAAATCTCATGGTCCATCTTTGTCTTTTGAATGTGAAAAGCAATGTTGCATACGGTATTGCATCCAGACCACTTACCAGGAAGTAAGCCACATTGAACCCAAGTGGACTCATTTCTGAGAAGATGTATATAAGGTTGGGCTCGAAGATCACAACCACACCATACATTTACAGTGGTACCTCTGGTTGTGAATGGGATCCGTTCCGAAGGCCTGTTTGCAACATGAAAAGAGCGCAACCTGCAGCAGCGCATCTGCATTCGTGCTGGCTGCGATTGCGCATGCGCGTGATGGCATTTTGCGTGTCTGCACATGTGCGAGTGGCGAAACCTGGAAGTAACCCTTTCCGGTACTTCTGGGTCGCCACAGGACGTATCCTGAAAGAACGTAACATGAAGCGGACGTAACATGAAGTATGACTGTACAGCACATAGCTTCTCCCAAAGAATCCCAGGAACTGTAGTTCACAAATCTAAAATTCCTAGCACCCTTATGGAAGTAAAGTTCCCAGGATTCTTATGGGGAAGCCATAGGCCTTTAAATGTACCATGTGGGTGTGTTAGATGTCCTTTAGACCCACTGGACTCCATGAGGCCAACTGAAGTCCTATTGATTTCCAACTCTCAACATCCCCAGCCAGCAAAAGCAGCAGCCAGAGATAGATGGGAGCTGTAGTTCAACAGCCTATGGAGGGCTACAGGCTCCCCAACCTTGATGGCTTTGAAAGAAGATTAGACAAATTCATGGAGGCGATGGCTAATGAAGGTTACTACCCATGATGGCTCTGCTCTGCCACTACAGTTGGAGGCAACCATGCTTCTGAAAGCAGTTGCTGAAAACTAGAGGAAGGGGCAGGGCTCTTTTGCTCAAATCCTGCTTGCGGCTTTCCCAAGGGCATCTGGTTGGCCACTGTGGGAACAGGATATTGGGCTAGTTGGGCCATTAGCCTGATCCAGCAGGCTCTTCTTATGTCCATCTCGCATGTGCAGTGAGATCGCATCCAAAGACAATCTCAGTATAGAAGATCATTCTGGAGCATTCTTCCCCCCGGGGCCATTTTCACTGACGGTTAAATCGCCTGCATTTCCGACATCTGCCAATCAAGTATGATACCAATGGCTGCCTTTCCCTTTTGATCCAATTTTAACGACATCCACAGATGTACACAAATAACGCAAGAAAGCTGTGTTGGGTGTCACCTCTGGCAAGTTCTTTCCTCTTTCTTTCTTTCTTTCTTTCTTTCTTTCTTTCTTTCTTTCTTTCTTTCCTTCCTTCCTTCCTTCCTTCCTTCCTTCCCCTGCTAGGCACAGATGGGGAGCTCAGAAACTGGCACCATATTTGGGCAGGAGCCTAAAAGTTCCTCTGGACAAAGCCAATCCCTCCAGCCATAACAAACAGAAGAGCATTCCAGGGTAAACTTTACAGTACCCAGGAGCACACCTGCCTCTCCAATTGTTTAGTCTTTCTTTTTCGAGATAGAAATCAGCCTTTCAAACTTGCTCCGTGTGGTCTGTTTGACAGCCCTTGTTCTGCTGCTCTGTGTATCTGCTTTGCTGGGTTGTCAGACCAGGTACCCATGTTTATTCTGGGCGCACTCTGCTCACGTTTTCCCGAGCGCATTGATGCTGCCGCTACAGCTCTTGCTGTTCCCTGGCGCTTAGCCACAAAATGCCACGCTATAAATAATGGAGCAGGGCAGCCAACATCTTCCAGTAAACCAGTCTGCTTGTATTTTCATCGTGACTGAATTCTGCTGAGATCAGGCTCTTGGCAGCATCTAATATAGGTATGTAGAGAAAGAGTTTTACACTCAGCTGTTTGGGGCCCTGCTCCATCAGAGCGCCGTAGGGCTCATCCGGGCTTGCGCTCATCCCATGCCTAGAAAGCACAGTTCCAAGCCTCATGACAACACTGCTAAATAAATAAATAAATATACCCCGCCATTCCTGGTTCAGAAAACCGGGCTCAGGGCAGCTAACAACAAATTTAAAACACTTAATTGATGCAACAAAAACAGCATAAAATACAGTATAAAATAGGAGTAACAATAAATTCAGAATTCAAAAATCAATTTAGGGGGAAAATCCATCCAATAAACAATAGATGATCACCAGGGCTAGGTGGCTAAATTAGTCCTATTTGGGCCAGCGGGGAGACCAGGGGAGAATTACCTGTGGGATCCAGAGCAGCTAATCTTCATAAAAAGGGGAGAGGAAGGAAGGAAGGGGAATAAAAGATCAGACTAAGTTCAAATTGCAAGCCAGGCGGAATAGCTCTGTCTTACAGGCCCTGCGGAAGGAAGTTAAATCCTGCATGGCCCTGGTCTAATGGGACAGAGCATTCCACCAGGTTGGAGCCATCACTGAGAAGGCCCTGGCCCTGGTGAAGTCCAAGGGTGCCCCACAGGGTGACATGGTTCGCTTCATAGAGAGTTGGGAATCAACATCAGGTCTCGACCTACGGCTGGTCTCCCCACTTTCTGCCCTGTTGCCCATAACGGGTAGTAGCTACCTCTGCTTAGATAAATAGGATTCTTCCCATTTGTCAAATAATGAGTCTATGCAAAAAGGAATGTTTATTTTCTTTATTTTATTTTCAAATCCTGATTTTAAAGGTCCTGGTTTATTTCAGGCCAGAGACACGGAACAACTACGTGGTGGCAAAGTTCCTGAATGAAAGGCTGCCTTAAGGAGACAGCAAAATGTGCACCTATTTATTAATAAATAATATGAAACCACTGATGGGCTCCTGTTTTACGATGAATTCACATCTGCTTTCCTTTCATATTTGACAAGCTCATATAGTTTTCCCCCATTGGAGCTTATAATGGAATCTCCGGTTTCCTGACTCAGTTAGCTTGTGAAGTTATATTTTCCTTGAGTCAAGATTTCGAGAAGTGATCATTAACCATCAAATTATATGTGGTCAATACATCAAAGTCACTTTGCTCTGACAGGAACAACTGCTCCCCCCCCCTTTTTTTTTTTTTAAATGCAGCAAAATTCAACTTGGGCAGGTGAGGGAGGGAAGAGAAGTAAGCTCCCCTGCCTTATTATCTTTAGAACAGTTATTTCACATGGCATAATGTCTAAGGTGAATCGTCAATTGTTGGTACCCAGGCTGATCCTCAAATCAGTACCACATGGGAGAACTGAAGAACAGAGCCATGAGTCCATCACATGATTCTGCAGTACTATGTTCAAAGTCTCCTTTCTCTAATTTTGGCAGAGGAGCAAGCTACAGGATTCTGAAGACACCATCAACTTCGTTGGAGTGGCCGCTGTTTGCCCCCACTTAAACTCTTGTATACTGGGACGCTGGTGGCGCTGTGAGTTAAACCACAGAGCCTAGGGCTTGCCAATCAGAAGGTCGGTGGTTCGAATCCCCGCAATGGGGTGAGCTCCCGTTGCTCAGTCCCTGCTCCTGCCAACCTAGCAGTTCGAAATCACGTCAAAGTGCAAGTAGATAAATAGGTACCGCTCTGGCGGGAAGGTAAACGGCGTTTCCATGCGCTGCTCTGGTTTTGCCAGAAGCGGCTTAGTCCTGCTGGCCACATGACCCGGAAGCTGTATGCCGGCTTCCTCGGCCAGTAAAGCGAGATGAGCGCCGTAACCCCAGAGTCGTCCACGACTGGACCTAATGGTCAGGGGTCCCTTTATCTTTTAACTCTTGTATAATTGTAAACCAAGCAAAATATTGCAGAAACGGCAAAAGTCTTTGGTGCCATATCTGTCAACTTTCAGATTTGAAAATAAGGGATCAGTAGCCTCGAAAACGGTGGTGATGTTCTAACTCCACCGTCGGAATCAGTACTCCACGGAATGCCAGTTGCTGGAAAACACAAACGGCGAGGACGCTGTACCACTCAGCTTCTGCTCACGAACTTCCCATAGGTATCTGGCTGGCAACTGTGAGAAGAGGAATCTGTACAAGATGGGCTCTTCTCAAGTTGCAAAACCTGACATTGCAGTGGTGCCTGTTCAGAATGAGGGAAGTGCTTCCTGCTCTCCCTCTGATTTGGCCTCACGACATGAGCAAATCTGACGTTACGATGGCCACCAACCTGGAGGGCCTGGAAAGGGGATTAGATGAATTCATTGAGGATACAGCTATCAAGGGCAACTAGCTGTAGTGGATGTGTTCTGCCTCCACAACTAGAGGCCGTATGGCTTTGAATATCCGTTGCTGGGAACTGCAAGTTGGGAGAGTGCTATTGTTCTCATGTCCTGCTTTCCAGCTTCCCATCACAGCATCTGATTAGATATTGGGAGAACAGACTGCTGGACTATATGGTCTTTGGCCTGAACAAGCAGGGCTCTTCTTAGAATCATAGAATGGCAGTTGGAAGGGACCCTAAGGGTCATCTAGTCCAACCCTCTTCAATGCAAGAATCTCAACTAAAGCATCCATGGCAGATGGCCATCCAACCAATTCGTAAAAACATTTTTCCAGGCTAAACATACCCAGCTCCTTCAACCACTCATCATTAGTCTTGGTTTCTTGTGCTCTGAACATCCTGGGTTGTACATTTCAATGTTCACATGAAATAACCTCTACAGAATAATGAGTATAGACCATTTTCGAATCACTGCATTCTTTAGGGACACTTTTGGGGCATCACTTTTTCTAACATTTGCCGAGTTCTGAAGCAAATCGCAAACCACTTATTTATCTTGGCATCTACTTTCCACTCCCTCCATTCAAAATCTGCTTTTACTGGCTATTCTGAACACTTCTGTCCCATTTACTTTGCACAGAAGGCTATTTGGAGGAAAGGAAGCATCTGTCTTGATTTCTCATCTTATTCAATAGTCCAAGAGACATCATTTTATTATGCTGGTGATCACCTTCGACCTGACAAAATGACACACCGTCCTCTATCCGATTATTATTTCATATTAATTGGATTCTGGGAATAGAAGAAAAACGAGTGTTTGCAACAGAATGGACATTAAGGCAATTGCTGAAAAGGTTTCTCAGTGGGTGTTTTCATTTGCTTGTTTCAAGAGAGCTTTGGTTTTTGGCATATATAATAGTCGCCTTGACTACTCAGCCATTTCTAACAAATCAGGGGAGAAAGAACCACAGAGCATGACTGGTGGAGATCAAAACAAGATATTAATCTCAGGATCTTGAATGGGGAAGTGGTAAAGAGTCTGCCTTGGATGCAGAACGTCACTGGTTGTGGGCTTGGTGGACCACAAGTTTTACATGAGTCAGCAGTGTGATGCAGCAGTATAAAAAGCAAATGCCATTCTAGGCTGCATCAACAGAAGTTTAGTTTCCAGATGAAGGGAAGCAATTTGTTGTTGTTTAGACATTTAGTCGTGTCCGACTCTTCGTGACCCCATGGACCAGAGCATGCCAGGCACTTCTGTCTTCCACTGCCTCCCGCAGTTTGGTCAAACTCATGCTGGTAGCTTCAAGAACACTATCCAACCATCTCGTCCTCTGTCGTCCCCTTCTCCTTGTGCCCTCCATCTTCCCCAACATCAGGGTCTTTTCCAGGGAGTCTTCTCTTCTCATGAGGTGGCCAAAGTATTGGAGTCTCAGCTTCAGGAACTGTCCTTCCAGTGAGCACTCAGGGCTGATTTCCTGAAGAATGGATAGGTTTGATCTTCTTGCAGTCCATGGGACTCTCAAGAGTTTCCTCCAGCACCATAATTCAAAAGCATCAATTCTTTGGCGATCAGCCTTCTTTATGGTCCAGCTCTCACTTCCATACATCACTACTGGGAAAACCATAGCTTTTACAATGCGGACCTTTGTTGGCAAGGTGATGTCTCTGCTTTTTTAAGATGACTCTATTCTGCCTTGGTCAGACCACACCTGGAATACTGTGTCCAGTTCTGGGCACCACAGTTTAAGTAGGATATTTGACAAGCAGAGGAGGGCAACCAAGATGATCAAGGCTCTTGAAGCCAAGCCTTATGAGGAATGGTTGAAGAAGCTGAGTATGTTTAGCCTGGAGAAGGTGAGACTGAGTGGAGATATGATAGCCCTCTCCAAATATCCTAGGGACTGTCACATGGAAGAGGGAACAAGCTTGTTTTCTCCTGCTCTTGAGAGCCATGGCTTCAAGTTACAAGAAGGTAGATTCTGACTACACACCAGGAAGAAATTTCTGAGAGTAAGAGCTGTTTGTCAGTGGAACGGTCTTCCTCAGGAGGTTGTGGACTTTCCTTCCTTGGAGGTTTTTAAGCAGAGGTTGGATGGCCATCTGTCATAGATGCTTTAGCTGAGATTCGTGCATTGCAGTGGGTTGGACTGGATGACTCTTGGGGCCCCTCCCAACTCTACAATTCTATGATTCAACCCCCAGTATGTGCAGAGGGTCGGAGAGGTTCCCTACCTGAAACCCTCGAGAAGCCAACCAGCTTCTTTGTTGCTATAGGGCAGCTTCCTATGTTCCTGTGATGTAGAGCAAGTGAGCTCCAGTTCAGACATTTTGTCCTACACACCTTCCATTGCCTTGCCTCGATTAAATGCCAAAGGAGCATTTGTTAGAGGCAGTATTGCACAGAGTGTCAATGTTATTGGCTTTAACGGAGCACAGCTATAGGAACCGAGAATTCCCCAGGGAGCCATGCCTGACTCCTCCCATCTTCGTGTGACTCATATCTAGCACTCCTCTCCCCTCCCTTCTTTCTGGGGATCATGGAAACCTTTGCTATAGAAGCCACTTCATCACTGATCTAACACTTGGCTGTACAACCCCTGGGCAGGAACTGCGAAACCTCAGCGAAGGTGTGAAGCTGCATTGATGCCAAACAAGCAAGGCTGTTAAGGCCCATGAAAACTCGACAACATGGTGTGACAGTGTTTTCCTGCAGAGGCCTGTCCCGAGCAAACCACAAGATCCACCAACTTTAAGAGGCGGTGTCCTGCTTTGTATTGGCATGTCAGTGGTATCTTCCAAATGACACTTTTTTAAGCTGGGAGGGGTGATAGCAATCTGCCCGTATCCAGTTGGCCTTCCTCCGTGCTGAGTCATTCCAGCCGTTGCAAAGACAGTTTTCCAAAGCTGCAGCAGCAACTATCTTCTGCTGATGAGTCAGTAAATATATCTCAGGTGCCTGCAATTATACGATGGCAGACAGGAGTCAAGTCATATGAGGAATAGCTTCTGGTTGCATTTAGCCTAGAAAGAGTTTCAAGTGAGAGGGAAGCATGTTATGGGCCCCAGCAGATTGGTGCTTTAATCTGGTGGTTCCTTGACCCAATAATAGAGCATGAATGGTGGATTTATTCTGTTTTTGTGTCTTCTGCGATGTTTCCCAAGGCTACCACATTAGTGCTTTCCAGAGGGGCTATAGCACAACAAATGTGGGAGTAAGGTAAACCAAGAAGTCATGGTATAGACAACAGGATATCACAAACTGAAAGGCAGCAACCTTTTGAAATGTGGACTTCTCTGCATTTTGCAATGCACCTCTCCAGCCAAGCAATGCATACAAAAATCCATTTGCTAGGGTAAAGTGTGCATAAAAGTGCATATTTCCGTGCAAATAACATACAAAAAATGCACGGCATTAGGAGAAACTGCTGTGCAAAGATGTGTATATTAGGGGAGATTGCATAGAAAAATGGATATATTGGGAGTAATTCCATGGTGAATTTTTGTGGTGACTAAAAGAAAAAGAAAAGAAATCACAATCTGATGTGAAAATGTGGAGAACTGAACTTAAGTTTGGAAAAATGAGAAACCGAGAAAAACTGAAATACATGGATTCACCCATGCCAATTTTCTCCCTTTTTGGAATTATGTTTGCTTCATAACAAGATGTTCCAAGAGGCCTTGCCTGCTGCTTTTGGCTATAAATTCGTAGGGAGGTGTGCAAGGTCTGTTGAAAGGAAATCAGTTACAACAGTAAAGAAGGAGATGGCTCAAAAGATAAGAAGAGGAGCACACTAGCTGAAACCTCTGAGAAGGAGGAGGCGCAGGCAGTTGGCCCTGTGCTAAGAGCGTTTGCTTTTGTTAACCTCCCCAATAAGGAATGTTAATTTGCCGCTGACTCGCTTTCATCAGCAGCTCACTGTGTGAGGCTCTTTCTCATTCAACAGATGAGAGAATCATATTACCCCATTTCTGCTTCTCCGGAGGGGGGTTTCATGCTGCTTTCCTCTGTGTAGATAATAATTAAGGACAAGAATAAACGATCTTTCGTGGCACCAGCCTCCTCTAGTTATAAACTGAATTCTCAAATTATATCTCTTTCCCCCACCCTCCTTCTCACACAGGAAACCCGATACACCTTTAGGAATTAATGATAACAACAATTTTCTTAGGTTTGCTCGGCTTCTTTGATCCTGAAAGATCTGATGGAACATCAGAAGGCCTTGCTCCAAGCACTTCATCATGTTAAATGATGGTGTGCCAAGCCACCTGGACCCTTGCCAGGGATGAAAGCAACTCTTTTCTCCAGAAACGTTGGGTGAAAATTGGGAGCTAAGACTCACCCTCTTCCCCCCTCCCAATCCTTCCCGATCCAGGGCCCACCTTGACTCTCAGCCTGCAACATCAGACACCCTTGTGCAAATTAATTAAAACAAACAATGTAGTTTATTGTACAAAACTCACATATACATGTAGAAAACTCACATTAGTAACGGATATGACCTCCACTGTTTTTAAGCAGCATTTGAACATGGTTTGGCATGGAGTCTACTAGTTTCGAACAGTCAATGTTGATTTTCGGATCCCTGTATCACACTTGAATCAGCACCTGAATGAGCTTCTCCAGAGTCGTACAGTCTACATCACGGAGGCAACTTTTGCATATAGGCCACAAATTCTCAATGGGATTGACGTCTGGGGAATTCCCTGGCCAATCAAGTACCTGTATTTGCTGCTCTGTCATGAATTTCTTCACCACTTTCGATGTGTGACAGGGGGCTAGGTCCTGCTGCAATATCCCAGTACTGTCAGGATACAGAGAGCCAGTGTGGTGTAGTGGTTAAGAGCGGTAGACTCGTAATCTGGGGAACCGGGTTCACGTCTCCGCTCCTCCACATGCAGCCGCTGGGTGACCTTGGGCCAGTCACACTTCTCTGAAGTCTCTCAGCCCCACTCACCTCACAGAGTGTTTATTGTGGGGGAGGAAGGAGAAGGAGAATGTTAGCCACCTTGAGACTCCTTCGCGTAGTGATAAAGCGGGATATCAAATCCAAACTACTACTCCTCCTCCTCCTCCTCCTCTTCTTCTTTTCCAGCTCTGAAATAACTCTCTTTCGGGGGGCCACTAGGTGGCGCATCGGAAGATGGCTGACAATAACATCTCTCCGACCCACACGAGGTAATTTGGAGGCTATGATGGGGGTAATTAGCCTTCTTAACCCCCCCAGGATTATGGGGGGGACAGCCCTTGCCTGCTGTGCCCTATACCACCCCCGAATTTGTGGGGGTGGGGGCACTAGGCACAAAGCCCTCCTGTGGAATTATTGGCACTCCTCGACGCCGTCCCCGATTCGCGCCGCTGGTTGCAATGATCTTTAAAAGAAATAATTTGGACATGATTAATTGCACATACATCAAGGAAAATGGGGAGTAAATACTGCTGACAGAGGAGATCTCTGATAACAAGACAACAATAAAATACGAGAAGAACGTCAAGATACGGTAATGACTGAGGGGGGAGGGGGGGAAAAACCTGCCTCTACCTTTTTATGTGATTTAACAAGAATCCCCCTCCCCTAATGAGTCAGAAATTAAGGACTTAAGCTGTGGATTTAAGGCTGTGTGGAGATAAACTTTCGATCCAAAGCAATGTTTCAAGATGAAGCTGGAAAGCTAAGAGTTTTGGAGTGACGCAGTCAGGAAAAAATGCCGTTCGCCATTTTGTGAGGCATTGTGGGAGCTCTTGGGTCTGGGAGGAGAAAGAGAGAAATAGAGTTGTTTACATATCGTGAATCAACTCCTTGGTGGGACTTAAGAGCGACAAATACCAAAATTTACGATGGATAAAGTGATGTTATCTACGAAGGAGATATATGGAAACCATCTGGACTTAGTGGAGGAACGGGAAATCCACACAGGATTATTACACTTGCTATCGGCTTAAGGAGACTAACAGAAGAGATCGTAAAGGAAAAAGAGAAATTATACGAACAAGATATGATGTGGCAACACCAAGATAAGACTGGATAGAATTATGAACTTTGTTTGGACTGATTGGGACTGATTTGGACATTAACGCAGTAATAAGAAGATGATCTGAATTCCCCTTTGGATCTTGAAGTATGGGTTCCCCCAACAAAATTTAAAAATTTGGCTTTGTAATTCGGAATTTATATGATGTGATTTAATTTGATGTGATTGGCCAGTTAATAAAAATTATTTTTTTAAAAAATGAAATAACTCTCTTTCGTAGAACCTCAATACATTGTGGCGAGCACATCATTCCTTCCGTTGGCTGCAGGCTTCCGACACCATAATGATCAACTGAATTTTCGTGTTTGTTTTGAGTACAGGATTACGAGTAAGATAGAAAACATGCTTTGTTTCAATTAATTTGCACAATACTAACAGCAATCTCGATTCTCCTAAACATTGTCCTTACGTTCCCCAAATGCACAAGAGAAAGATCTTTGAAGGCTTGAGAGAACCCCAAGGTTTGCTGAAATACAAAAGAGGGGGAAAACCCGAAAAATAGCTTGATGCAGACTAGAGATGGGCGAATCTTCCAATTTTGGTTTCTCTCCATTTCTCATTTTTTCCAATCCTAAATTCAATTCTTTGGATTTCTACAGCAATATGTAGATTTTTATAATGCATCTCTGGGTTATTTGTGGGGCATAAGAATTTGTTCATTTCCCCCAAAAAAATATAGTCTGGCCCACCACATGGTCTGAGGGACAGTGGACCAGCCCCCTGCTGAAAAAGTTTGCTGGCCCCTGATCTTGAACCATGGTATCTGCAACACAATATGGGACTTTACTGCAACACTTTAATATGTATTTTATTCTCTATCTCAGTCCTCCCCCCCCCCTTTCTCTCTGCCTTTTGCCTCATTGAACTATGTGGAACTATGTAGAATGTAAGAAAGAACCTCCATATGCACTATACATTTAAAAGCAGCATCATGCTATTATTATTATTATTATTATTATTATTATTCTCCCAAAGAAATTTGGGAACTGTGTTTTGTATGAGAGTCTTTCGGAAATCCCTATGGCCCTCCATGCCTCTTGCCAGGGAACTTTAGCAAGGCTGGGAAAGAGACTGGCCTTGGGGGTTGGGGGCCCTTAGGTTTCTAGGACGGCACTGCCCCAGTTATCCAAGCACACCAATTCCCCCTGCTAATAACACCCCACAAAAAGTGGTACCCACATTCCTGAGTCTTCAGTGGGACTTTGTGCTACATCAGCACATGACTTTGTCATGTGAAAAACGATGGCATCCCACACAAGAGGGAGCAAGAGACCTTTGTCTCACCCACCAAATGCTATTCTTTGTAACGATTATCAATCCCCACCGCCACCGCCTTGAATTTCTCCCATATATGTGAGGCTAGTGATAAGTGCACATTACCCAATTTCCTGCACATCATTATCTTGCTTGCTGGATATCTTTTTCTTTAATGCTGCTGCCTTAAGTGTCCATAAACGTTTTCTATTTTAGAGTGGTCTTTTATGCTGATAACGATCCCCCAACATGTGAACACCAAGTGCAGCTGCACTGATGCTGTGGTGGCAGCAGCAAAAACACAGCCACCCAGGCGCATGTTGAGTAGAGTGGCACAGCAGGGTGAGGCTGGCGAGGGGCACTCCCGAGCCACGGAGGCCCCCGGCCAGCGCCAAAACTGGCTGACTACTGGAGCCAGGCCCGCAGTCCAGCATTCCCTTCTCTCATTGGCCAGTTAGGATATGAGAGCAATAGCATCTGCCCATTCATGACCGCCAGCAAGGAGAATTCAGAGGCATATTGCCTCTGGTGTCGTCAGAATGACTGGCAGCTGCTGATAAGCCAATGTGCTTTTCAAAGGCCCTTCAAAGGTTTGTCTTCATTCTGATCTCATTGGGGAGTGAAGAGATAAGCCCAGGGGTCAGCAACTTGAGGCCCATGAGCCAGATGCAGCCCACAAAGACTGTTTTACCGGCCCACGAGCCACCCCTAAACCGAGCCGCCCACTTGGCAAGTTCCCCGCGCACTGCCCTAAACCAGCACAGCGTGGCACGGGGACTTGCCGAGCACACCGGAAATCACGTCTGCGCATGCGCAGATACCGGAAATCGTGTCTGTGCATGTCCAGACACCGAAAATTGCTTCTGTGCAGGTGCGATTTTTGACGTCTGGGCATGCGCAGAAGCAATTTCCGGCACCGCGGACAAGCGCAGACGCGATTTCCGGTGTCATGCTGCTCCAGTCTGGCCCACGGACAATCTCTGTGGGAGTGATCCAGCCCATGGCTGGTAAACCTTGCCGACCCCTGAATAAGCCCCTTTCCCAGCAAAAACCAGGCTCCCCCTTTTCAGTCAAGGAAAAAGAAACCACACAGCTTGGAATTCTGTTGGAATTCTGCCTGGGTCAGAGGAATGTGCCGCAGCGTAGGCACCGGCAGATATTCCTTGGCGACCTCCCGGCTGCTACTCCCAGCAGATAAGCTGGCGAGGTCTCAGCGATTTTTCTCAGGCTGTGAGAAAAACACACCGTTCCTTCCTCTCTCCCCTGGGTTCCCCCAGGGAGGGGAAAGAAGCAGACAGAAATCTATTTACATCTTTTATTTCTGTCTTTCACATCAGTATAGAGAAAACATGTCTGCACTCAACAGCAGTAAGAATAAACTCCACCCATGTACTTCCAGTACGGGTCATATGATACACACACTGAGCTCACATCCGGTGCTCAATAAGGAGAATGTACTGCCCCTTTGTTTCCATGGCAACAGTCACAAACTTCCTGTTTGGCTTTCCAGCCACAAGCAGCTGACTGAGCTGCTAGATCCTTTGCTTGCTGCTGCATTGCTGCTTTAGAATAACATACTCCCCCTAAAGTATCAATGCGTGCAGCGAGCAAAGCGTCATCCAGAGAAGAAAACAAACAGTTGTTATACTTATAACATCCCCCTGTTGTTTCAGTTCCACCCTTGGAACTACCCGCCACTGGTTTTACCAATGTACCTCTCTGGTTGTGTGACTTCCAAGGAATGAGTGCATCTGCATTACCTTGGTTAGCAACTTTCTGTTGTGCCTTTGTCTCTGACTCAGACACAGCTTCAATTTGACCTTGGTCGTTTACAACAGCAACACATGCAATAGCTAGGTTAGCAAACTCCTTTGCATACCTCTTGGGTGGTACACCCTTCGTTGCTCTCTCAGACCTATGTAAGAGGTGCTGCTCTTCTCTGCTTTCTGGTTCAGCCTCTGAACTCTCTGGAGAACCAGTACTAAGCTTAATCAGTGGTTCATCTTCCTCTTCTGAGGGTCTAGTCATTACGTGAGCTTTCCTCTCAATGACTGTGACAACTGAGCTGTCTGAGCTATCGCTGTCATCATCAGTACTACTGAACTCAATAAGATCAAACTCATCAGAATCATCAGAATCATCATCATCTCCTGTGGGAAATGTGTGAACAATCACTCTCTCCTGTTCAGGAGCACTCTCTAGAAATTTTGTGAGAATCACCTGACCAGATTCAGACAAAATTACTCTGTAGAGACCCTTTTCATAACCCACAAAAATGCCTCTGGCATTCTTTACTCCACCCGGAGCTTCTGTTCTCACATGAGACCCAAAAACCTTGAAATGGGCAACTGAAGGTTTTCTGCGGAACAGTTTCTCAAAAGGAGAACATCCCAACTCTTTTGAAAACTTTCTCAACCACGTATAACAAAATGACATTAGCGACTCAGCCCAGTACTCATGTGGCAGATGTGAACTTAGCAATTGCGCATGCATTCCCTTTTGCAATTCTTTGTTCACCCTAACACAGACACATCTCTTCCAAGCTTCTTCGGAACTAGCAATTTTGTGTCTTATCCCTTTCTTCTTCAGGAACCTCTGGAAATCCTGTAAGAGAAAAATTGGCTTCTCATCTGTGCAAAGACATTCTATGTCAGCATCATGCATATTTTTAACTTTGTCACAAAACTCTTTAAACCTTTCTAAGGCGTCTTTTGGTCTCTTCAAAAGATAAATCCAGACAAAACCTGTGAAAGAATCAACACATATTAGGTAATATTTTGCATTGCCTCTAGAAGGTGCTAGAGGACCAATCACATCAGCATACACCCGCTGAAATGCCCTGTTGACCCTCGAGGTGACCTGCTTGGCGTCCTTCTTGGCTACACCTGCAAAAGAGATCATGTTAGAATTACAATTCATGTAATCACTTTGATCAAAAGTCAACAAATACAGTCCATCTTTCTCTTTGGCAGAAAGATACAACTCTCCATCTTTGTAGATTTCACAGTTATCATCATAGGACAGTTTTAGTCCCTTCTTGGTGATCTGCGAAACGCTGAGCAGATTGTACTTCAACCAGGAGCCCCTTAGAGTTAAGTGCCTAAGGCCCAGAGTGATGCAGCCAGAGTTCAGTAGGAAAACTTTTGTGACTCAAAAGTAAATCCTTGTGAATTCAGTGGGAAAATAGACAAGACATGGGAGAGATCTATAGTCAGATCCTACAATGTTTTCCTTTTTTTAAAAAATGCAGCTGGAAGGAGAATGTATGTGAAGAATTGGATCAGGACCAAAATGCTGAGAAGGGTGTAGAACATGTCCCCTGCACCATATTCCCAATCTAAATTGCAGCGTGCGCCCCCCCCCCAAAATAGTTGTCTTTTGGTCTCCAGTTTGTACCCGTGGGTACAAGCAGGGCAAATAGCTTTCATTGGCGGCTGTGGGGAGGGGCGGCAGCTTTTGATCACAAAAATGCTGAAATATACTCGGAGTCGAGTGTGGATTTCATGCTCTTTATTCAGCTCATAGTGGTGAGGAATGCAAGTTCCCCCTAAATGTCTGATTTATATACATTATTTACACAATGGGCCCCACATGATTGGCTAATTCTGGGATTCACCTGTAGGCCAATCAGGTTGCGGATTCACTTCCACCTGGAGCTGGATTGGGTGGCTCCTGCGGACCAATCAGACTGCTGCATTCTGGATCCTATTGTTCTAGGACCAATCAGACTGCTGTATTTTGGATCCTATTGTTCTAGGATCAGTCAGACTGCTGCATTTTGGATCCTATTCAACTCAGTACATAACAAATGCAATGGAGAGAAAAGTTTTTTAAGAAGAAGAAGGAGAAGGAGGAGAAATCTTCCCCAAACAATGTGTTCCCAATCCAAGGTTGCTTTGAAAGTGTGATTGGGGGTGAGGACATGTAAATTGCCCATATTTTCTAGTATAGACCTTACTCTCCCGAAAGTGTGCACAAAATTGCAGCCTAGCTACTGAAGCCAAACTGGCTACGCTGGATTTGAGCAGACCTTCCCCCTCCCTCTTCTCGATTGCCCACATTGTGAACAACTGAAAAACAGGATGAGGGCCTGAAGTCTGTCCCTGGTCCAAGGGATGTTTACCTTCTGCACTCTCCGTCTGTTTTCATGGAAACTTTTACTTCTGCAGCTCAGCATCAAGCCAATTTCCTTGCTTAAAGAGTTTTTTACCAAGGACGTCCTTAGGTGTGGGTCTTAATTGTTGCCGCCAACTTCCGGAACAGGCTGGTCCCGGGAATGGTTTCCTAAGTGTAGCCATAGAGATGGAACCAAAAGCTGCCCAGTGGTCTTTTCCAACAACTTAGCTCCTTTGCGCTGGAGTGAGGAAGAGAGAAACCTTTCCAAGAATCTGCCTGTTTTCAGGTTCTTTTTCCATCATCTGGTTTGGAGAATCTATCGCTGGCCATTTGCCAAACTCTTAATAAGGGAGGCTTCTGTAAATCAGATGACTCCCCCGGTCATTTGATGCTTCCATAGCCAATGTGTGCTGAGTCACGAGGATGGGGGTTACATAGTGTCGAGTTAACCAGGCAAAATGAATTACTCAAGAAATTCCTCTTTCAAGGCTGGTTGGAAACCCTACTGATACATGTTTGTGTATGTTATGGTTGAAGAGGAAATTATTTGAAAAATGATATATCGTTAGGGGACGCAGGTGGCGCTGTGGGTTAAAGCCTCAGCGCCTAGGGCTTGCCGATCGAAAGGTCGGCGGTTCGAATCCCTGCGGCGGGGTGCGCTCCCGCTGCTCGGTCCCAGCGCCTGCCAACCTAGCAGTTTGAAAGCACCTCCGGGTGCAAGTAGATAAATAGGGACCGCTTACCAGCGGGAAGGTAAACGGCGTTTCCGTGTGCGGCTCTGGCTCGCCAGAGCAGCGATGTCACGCTGGCCACGTGACCCGGAAGTGTCTCCGGACAGCGCTGGCCCCTGGCCTCTTAAGTGAGATGGGCGCACAACCCCAGAGTCTGTCAAGACTGGCCCGTACGGGCAGGGGTACCTTTACCTTTTACCTATATCGTTGGTACCTAACACCAAGTAAACTGGCAAAAAAATGTATAAATCTAAATCAAACAAGTGCTGGAAGTGTAAAGAGAAAGAAGGTTCTTTTTATCCTATGTGGTGGACTTGTAGTAAGGTTAAAGCTTACTGGGAAATGATATATAACGAATGGAAAAGGATGTTCAAAATAACCTTTGTTTAAAAAAACCCAAAAAAAACCCAGAAGATTTTTTTGGGGGAATAATACCTAAAGTGTATAGAAATTTATTTATGTATGCTACTACAGCCACAAGAATGTTACTCACCCAAAAATGGAAAGAAGCAGAAGTCCCAGCAAAGGAAGAATGGATACAAGAACTTGTGGAATATGCAGAAAGGGAGAAACTTACCGGAAGAATAAGAACTCAAGATAACAAACTTTTTATAAAAGAATGGAAATGGTTAATGGAATATTTATGGATAAATTGCAAATACAGTGGTACCTCGGGTTACATATGCTTCAGGTTACAGACTCTGCTAACCCAGAAATAGTACCTTGGGTTAAGAACTTTGCTTCAGGATGAGAACAGAAATCGTGCTAAAACAGCAGCTCAGCGGCAACAGGAGGCCGCGTTAGCTAAAGTGGTGCTTCAGGTTAAGAACAGTTTCAGGTTAAGAACGGACCTCCGGAACAAATTAAGTACTTAACCCGAGGTACCACTGTAATAATAATAATAATAATAATAATAATAATAATAATAATTTATTATTTATACCCCGCCCATCTGGCTGGGTTTTCCCAGCCACTCTGGGCAGCTTCTAACAAAAGATTAAAAATACATTGAAACATCAATCATTAAAAACTTCCCTAAACAGGGCTGCCTTCAGATGTCTTCTAAACGTCAGATAGTTGTTTATTTCTTTGACATCTGATGGAAGGGCGTTCCACAGGGATAAAACAGATAAGAACATTGGCAGGATTATAGTAATAACCTGCAGTTTCATAAGAGTATATATTTAAAGTAGATGAATAAATGAGCAAATTAAATGAATTTGGGCATGCAGGAGATATTAAAAAATAAATTTAAGGAACCGCAGAAAGAGGGGGAAGGAAGTCACACTCTGAAATGTTAAAATGATTGAAAAAATAATGAAATGTATAAACTTGAAAAGTATAAATGAAAACTTTTTTAAAAAAAAAAGATACATGTTCGTGTATCATGGAGGCATCACAGAGAAAAGCGAAAGCAACCACATTCACAACCCATGTGGCTACACATTAGTGCCTTGCAGGGATGCTACATCTACCTTGCTCTTAAAAGGTTCCAGGTTAAATTCTTGACATCTCCCAGTAAGATGGGGAATAGCCCCTGTCTGAAACACTGGAGAACTGCTATGAATCAGTGTAGACAGCACTGAGTTATGTAGACCAATGTTCTGACTCGGTATAAGACAACGTCCTAATTTCCTTTTTGATGTTGCTGTCATGGACTGGTTAGATGCAAAGGAATAGGGGGAGGCACCAGCTGATGAACTCCCAAGGGAAGAAGGCTCAGGTACCGGTGGACGATAATGAGTGGTAAGATGTATAAGACTGAATCAGATAAGCGCTGGAGATGCACTGAGGTTGAGGGAATGTTCTTTTGTATGTGGTGGATCTGTAAAAGGGTATTGGGAAATGATCCATAACAAATTGGAGAAAATATTTTTTAAAAACCAGAGTCCTTTCTGCTGGGGATAACTCAGACTGAAATTTTCAGCAGTCAAAAGGATTATTTAAGTATGCCACTACTGTACTGTAGGGATGCGGGTGGCACTGTGGGTTAAAACACAGAGCCTAGGACTTGCCGATCAGAAGGTCGGTGGTTTGAATCCCCGTGACGGGGTGAGCTCCCATTGCTCGGTCCCTGCTCCTGCCAACCTAGCAGTTCGAAAGCACAAGGTGCAAGTAGATAAATAGGTACCGCTCCGGCAGGAAGATAAACGGCATTTCCGTGCACTGCTCTGGTTCGCCAGAAGTGGCTTAGTCATGCTGGCCACATGACCCAGAAGCTGCACGCCGGCTCCCTCAGCCAATAAAGCAAGATGTGCGCCGCAACCCCAGAGTCAATAAAGCAAGATGTGCGACTGGACCTAACGGTCAGGGGTCCCTTTACTGTACTGTGGCCCATGTTTTGCTAGCCCCAAAATGGAAAACAAGTGAGGTCCCAGCCAAAGAAGAATGGCAACCTAAGGTGACACAATATGCACAGCTTGCAGACCTAACATATAGAATAAGAGAACAAGAAGAACATACGTTTAGAGAAGATTGGGAAACATTTACTGAATATATGGGAAATAACTGTGTACAGCTGAAAATGTTGGCAGCATTAAGATGAATTCAACAGTGTAAATAAGTTATGATGAATGTAATAATGGAATACTGAATGGTTTCTGTAAAATATGCAGGGATTTGTGATATGTAAAATGAACCGTGGAAAGAGAAGATGGGAAGTCACTGATATTTTGAGGATGTAAAAAGGAGTACTTTAAACTGCAAAAAAGAAAATTCAATAAAAATTATATGCAAAAAGAAAAAGACTGGGAGGAGGAGGTGTCTGAAGCTGTAGAGGTCACAGGGCTTAGTGAGCAGGGAGAGTCTGTGGCAGAGAGCAGTCCAGAATCAGAGGCAGAAGCTGGAGCCAGGAGAGGAGGGAGGCCAAAAGGCAGAGATGAGTCAGACTGATGGCAATCAATGGCTCCTAGCTAGGTTCTGCCTCCACAGTCGGAGGCAGAAATGCTTCTGAATACCCATTGCTAGAAACCGCAAGAGAAGAGACTGTGCTTGTGCTTAGGTCACACTTCAAGATTTCCCACGGGCTTCTGTTTGGCCACTGTGAGAACAGGATGCTGGACTAGATGGGCCAGTAAGCTCTTCTTCGGTTCTTAAAAGCCAACTGACTGCTGGCAAGAGGACAGAAAGCCAAGGGAGGGGAGGGAGAAGGGAATGGAGGATCCTGGAACAGGGCAAGACAGGCAGGCTAGAAGCCTCACTCCCTGCTGCAGCTGTGTGCGCCAGGCCCCTCCTGCACTAGGAAGCCTCTTGCAGTTACAGTGGTACCTCGGGTTAAGAACTTAATTCGTTCTGGAGGTCTGTTCTTAACCTGTTACAGATAGGTAGCCGTGTTGGTCTGCCATAGTCAAAACAAAATAAAAATATTCCTTCCAGTAGCACCTTACTTAGTTGGTCTTTAAGGTGCTACTGGAAGGAATTTTTTTATTTTGTTCTTAACCTGAAACTGTTCTTAACCTGAAGCACCACTTTAGCTAATGTTGCCTCCTGCTGCCTCCTTACCACTGGAGCCCAATTTCTGAAGTTCTTAACCTGAAGCACTATTTCTGGGTTAGCGGAGTCTGTAACCTGAAGCGTATGTAACCCGAGGTACCACTGTATAGGTATGAACGACTTAAACCGCACCGTCACAAAGGAGGAAGGCTTCTGCTCCACTTTAATGTGTCAAATGACATTGTCTTCAGACTGCCTTGGGCTGTTTCTCTGCTTGGCAGGGGGTTGGACTCGATGGCCCTTGTGGTCTCTTCCAACTCTATGATTCTATGATTCTATGATTCTCTTTCGCTGGCCAGCAGTTTAAATCTAACATCCCTGGTTCCACACCCAAGCCCACGAGAATGATATAGGTAACCTGGAGAGGAGTTAACGAACCAAGCGGAAACGCACCTCCATATAGCTCCCCTCCCATTCCCACCCCTAAGGCGCACTGGCAGCGCAAAGCATGTCTCAGCAATAAAGGTTCTTGCTCCCTGCAATGCTGGAATCTCCTTCAGAGGCTGTGGGAGTTGGCGAGGGAAGGACGGCTCTGAATGATTAGAGGTTTATGCCATCCGGCAAAATTAACGTTTGTTCGCTGCCTGCGTGCCGAATTTAGATGAGGATCTCCTGGGGGCAATCACAGCGCTTTCCCAGTGCTGCACGTACTACTAGCAGGGCAGCCTTGGCATAAAATACAGGATACAGTACAGAAGAGACGCTGTTAACCGTGTCCATCCCAGCCGAGACGGAAACACAAAAGCCACTGGCTTTCAAGCACTGTGGTATTCTTGCAGAGAAGCTGGTAAAATGTGAGCTAGATGATGTTGGTTGAATTTGTAGCTGGTTGATGGACCAAAGCCAAATAATTATATAATAATAATGAATTTTTATTTATACCCCGCCCTCCTCGGCCAGAGCCAGCCTCAAGGCGGCTAACACCAGTAAAATTACAATAAAAACATAATGGGGGGGACCACACAAAAAACCACCCCCACCAATTTATTAAAATACGGGTTAAAATACAATTTAAAATGCAGCCCATAGATCAAAACCATGTTGTTGTTTAGTCGTTTAGTCGTGTCCGACTCTTCGTGACCCCATGGACCAGAGCATACCAGGCACTCCTGTCTTCCACTGCCTCACGCAGTTTGGTCAAACTCATGTTGGTAGCTTTGAGAACACTATCCAACCATCTCGTCCTCTATCTTTCCCAACATCAGGGTCTTTTCCAGGGAGTCTTCTCTTCTCATGAGGTGGCCAAAGTATTGGAGCCTCAGCTTCACGATCTGTCCTTCCAGTGAGCACTCAGGGCTGATTTCCTTCAGAATGGAGAGGTTTGATCTTCTTGCAGTCCATGGGACTCTCAAGGGTCTCCTCCAGCACCATAATTCAAAAGCATCAATTCTTTGGCGATCAGCCTTCTTTATGGTCCAGCTCTCACTTCCATACATCACTCCTGGGAAAACCATAGCTTTTACTATATGGAGGACCTTTGTTGGCAAGGTGATGTGTCTGCTTTTTCAGATGCTGTCTAGATTTGTCATTGCTTTTCTCCCAAGAAGCAGGCGTCTTTTAATTTCGTGGCTGCTGTCACCATAAGGGGAGGGAAACATAAGGGTCAGACTAAGTCCAAACCAAAGGCCAGGCGGAACAGCTCTGTCTTGCAGGCCCTGTGGAAAGATGTCAAATCCCGCAGGGCCCTGGTCTCTTGTGAGAGAGCATTCCACCAAGCTGGGGCCAGTACTGAAAAGGCCCTGGCCCTAGTTGAGACCAGAATGCTTGCTAATGGTTCCTCATCATCCTGGGAAAAGGTGGCATGTGTGGTCCTGTCCTGGGAAAGCTGTCGCAAAAGAACAGGGCTTTCGGAGCACATCTCATCAGCAGATTGTCAGTGCCCACAATGAGCAAGGGCATAGCGTGGGCAGGCGGGGGTGCACACAATTTTTAGAGGGCAAGAACCAGGTGCACACACCCCAGGGGTCGCCATCCTGCCTTGCCTGCTGCTGGAGGTCTCTGAGTCCCAGAGCCCGGCTTGGCCTAGCTGCCGTGTCCCCAGCCCCCTTGGCTGCCTGGCCAGAATCAGGGAAATTTGCCTGGCTGGGCTCCTCACTGGTGGGCGTAGGTGGGATTTTGTGCCCCCACCTACCTGTCAAACTTGGCCTGTCAATCTTGGCCCATGAGTGATGAGGGTGGTAAGGATCTGGCCTCCAAGCTAGTTATGCTCCCTTCCCTAAAATAAGAATTGGGGCAGATCCACATGATACACTTAAAGCCCATTCAACAGACATTTAAAGCCCATTACAGTCATACCTGGGACATGGGTGGCGCTGTGGGTTAAACCACAGAGCCTATGACTTGCCAATCAGAAGGTCGGTGGTTCGAATCCCCATGACGATGGGGTGAGCTCCCGTTGCTCGGTCCCTGCTCCTCCCCACCTAGCAGTTCGAAAGCACGTCAAAGTGCAATTAGATAAATAGGTACCGCTCCGATGGGAAGGTAAACGGTGTTTCTGTGTACTGCTCTGGTTCGCCAGAAGTGGCTTAGTCCTGCTGGCCACATGACCTGGAAGATGTATGCCTGCTCCCTCGGCCAATAAAGCGAGATGAGCACTGCAACCCCAGAGTTGGTCACAACTGGACCTAATGGTCAGGGGTCCCTTTACCTTACAGTCATGCTACGTTTGCTTCAGGTTGAGCGTTTTCAGGTTGCGTCCCGCAGTGACCCAGAAGTACCGGAAAGGGTTACTTCCGGGTTTCGCCACTCACACAAGTGCAGATGCACAAAATGACATCATGTGCATGCGCAGAAGCAGCAAATTGCAACCCGCGCATGCGCAGACACAGGTTGCGTTCTGCTCATGCTGCGAACGGGCCTCCGGAACGGATCCTGTTCGCAACCAGAGGTACCACTGTACTTTCCACAAAGAATTCTGCGCACTCTCTCCCACTCATGGAGCTACAACTCCCAGCATCCTTAGCAAACTTCGGTTCTACTAAAACGGCAAACTGCTAATGGAGCAGCCTTCTTGGCTCCGGCTCAAAACGAAACAAAGGTCGGTGGGTAATGCAGGGCCACACTCCGCTCTGAGGCTCAGGGAGAAGCACCTTGTTGTCACACGATCTCTCCGATGTAGCTGATTAAACCATCATGCCCTGGCGCCTTGAGGGACCATAGATGCACATCTTGGCAACTCAGGCATGTTTTTCCACAGCATATTTCCTGTAGAGATTTAGATGCTGAACGTGAACAGCATGAAGTAGTGGCTATAAAAACTGACCCAGTCAGGAAATGATAAGTGTCTCTGCAATTCGGGCTTTAGATTGGGGCAGCCAGCTGTTTATGGAGCAGCAAACATCAGTCAGAAAGAGCTTTTGCGTGACAGGAGGTGAGCAGTCTGCTGATAAAGAGCAGCTGTGAACACTGTTAAGAGCCTGCAGAATGCCCCTTCCGATCTTCAGGAGGAGGGGGGGTTGTGGGATCACGACCCCGCCCACGCTCACTCTCGCGAGGCTGGCGTCAGCCTCGCAGGAGACAGGGATTCACCCAATTAGCATACCCTGTGGCGCCAGCCAATTGGCTGGCGGCAGGGGCGGGCCTTCGTAGGGCCACTTAAGGTCAGGGCAGCCCCTGGCTCGCCCCCTTTCTTCCCTGGAGACGACGCAGTTTCCCACCCACCCGCCCTTTAGGTTTTGCCACTGACCTTGCTATGGGCTTCGGCTGGTCGCCGCAAGGGGCCTGGTAGGAGTTTTTCCATTTGGCTAATTGGCTGGTTTTGTGAGCCACTTGGTTTTTTCGCCTACCTCGTAGCAAATCGTCACAACTCCCTCGGTTTGGCGGTAGGCATTGGCCGGGGTATTATGCAGATGAGGTTGGGGGGGAGGAACGCCATCACCTCCCCCAATGCTTGAAGGGTAGTTTGTTAAAGGACTCCGAGGGGTGACGCCTCGTCCGAAACCTACGGAGGCTAGGGCCTAAAGCGCGCCCCCGAGCGGTAACCCCTCGGGGAGCGCCTAGGGATATGCATCTCGGGTGGCTCCCCCTGTTGGTGTTTAACCCTTCCCGGTCAGACCGGATAGTCGGTTAGGGCCAATGCCTAAAGCCAATACCCTTCTTTCCTGTAATCAATAAAGTTGTGGCCATTTTCGCCCATTAACCTAAAACTCTGTGTCCGTTGTCTTCATTTATTCCACCTGTGGGGGGGAGGGAATAGCCACACAATCAGTGGCCCAAGGTACGAAATGTACCTGGGTGCTTTGGAACCTGTTTGTTGACCATTCATCCTGAGCTGCTTGCACAAAGCCTATGTGGAGGTTAGACAAGGTCTGGTTTTGATTTGCTCCCATCTCTTTGCAGCATGGTTATACATCTGTGAGGACAAAGAAAACAATGAGAGCCTGCTGGATCAGGCCAGTGCCCCATCTGATCAGGACCACAGTACCTGAAGAACTGCCTCTCCCCATATAAACCACCCCAGACTTCTTCATCTGAGGCCCTTCTTCTTCGTGTGCCTCCTCCACATGAGGTCCAGAGGGTGGCAACATGAGAACAGGGCCTTCTCTGTAGTGGGTCACCGTCAGGCGCCAAACGAAAACATTCCTCTTCAACCAGGCCAGTTTGGGCTGATTACTATTCCACAGTCTTTTCAATGTGTTTGTGGGAGGGGGGATTATTGTTTTGCTGTTTTGTCTGCCCGGGGCTAATGGCGTCTCTTTGTTTGGGATGTGGCATATTATGGCTCCTGTGAGCAGAAACTGAAAATGGAATTGCTGGACTGTGGAAAACATCAGGGGAAAACATTTCACGCAGAATTAAGAAGGTGAAAGTTGAACAGGCCAGTGGTTGTAAAAGTAAAGGGAAATTATATGAAGTATTAACATCGGAACGGTTTATTGATTAACTAAGAAATGCAATGTGATATTAGATGATCAGCACTTCACGAAATTCAGAGCATGGGAAGTCACCCAAAGATATAAAATTTGGCTTTTTTTAAAAAAATTGTGTTGTGATTTGGAATGTTTTAATGTGGTTTTTATTGGATAATTAAATTTGAAAGCTTAATAAATATTATAAAATATAAAAATATTGTTTTGCTGTTTTGTTTTACTTATTTATTTGTATTTCTCCTGTATTTTATTCCGTGAACTACCCTGAGATCTTATGATGAAGGGTGGTGTATAAATGCAATGCAATCAATCAATATCCAGCATCCTATTCTCATGATGTCCAATCAGATTCCCGTGGGAATTCCGCAAGGAGGACCTGAGCAGAAGAGCTTTCTCCCCACCTGCCATTTCCAGCAATTGGCTGTGCATTATTGTGATGTCATAACATTCATTGATTTACCCTGCGTGGGTGGAACCACCCATATAACTAATTTAGGGGAGAGGAAGTCTTAATAGCTGGAGGAGGCAATGGCACTGAACAGGGAGAGGAAAATATATGTATATTCATTGATATCTGTACTTATCAGTGGCAGGATTCTTTTCCACTGAAACTGCTAAGTTTCTTTCTTCCTCCAGTTGGAAACTAGGTACTATTCAGCAGTGGCATAGCGTGGGGTGTGCAGGGGGGCCGGCCGCACCGGGCGCAACATCTGGGGGGGCACGCTCGCCGCCTCCGGAGTCGCCGAAGAGCCTTGGGTGCAGGCTGTAGCAGAGCCCCATGTCTCGTGGTACCGACGAGCTGTGCGCACATCCGGGCTGAAGGCGTCCGGCAGGCAGCGGCTCTCAGCGCTCGCCGCGGTCCCCGCGCGTCAGGGCCGCGGAGGGCGCGCCAGGCAGTCCCTCCTCACAGCCCCGCCGCCGCCGCTGCTGCTGCAGCTGCTGGGTCATGTTGCATTTTCCTCGCCTCTCTGCCATCCTCCTCCTCCGGGCAAGCGGCGTCGTTTGGGTGGCAGCGCCAGCGGCAACTCGCCTCAGATCACCTGACACGGACCCGCTGCCGCCACCGTGGCTACCTTACCGTAAATACCCCAGCCCAGGCAGCAGCAAGAAGAAGCTGGCAGCGGCGGCAGGTTAGGGGTTAGGGGCGCAAATTACTTGCCTTGCCCCAGGTTAGGGGGCGCAAATTACTTGCCTTGCCCCGGGTTAGGGGGCGCAAATTACTTGCCTTGCCCCGGGTGCTGACAACCCACGCTACGCCGCTGCTATTCAGCACAGCTATAATTCAAATCATAGCCCAACCCTAAACTTAGCGGGTGGCTTTCAGCAAACCTCTTATCATGCAGGATTTGTTTATTTTTTAATCCTCTTCTTGTTAAAATGAAAATAGCTGATGGGGCTGTTGGGATGAAGAATGAGATAAGAATTCCAAAGCATTTCCCGGCCAAGGCTTTGCTATATAAATTACTTGCAATCTTTTTTTACTGGGGGAGGGGGTTACAAAAGGCAATTTTTGAGATGTTCACCTGGGTCTATTTTATGCCTCCCCAATATATAACCGCAAGCAGAAAAGTAATTAAAAAGCCCTCCTAATTGAAGGGGAAGCAAGTTTATATATCATCATCTAACACACCCACACACCCCATATGATGGTTATCAAAGGAAAACTCTGGAAAACAGTTTTCTCATCTAAGCAAGCAAGGCATGGCAGGTTGGTGTGTTTGCTGAGATTTCCTCAGATAGGAAAAAGGGGGAGGCGAGACGGTTTTGCTCAAAGGAAATTCCAGTAATAATGAATAAAGCAAATAACGTTGCCTAAGTACCCAAGAATGCCAAAAGCCAGCTAACTGCTGTAAACAATGATCTCGCACATCGTGCTGATGTTCTAACCGGCTTAATCACTGTCCTACACTGTATGACACAAAAGCCAAATGGAAGCCAGAACAGAGTTGAGGGAGCTGAGGCACTCGAGCTGTTGCTAGACTCCAACTCCCACCAACCCCAGTCAGCATGGCTGACAATCAGGGTGGATGTAGTTGGAGTCAAGCAACATCTGTGAGGTTGCACAGCCTTGAGACAGTGCATGGTTTGTGTTCGTTCTTGTTCCTTGTTTTCATTATGTATCTTGTCTTCTCGTTTTGTATCATTATGTCGTGAACTGCCCTGTGATCCCAAAATTTAACAAATCAGAAACAGAAAGTTAACGAACGGGTTCTTTGGCAGGACACATGGAACCAGCTGGCATGTCAAACCCCCGTTGGCAGAAGTGTCCCGGTGGGAACATGATTCAGCTTGTGGGCAAGAGAGCGCAAGCACTGAGCACCTATGACAGCCCAGCCAAATGCCCCTCTCGGGAATTGCAGAGAAATGCATCCTTTGCTGCTGCTGCAGCAGCAACATCATTTGAAGAAGAACAAAAAATAGGAGAAGAGATTGTTGCCTTGTTGGACACCTTGTGGTGGCAAGGGAGCATCGTGCCTGCTCTCCTCTTAATTCCCTTAATGTTCTGGGGGTGATTTGTGCCCAAGTGACTTTTATTGTGGGGTAGGAGAGGGGGCATGGAATGGAATGAAGATGCCTTTGGGCGTCTTTCTATTGTATTTTGCAGTTATATAGATCATTTCTGTACCCCTTAACATACCAAGTTATCTCTAAGTGGTGTGCGGAAAACTAAAACAGCAGCAACAGACAACTTAAACACTGATAAATGTCACAAAAACACAGTTGCATAAAACTGTCACATCAGTATCAAATTACTAATGCATTAACTCAACATTGATTCCTTCTCCTTCTGCATCCTTCCCTCTCAGCATCCTGGCCCCCAGCCAGGATTCCACCCATCCATCCAGGACTCTCAGCCAGGGCCCAAACAAATTCACAGCTCACCCATAAAAACCTGAGAATGAGGAGGGTTCCTGGAACCTGCTGACATCACCCAGGTCTCCCACACTAGGCTTGGTTTTGGAAGGACAGGGATTCAGGCAGATGGAGAGTCCTCAGGCTGCCCAGAGCTGTGTACCACCCAGCAGTCAGCTACACTCGCCCCACCCACTTCCAGGTGGTGTAGTGGTTAAGAGCGGTGGACTCGTAATCTGGTGAACCGGGTTCGTTTCCCCGCTCCTCCACATGCAGCTGCTGGGTGACCCTGGGCCAGTCACACTTCTCTGAAGTCTCTCAGCCTCACTCACTTCACAGAGTGTTTGTTGTGGGGGAGGAAGGCAAAGGAGATTGTTAGCCACTTTGAGACTCCTTAAGGGGAGTGAAAAGCAATATATCAAGTCTTCCTCAGGTACAGCAGGTTTGGTGAGTTTCCCGGAGGGTCCTCAGAAAGGAAAAATAATATAATATAATAATAATTTATTATTTATACCCCACCCATCTGGCTAGGTTTCCCCAGCCACTCTGTGCAGCTTCCAACAAAATATTAAAAATACAATAAAATGTCACCCCTCCACTCACATTTCTTCCTCTAGCTTCAGCCCTCTTCTCCAGCTTTTGGCACAGCCATGTTTCTGTTCACACGGGTGGGCATTGGGACCTCTTTTTGCATGTGCCCAGGGTTTATTTTTGCATGCCTGCGAAAAAAGGGGGAAGGATGCACAGACCCTCCAAGTGTCTCTATTTTTCCAGGACAGTCCTGGATTTACAAAAGCCATCCCTGTTTCTGATTTGATCCCAGAATGT
The DNA here is from genome assembly GCF_951804945.1 of Podarcis cretensis. NCBI lineage: Eukaryota > Metazoa > Chordata > Lepidosauria > Squamata > Lacertidae > Podarcis > Podarcis cretensis. The sequence continues at coordinate 13,496,631 of NC_137170.1, read as the reverse complement.
TCTGCTTTTCCTTAGGACGTCCCTATTTTCATCAGAGAAATGTTGGAGGGTATGGAGTTATCTGACCCTCAAGACATCTGAAGGCAGCCCTATATGGGGAAGGGTTTTTTTTAAAATGTTTAATGTTTTATTATGTTTTAATATATGTTGGAAGCAGCCCAGAGTGTCTGGAGAAACCCGGTAAGATGGGTGAAGTATTATTATTATTATTATTATCATCATCATCATCATCATCATCATTATTGACATCCCTATTTTCATCAGATAAATGTTGGAGGGTCTGGATGCATTCCCAAAGGGCAATCCAAATCTTTTTTTCTTGTTTTCCCCACCCCCTTTCAATTCACACAATTCTCTTCCAAGCAACTGTTTGCTACAGATTGGTGGAAACCAAGGACAGTTGTGTGGCTTTGAGAGTGAGACTGCATGCGATATGCAACCACAAGTTGTGATGGGTGCAGTGCTGCCTTTTCTCTTAGTGATAAACCAGCAAGAGCAGCCAACTTGAAACCACACTTGAGTGGTGAGCAGCACCAGACCATAGAGCTATCGGGGCAGAACTGTAAAGTTCAGTTCATATTAGGGTTTCCATTATTATTATTATTATTATTATTATTATTATTATTATTATTATTAGACTTCTGCTCCCATACCTTAAACAGCTGCCCTGATTAATTGCTGATTATTGGCCGAAATGACTGGACTTCAATAATGTATTTCTAACTTTCATTTTATTATGAAAAATGTTAAAAGGTATATGAATCCTACGGTTTACCTGCAGCATCAACCTAACCCATATAATACTCATTATGTAATGCCATGAACCTCACTGGATGATCTTGGGCCAATCACTGCCAATCACTTTAACCTACCTCACAGGGTCGTTGTGGACATTGAACAAGGAGATGGAGAACCATGTGTATCGCCTTGAATTCTTTGGAGAAATGCAATAAATAAATAAAATAAAATGCAGTGGAAAATGATGACTCAGCTGAAGCAATTCTCGTGGAAAGGTGACTTGTCACACTAAGGATATAGGCTTCTGACTGCCAATTCTCTCCTGGGATTTTCTTAACTTAAACAAGAGTTTGGCAAAACAATTACTCTTTGCATTTCATGGCTGGACTGCAAGTTGATGGATGTGACACCTGCATTTTAAAATAAGAATTTAAAGAAAACACTGGCCACCTTGCCATTGTTTTACGGTGTTTGCCACTCAGAAGAGACAATAGAATGGGAACAAACTGACCAGGAACTGATGTATCAGTCAGAACACGAATCAGGTGACTTTAAACACAAACTGAATGGCGATTCTCAGTGGTCCGTCTCCTGCAGGCAATACTCAGCTGTTTCTCTTGGATGACATAGAAGTCTTCACATTGCTTAGCTACTCACTGCAATCACCTTATCAGCAAGGCCGGCATCACATGGAACGCAGGGCCGGCTCTCCCATTGGGCAGAGTGAGGAAATGGCCTCAGGTGGTAGATGTGGGACAAGACAGGACCGTGTGTGATAGGTGGCCTGGTATGCACCTGCTACAACAGCCTGATGCCCTTGGGTGCTTTGGGGGCTGCCATCCCATCACCTGTTTCATATGCCAGTCCAGTCAGATTCTGCTCATGGACTGGAGGCTGCCATCTTGTTCTTGGCTTCAGAAGATAACATCATCTTAAACTATATATCTAATTTAGGGGGCTTGGCAAATGGTCAACGCAAATGGATTCTCTGAGCCCTTACACCTGCAAAAAAGATTAATGTGGATACATTGGCTGGGGGGAGGGGGAGGCTTCCTTTGATCCATGGATAGACAACATGACAACTCTTGCAACCTATGAAAATTACATATGGACAAATGTAATGACATTTGGAAATTATTTATTGGAAGCATAGTGACTCATGAATGGGTGTATACACAAGGGACATAATAAGTCTATTTTATATTATTATAAGATATATTAATATATTATTATTATTATTATTATTATTATTATTATTATTATTACGATAAGATACTGCAGGGGGTTGGAATAGATGACTTGCGGTCTACCCCAATTCTACAATTCTAAAATTACATTTTAATGGTATTTCATTATTGTTGTTGTTATCAGGGCCAGATTTAGGTTTGATGAGGCCGTAAGCTACTGAAGGTAATGGGGCCCTTTATATGTCTAGCTGTCCTTTGCCAACAACAAATTGTCACTGTTTTTTTTGTGTTGAATACAGTGGTGCCTTGGGTTAAGAACTTAATTTGTTCTGGAGGTTTGTTCTTAACCTGAAACTGTTCTTAACCTGAGGTATTACTTTAGCTAATGGGGTCTCCTGCTGCCGCTGCGCCGCCAGTGCACGATTTCTGTTCTCATTCTGAAGCAAAGTTCTTAGCCCGAGGTACTATTTCTGGGTTAGCAGAGTTTATAACCTGAAGTGTCTGTAACCCAAGGTACCACTGTATATGCTATATGGTAATTTATGGACCTAACAGGTATCTAAAGCCATTTGCATGTAACAAAATATGCATTTTATCAAAGTAATTGTTGAACTGAAATACAATTAAGAAGAAGTATATTAATACAATTAAGAAGAAGCATATTTGGGGGTAAGGGATGCGGGTGGCACTGTGGGTTAAACTACAGAGCCTAGGACTTGCTGATCTGAAGGTTGGCAGTTCAAATCCCCGTGACGGGGTGAGCTCCCGTTGCTCGGTCCCTGCTCCTGCTAACCTAGCAGTTTGAAAGTACGTCAAAGTGCAAGTAGATAAATAGGTACCGCTCCAGCGGGAAGGTAAACAGTGTTTCCGTGCGCTGCTCTAGTTCGCGAGAAGCAGCTTGGTCATGCTGGCCACATGACCCAGAAGCTGTACGCCGGCTTCCTTGGCCAATAAAGCGAGATGAGTGTGTATTTTTCATCTCTGTTGGAAGCCGCCCAGAGTGGCTGGGGAGGCCCAGCCAGATGGGCGGGGTACAAATAATAAATTATTATTATAGTAACCCCAGAGTCGGTCACGACTGGACCTAATGGTCAGGGGTCCCTTTACCTTTACCTATATTTGGGGGCGGGGGCAAGAGAGTGGGGCCCTAAACTATAGCTTGTTTAGCTTATATGTAAATCCAGTACTGGTTTCTTCCTTGCTTTCTTCTTCTGTTTTTCCGTTTCCCCCTTTTCCCCTTTAATCTGTTGTAAAAAATTTCCATAATTCGGGACTGAGCATAAGCAAACCCGCATTTAGGAAGCTTTGGCATCTCAGGGATTCGAGTTTCCCATCTCGCTGTGCATCTCTGGCGATGGGATGACCCTACACTGTCGTCTGATCTTGGCGAGAGAGAGAGAGAGAACAACAATCGCATCCTCTCCCAGTGCGCCAGTTCGCTCGCTCAGCTTCTGGTTTAATAGGAGAGCCGCAGCCAATCAGGTGAGCGCATGCAGCTGGGCATCCTCAGCCCATTTCGCTGGGAGTCTTTTCGGTCCCTGCAAGGCGGCGGCGGCGGCGTCTCCACCCCTCACCACCACTCCCTTCCTCTGCAATGACCTAAAGCACCAGCTCTGCAAGGCTGCTGCGATGGAGCAGGATTGCAACGCAGGGCAGACCCGGACCGTCTAGTAGTCTCTGGTGACCGGCGGAGAGTGCCAGCAGTTTGCTCCCACCTCGAGCCACTTTTTCCTGCGTCTCAAAAACCTTCCATCTTCTGCGCTGGGACTGAGCCTACAGCAGACAGGAGGCTGCTTTCCTCTTTCTCTCTCTTTCTCTCCTCTCTGTCTCTCCTCCTCTCTCTCTCACTGCTGAGCCAAGCCAACACAGCAAGATGTGTGACTGCTTTCATCTAGTACTTCCAAACTGGCCGGGATCGCCAGGCAGTGGTGGGCTTAACTGTTTTTTCTACTTTCCTTCTGCGCCTCTGCTGCTGCTGCTGCCGCTGCTGTTTTGAAATGCCTTTGCTAGCTGCGAACCCTCCCTCTCTGATATTCTCCTCTCCCTGCAGCCTTAGGGTGTGGCTTTGACCAGATAACTGCATGCATCAGAGTTTCAGAGCAAGCCTGTAAATATTCAGAGGGGCAAAACTTTCTTTTGCCTTCTTACAACCCGACAAAGTCACCTCTGAAATCTCCTGCAATATGTACAATTAAGTCAAGTGCTCTTTTTGTGGTTCCTGTCAGAATATGTCAGGTTTTTTAAACTCAGACTGCATGCCTTCAGTTTCACTCCCCACCCCTTCCTTTAGCAGTGAGGATGCTGGAGCACTGTGCATGGGCACGGCATGTTCTAAAAAGAACCGCAAGACAAAGCTGGCTTTTGACTCCAACTGAAAATATGTGATACACGCTTTGAATGTGTAGTTCTCAACATTTCTCATGCTTACTGTCAAGAGTTTATGAGTGATCGCGGTGAAAGTTAATGGTATTTTCAGGCACGGCATAAGGTCCAGCAGAGTTACAGTAATGCCACCATAAGCTTTTAAAGTTTCATAAATAATTTCAGACTGTGTTCCCATAATCCTCTTGAGGAAGGAAGTGGAATTGTTTTAAGCTTTTTTTCTTTTCTTTTTTAAAAGGAGGTTTCAGGATTCAGTCTTGTCTGGAAGCCGTGCTCCTAAATCCTCAGTATTGGGGGGGAGGGTACAGGGGCCCAATAGTGACCAGAATGCACTCTGTGCGTGCCTCAAGCCGCTCTTCTTCATTTCATATTCCTTCATGTGTTTTTCTATAAAGAGCAATATTGCTGAAGAATGATGGTGGAAGCAGGTTAGCAGGTGGAGTTTAGAGAGAAATGTTTAAGAGCATGACGAACAGAGAGCTGGCTAGAGTTTTATTTTCCTGTTTATTTTCTGACAAGCAACAGTGGCTCTTGACTTGTTCCCCCTCTCCCAAAAGGCAAAGTAGATCTTGTTATTTTTGCATGATAACCATCACCCAGTGTGGCATCTCCGAGAAAAAAAAAAAGAAAAAGGGGGAGGCAACTGCGATTGGCTGATTCATCCCAAAGGCAACTTTTCAGAAACAAGCGCAATTGTCTGGGAGGCAGGCTGGCTGGCTGGCTGGCTGGCTGCCATGTGTTTGATATATTGCAAGTGTGTAGTGAATAGACAGAGAAGGTCGGTATCAAATTAGAGTGCCCGATAAGTGAGATATTTATTTCTTGCAAGATCAAAGCGAACATCAAATCTTTTCCTGGTGTCTCATCTTATGTTATCCTTTTAGTGATTCAAAGTGTGTGCACACACAAGAAGACATGCCTTTTGAAAGACTGCAACTTGTGAAAAGCTTTCTGAGGAAGGTGGGGTGGAGTGATCTTAAGGGTGTGTGTATTGAATACATGGCTTGTTATAATGCCTGGTTTTTTTTTTTGTTTTTCTACAAGTCTCTTATAATCCTGTTTCCTAATGCGTTGGAATTTATGGGGCTGGCTTTATCTCCTCTTCATTCTCATGCAGAGTAGTAACTTTTACTGATTACGACTCCACGGAGCTGGGGGCTATTTTTCCGCAAGAGAAAAACAGAGCTTTAGCTCTTTCCCCTGACCCCAGGATAATATTTTGATTAGATGAGCATCATCCGAACAATAATATTTTCCAGCTTCGCATTTTACAACAGGGATGGCCGTTTGGCAACCTGAGGGCTGGATTTGACTCCTGGAGCAACTTTATCCGGGGGCCCCAGAGACCCCACCACATTTTGATCAAGCTGTGATAAAAGGCCTTGCTCATAGTTTCACTCTGGTGCAATAGGAGCGACTCCATCTGTGTTTCATAAAACTCTATTGTATTGCTGTCTTTTCTTGTTTACTCTGGATGTAAGGAGGGACTCTGCTTCTCTTTCTCTCTCTGAGAACATTTATTCCTGAGGCTCCCACCACAAGTGATGGTTTCATTTCTTCTGAGCACATATGCCTTATACTTGGGAAGCCTCTTAACTGCTAGGGGGTGTCCCACGGTTATTGTAGAGTTCTCACCCACACTATTCGTTTTAAAACGGTATCATGCCACCTTAAGCCGTCATGGTTCCATGCCCTCCTCCCCTCCAAGTCATGGAAACTGTAGGAACTTGTTAAAGATGTTGAGAGTTGTTATAAGACCCCTGTTCCCCTCTCAGAGCTCCAATTTCCAGAGTTCCTGGTGAGAAGCGGGATTGATTGTTATACCATTCTGAGAATTATCTCTCTTTGAGGGGAATACAAACTCTCAGCATCCATAATAAACCACAGTTCCCAGGATTCTCCTTGAGGAGCCATGACTGTTTAAAGTGGTATGATACAGCTTTAAAAGTACAGTGGTGCCCCGCAAGACGAATGCCTCGCAAGACGGAAAACTCGCTAGACGAAAGAGTTTTCTGTTTTGGAGGTGCTTTGCAAAACAAATTTCCCTATGGGCTTGCTTCACAAGACGAAAATGTCTTGCGAGTTCCTGCGGGTTTCCCCCCCTTCCCCCCCCCCTTTTTCTAAGCCGCTCAGCCGCTAAAAGCCGCTAAACTGCTAATAGCGCTAATCCGCTAAGCCGTCAATGGGCTTGCTTCGCAAGACGAAAAAACGCGCTAGACGAAGAGAGTCGCAGAACGGATTCTTTTCGTCTTGCAAGGCACCACTGTATAGCAGAAATGGAGCCAAAGTCTGACTACCCATGAGAAGTTATGTTTTTTTTTCTGGATGTAGGCATTGATGTTTCCGAAGCTATGTACACACCTCACAATTCAAACACAATCAAAGCACGTAACTTCCCCCCAAAAAATCCTGGTCTCTTAAGTGTGGGAATTGTGGCTCTATGCTGGGTGAACTACAGTTCCCAGGATTCTTGTGGGAGGGGAAGTCATGTGTTTTAAATGTATGGTGAATTCACAGCCTGTTGTTTCCTCCCATTATGTGGTTACACAGTGCCTGGTGCTGTGATTTGAGCAGAAATGTGTTTCTGTTCGGCTTCTGCCATTGCCTCCAATCTACACTTGCCAGAACCCTCAGCTAAGGTCTGGTTGCAGGGAAGGGCCGTGGCTCAGTGGGAGACGGTCCCAGGTTCAAAACTTGGCTTGTCCAGGGCTAAAACCCCAGAGAGATACCGCTAGCCAGTTCAGAGAGTACTGAGCTCGTTGGATCGATATTTCAAGATATGACAGGCACCCACGGCCTCCATTTTTCCGAAACAACTGAAAACATTTTTCTTCTGGCAGGCTGTCGTAGCTGGATAAATGAAACTTTGCCACACATATTTTGTATGGTGTTAGTTTTGTTTTACATTTATTTGTTGCCTTGTGCTTTTTAACTGTGTTTTATTTATTTTTATCGTACATCACCTTAAGACGATTGCATAGAAGGCGACAGATAAATTAATAATAATAATAATAAGAGTTAACATTCCTACATGCACTGGTTCAGTTGTGCCAATCTTGATCGATGGGAAAGGTGGCGTGTATCTTTACACAAATACAACGGTGTGAGTCATGATAGCTCCCTAGTAGCAGGACCCCTCTTGCACCAGTCCTATCCATTTTGCATCTTTCACTGCAGACTGCAGGATCAGAGGCTTCATCTTAATTCCAAGCATTTGTGGCTTAATTGAATTACAGATCAGGCTGCCTGAGCAGCAGGTGCAAGGTCTTGCAATAAGTTAAGTTGCCATGTTTTTGTAGGTTTCCTTTGAAGCAGAGATTAACAGCTTGTCCAGTGCCAAGGAGCCGAGAAAACCTAAGAGATCTGCTGCTGATTTGCTAATAATTGACCTCTCTTGCACCTGATGCATACCAAGGAGTCAAGGCTTTGCTGATAGGTAAAGATAAAGGGACCCCTGACCATTAGGTCCAGTCGTGACGCTTTATTGGCCGAGGGAGCCGGCATACAGCTTCCAGGTCATGTGGCCAGCATGACTAAGCCGCTTCTGTGTTGTTGTTTTTAAAATGATATTTATTAAAGTTTCCAATAATGCACATAAAAACAAACAACATCACAAACATATAAACATACACAAACAAAAACAAGTATAATTTCAATCCTTTTTTTTTCTTAAACCTTATTTCCCCGACCTCCTCATACCTCCCCCTTCTGTATTATAATTTCATTATCCAATCAGCAAATCCTCTCCCTTATTTCCCATAGTTTTTGATCTTTCATTTTCTTTTCCTTAATAAACACCGCTGAAAACCATTAATTTTTAAACCCATGTCATTCTAGCCTTCATTAATTTTACAATATTTGTTAAGATAGTCTTTAAATTTCTCCCAATCTTCTTCCACTGTCTCTTTCTCCTGGTCCCGGATTCTGCCGGTCATCTCTGCCAGTCCCATGTAATCTACCATCTTCATCTGCCACTCTTCCAGGGTGGGTAGATCTTGTGTCTTCCAATACTTTGCAATGAGTATCCTTGCTGCTGTTGTAGCATACATAAAAAAAGTTCTGTCCTTCTTTAACACCACATGGCTAACCATACCCAGGAGAAAGGCCTCTGGTTTCTTCAAGAAGGTATATTTAAATACCTTTTTCATTTCATTATATATCATTTCCCAGAAAGCCTTAATCCTTGGGCATGTCCACCACAGGTGAAAGAATGTACCTTCATTTTCTTTACATTTCCAACATTTGTTGTCTGATAAGTGGTAAATTTTTGCAAGCTTGACTGGGGTCATGTACCACCTATAAATCATTTTCATAATATTCTCTCTTAAGGCATTACATGCCGTGAATTTCATACCGGTGGTCCACAACCTTTCCCAGTCAGCAAACATAATGTTATGTCCAATATCTTGCGCCCACTTAATCATGGCTGATTTAACCGTTTCAATGACTAAGCCGCTTCTGGCGAACCAGAGCAGCGCAAGGAAACGCCGTTTACCTTCCCACCGGAGTGGTACCTATTTATCTACTTGCACTTTGATGTGCTTTCGAACTGCTAGGTTGGCAGGAGCAGGGACCGAGCAACGGGAGCTCACCCCATCGCGGGGATTCAAACCGCCAACCTTCTGATCGGCAAGTCCTAGGCTCTGTGGTTTAACCCACAGCGATTTGCTAATAATTGACCTCTCTTGCACCTAATGCATACCAAGGAGTCAAGGCTTTGCTGATAGAAACCTATTATTGCTTAGGATGAGTTACAAATTACTTCTAAAAGGTAGAGCACCTTAAGCAAGTTAGAATTGCAGGCACATGCGCTAAACCCTGTCTGTGGTGCCTACCCTTTCCCCCCAAAGAATGAGACAAGAGACCAGAGTATGGGTTCAAATTGGCCACAACTTTATTGAGCTTCAGAAGTGGGAAACTTGGCACAGGCCTTGGCAGGTAACCCTCTCAGCCCCTCTGGCTGAGGATATGTAGGTTGATGAGGTGCAGTGAGGGGGGACTGTAAAGCACAAACTTACACAGCATGCCCTTCTACTAACCTCGTCCCAGGAGTTTGACCTACATGCCTACGCTCTAGGGCCAGGGACTCCCGGTTTTGCCCTTTAACAGGCCCTGCAAAAGCGCCGCTGCATGGGAAGGGAGCATGAATGCACCCCACCCCCGACTTGATGATAGACTAAAGGATACCTTGCCAAGACCTAAAACCACCAAAGTTGTGACGAAATGCTACAGGGAAGGCGAAACCTGCCAATGTAGGGAAAATTCCTTCCTGGTTCTGAATACAGCAACCATCTTACAACCACAGCAGCATTCCAGCTGACCTGGAATGCAAAATATTAGTCTGTAAGGAAAAAGTATTGTTAACTTGACGACCACTGACCTAGGATGAAATTATTTGGAGGCAAGAAATTATTAATTTGAGGGAGGGTGGGTGGGTGATCATGGAAGGGAGAAAACCAAGTGAGGCTTGGACAAAAGGGTCAGCCTTTTTTCTTTGGCCTTAGCCCCACCCCCGGCCAGCTGTCCAGTGACCTCCTTGGCCGAGTGCAAGTCAAAGGCCAACCCAAGCAGGTGGGAGGCACCCGTCTCGGTGAGCCCCCGCTCAGTGCCGCAAACCCCGCCCACCTGTAGGGAAGGGAGGGCGGAAATTGTGAAAGGAGGGTTGTGAATATTATGTTTTTGGGTTATTTCCCTTGTAGGATGCTCTGATCTCCCTAGGGAGGAAGAGCAAGATGAAAGCAGAAAGCAGATTTTAAATAAAATAAAATAAACTTGCACCCCAAACATAATGCTCCTAAGTAGAATCACTTCATATCCATTCATCTGAGGGAGATGCTGAGAAATCCAGGTTTATTATGGGTGGACTGCCCCATTGCTTTTTTCAGTCAATAATATAATAATAATTTATTATTGATACCCCACCCATCTGGCTGGGTTTCCCCAGCCACTCTGGGTGGCTTCCAACAGAATATTAAAAATAAAATCAAAAATTTAAAACTTTCCTAAACAGGGCTGCCTTCAAATGTCTTCTAAAAGTCAGATAGTTGTTTATTTCCTTGACATCTGATGGGAGGGCGTTACACAGGGAGGGTGCCACCACCGAGAAGGCCCTTTTGCCTGGTTCCCTGTAACTTCGCTTCTCGCAGTCTATAGTTCAGGGATAGCCAACATGCAGCTCTCCAGATATTGTTGGACTACAGATCCCATCAACCCTGTCCACTGATGGGATATGTAGTCCGCAACATCCAGATCATACCGCATTGGCTACTCTTGGCATACTTCCAACTATTTAGCACTTGAGAGGTAAAATGTATGCAATCAAATCCCAAACCCTGCCCACCTGCTTGCCTTTATTTATTTATTTATCTATCTATCTAGCAAAATATAAATACGGCTTGATTGAAGAAGAAAGCTCTAAGCAGTTCACAGAAATATAAAATAAAACTTAAACATTCTCAATAAAAAAATTGTCAATTAAAAAATAGTTTAAAACAGGCATTTAAAAGCATTCAAAAGACTATTGAAATCATCAGTAGCTAAAAACACACAAGAGGCAAAAGAGATGAAATAATTATACATGTCTAGACAGGCTTGCCCAAATAATACAGCAAAGGCGCCTGCCTGATGTCAAGAGGCGAGGAGTTCCATAGGTGCTGCCACACTAAAAGTTTGATTTCTAACAAGTGTGTGACAGGTGATAAGTAGCACTTGCAACAATGCCTGTTCCACAGATTGAAGCGGTCAAGAAGGCATATGTGGGGTAAAGCAAGCCCACAAGTCCCCCCCCACCCCCCCCCCCACCCCCCGTTAGCAACCAGCTCATATTCACTGTGATACCAAAACAACTGTGTTCCAGCAGGAGCTGAGATTCTGCTTTGTCTCCTGATGGAATGATGCTAGGCTGCTTGGCAAGGGAGGCCATTGAATAAGCCACCTGAGGTGGATATACCCCTCAAAGCCCAAGGCCTTCCCTGTAGCTTCCCTATATCTGCATTTCCATTTTAGTGTGAATAAGCTTGTCTGCACATTGTGTAATGTATGCAATAAACCTCAGTGTTACAGAGCACTGTAGTCAACAAGCGCTCTTTTTATTCATCACTTGGGCAGAGCAACATGCTTGTTTTATACTTAATTGGTCAAAATAAGGAGATGTGCTTTTTGGTGGAAAGATGCATTGCGGTTGCCAAGAGTTATGATTCAGTAGGGAAGTGGGCATCATGACTTAGTAATGATTCCAAGCTGCCCCAAAAAGAGTATTTGTGTTCTCTTAGTAGGTCGTTTAGTAGAGAGAAAGAAAAGTGCTGCCTTTTTTAAACCCAAAGAATTCATTCATAAATTTATTGCCAAAATCTTGGTATGGGTCCTCATTACAGGTATTGAGAAAGCGTGAGGCAAATATAAGCTGCAGTCTTTTGCGCATTTGAACCTTTACTCAGATGAAAGCCTCTGGAACCTGATGCCACTTCCTTCTGAGTAAAACATGGGTGGGATCGAGCTGAGAAGCTGCCACTTCTTTTTAAAAGACAAAGACTTCATAATAACGAATTATGTACTTTGGGATAGCTCAGTTGGCAAATCATGAGACTCCTCATCTCAGGGCTGTGGGTTCGAATCCCACGTTGGGCAGTTGCACTAGATGACACTCATGGTCTCTTCCAGCTATATGGTTCTATGATAACAGAGTGCAATGTATATCAGGAACACTTGGAAAAGTCCAAAGACTAGTAATTAAACTGAATATTTGCATCATGTGCTATGCAAGTCATCGCCTGTCTCAATAATAATAATAAATCAATAATAAATTAGGGGCGCGGGTGGCGCTGTGCGTTAAACCATAGAGCCTAGGGCTTGCCGATCAGAAGGTCGGCAGTTCGAATCCCCGCGATGGGGTGAGCTCCCGTTGCTCTGTCTCTGCTCCTGCCAACCTAGCAGTTTGAAAGCATGTCAAAGTGCAAGTAGATAAATAGGTACTGCTCTGGCGGGAAGGTAAACGGCATTTCCGTGCGCTGCTCTGGTTTGCCAGAAGCAGCTTAGTCATGCTGGCCACATGACCCGGAAGCTGTACACCGGCTCCCTCGGCCAGTAAAGCAAGATGAGCGCCGCAACCCCAGAGTTGGCCACGACTGGACCTAATGATCAGGGGTCCCTTTACCTTTTTAGCCAATGTGGTGCATGTTAGATGTTTGGGACTACAACTCCCATCAGCTCCAGGCAGCATAGCCAATGGTCAAGGATTATGGTAGTTGTAGTTCACATCTGGCTGTTGGCTGCCCCTGGTCTACTGCACTTTGCCAGAGGATCTGCACAGAGCAGAGCAGCATTTGTCCTGCTGCACAATGCAATCCTATGCATAACTAAGTTCTCTGGGTGGTTTACATGCCTTTTCAGAAGTACCTAATTCCCTCTGCGTTTATTGAGGCTTATTCCCAGGTAAGTGGGTAGAAGATTTCAGTGGGTATTTCCCCAGTTTCAAATGGTATTTCCCCAGTTCTCTGGGTTCCCTAGTTTCTTTCTGGCCACAGTTCAAGGCGATGGTTCTTACCTTTGAAGTCCTAAATCGGGATGGAGGAGACAGATTATGTTCCTCCAGATGTTCGATTCTGACTCCCATCATCTCAGACCATTGGACATGTTGGGTGGGTCACATGGGAGCTGGAATCCAACAACATCTGGTCTGTACCAGATGTGCTCCCTCTGCCCTGAGAAGGCTAGGAGCAAGATACCTACAGATCCAGCCTCCGATAAGGACCTGACCATTAGAGACAGAATTATTTGCCACAATATAGACGAGAGACTCTGCAGGGATCTGCAGGGCAGCAGCAGCCAAGCTTCATGCCAAGAAATTGAATGGACCCGAGGTGTGGTCTGTGCGCAAGACAGAAAGCAATGCAGCCCAAGAAAGTTGACTCAGACTATGAGATTTTCTGCTATAAATGCGACAAGAGAGAGAGAGAGAGAACAAGGAAAAATGCTCATAGCTGGCGTGGAACGCAATACAGCTTTAAATAGTACGCAGCATTTGGAAAGGTTTGTCGTATGAATAATGAGTTTGCACAATGCTATAGTTACCCCAGATAAACAAAAGCCAGGAATGTTGCTTCCTGGTCTTGGGGCAAAGGACAAGCTGGTGCCCTCCATTCCATGCGCAGAATCCAACCTGTTTGGCAATTGAACTGATGTCAGCAGCACTGATGGGACCTCCCCTGCTTATTGTAGGGTCACATATGGCTAATGTTGGAAGAGATGCTCCTTTACGGAATTGGGTCCCTAACTGTTTGCCCCACAGCTCAGTGGCAGCCAATGCAGCACTTCCAGAGCCACTGACACTTAATCCCATTAGGCCGCCCCATTTACTGACCTAGAAGCTACATCCTGCGGTAGCTGTGACCTCCAGACTATCTTCAAGGGCAGCCCCACATATAGTGCATTACAGTAGTCCAGACAGGACCAGAGTATGGGCAACTGAGGCCCAGCTATTCCAGTCTAGCTGTAGCTGGCAAATCAGCCTAAAATGGGCGTAAGCACTTCCATCCATGAAGGCACGAGACTCCAGCGATAGGTTGGAATCCAGGAGTCCTCTTATACTGCTTAAGAGTGATTGTGTCTGTTATGTACTGAGTTGAATAGGGTCCAAAATGCAGCAGTCTGATTGGTCCTAGAACAATAGGATTCAGAATGCAGCAGTATGATTGGTCCTAGAAAAATAGGATCCAGAATGCAGCAGTATGATTGGCCCACAGGAGCCAGCCAATCCAGCTCCTGGTGGAAGTGAATCCTCACCCTGATTGGCCTACAGGAGAATCCCGGAAATAGCCAATTACGTGGGGCCTATTGTGTAAATAATGTATATAAAGCAGACATTCTGGGGGAACTTCGATTCCTCCTCACCACTATGAGCTGAATAAAGAGCATGAAATCCACTCTCGGCTCCGAGTATATTTCAGTGTCAATGGCCCTCAACATTTCAATTAGACCAGAAAGTAATCAGCTCCCAGTGAAGAAGTTTCATGGAGCAGCAGCTGCATTTAAGATGGATCCTGAGTTAATATTTTGCCAGAGCCAGATTATGAACAAATAAAAGCGAGATCAAAACCCTTGCCAACCAATATAAAGCGAAGTGTTTATTCAGAAGCAAATATGCCAGCAAAAGGGAAGCGCCTTGCTAGAATTAAGTATGAAAACAAAGCAGACAGCCCTCCAGTTGTGGGAGTATGAAAGAAGCTGACACCAGTTTCAAGCCTGAGTGCTTATGGGAAGCTTGAGAAACTGGTTTCGTTATGAAAATAAAAGCCTTGTTGCACATGGATTCCACTTTGCCCTACAGTGTGACGATTTGAAAGCAGATGAAAACAGATACAGATCACTGGCGGAGGAAGAGGAGTACGGGAGGTGCGCATCGCCCCGGCAGCGCGATCCCAGTGGGGTGCTGTCATGGCTCCCCCCCCCCCCGCCAGGGCTGTGCGCCCTGCCCCCAGGACGAGCGCCAGGCCCACCCCACCTGCTCTCTGCCCACCAGCACCCCCCAGTGCCGGAGCATGAAGCTACGCCACTGACACAGATGGTCCCACCAACATTTACGTGAGGCATCTGCAGGGAGGGAAAAACATGGATAACCTAATAAGGGAGAAGTTTTTCCAGTGTGCACCAAGTAACTGCATCCATCCCTGTGGATGGCAGGATCTATATTCAAACTAGACTGAATGGCTCCCAGTACGTTTCTGAGCGCAATTCAAAGTGTTGGTGCTGACCTTTCAAGCCCTAAACAGCCTCGGCCCAGTATACCTGAAGGAGCGTCTCCACCCCATCATTCAGCCCAGACACTGAGATCTAGCGCTGAGGGCCTTCTGGCGGTTCCCTCCCTGTGAGAAGTGAGGTTGCAGGGAACCAGGCAGAGGACCTTCTCAGTAGTGGCACCCACCTTGTGGAATGCCCTCCCAGCAGATGTCAAAGAGAAGAACAACTATTTTACTTTAAAAGACAACTGAAGACAGCCCTGTTTAGGGAAGTTTTTAATGTCTGATGCTGTATTGTTTTTAATATTCGGTTGGAAGCCGCCCAGAGTGGCTGGGGAAACCCAGCCAGATGGGTGGGGTATAAATAATAAATTATTATTATTATTATTATTATTATTATTATTATTATTATTATTATATGGGTGCTTTCGTTGACATTCCTGCATCATAGGGGGTTGGACTTGATGACCCTAAGGCACCCTTCCAACTTGTATGATTCTATGAAAGAAGCGTGTTGAAGATGAGCACGAATGATTCCAGGCTGAGAAAAACTACATTTTTGTGCTGCAAAGGGGTTAGTGTGCGTGCAGCCTCAGCTGACGTGTGAGTGATAGGCCTTCCATTGAAGGAGTTCACCTATAAGAAAGGAAATGCAGACTCTTGAAATCGTCGTCGTCCTCGTTTTATTTGTATGTCGCCTTTCCAGGGTTACAACCGTGCTCAAAGTCAACAGCCGGCGTGAAGGATCAAAGCCGCTCAGTATCTTGTGTGTGGTCCCCTAACACTTTGCAGACATGCTCCTCAAAGTGCAAAGCATGACTGTGACAAGCTGGGGAGGGCTGAGAGGAGGAGGCAGCGTGCACCACCCACCTGCTTGTCAGAAAAACTGGGAATTGGTTGAGAGGACATTTGGTGGCAGGTCTGCGCATGTTGGCTTGAGCTGCCTGACACAGCATCCTGCCTCAAGCTCTGGTAAAAAAAATGTAATCTGTCTCCAGCCTTAATGCAAAACAACCAATGGCCAGTCACCTTCACATCCCCTATAATATAAATCAGAAGGGATGGCAGACAAGCTGTACAATCTGGGAAGATTTCCAAACTTTTTCTTTTTCTTTTTTAATAAAGTCGTTTAAACAGGCTTTGGCAGTGGTGTGTGAGCAGCACTGCAGATGTGCTCTCTGGATGAGGATTAAGCTAGAGGACAGGTAGGGAACAGAATCTGGCAGCGAACTGGTTGGTTTCCTTTATCCAGCTCTTTTTTAAATACACTCTGGCCTGGAGCTGAACCCAGATGTGAGTAGGGAGAGGAGATAATGTCATATTTATCCCATTCTGATGGGCAGGGAACCCGGCAGTTCTGCAAAGGTAACTTGCAGCAAGAGTTCTGGGCACTGTTGCGACTTGCACTGTTGAGATTTTTCTTAGAAAAAGAAGAGTACTTTTGAGAATTTTCTCTGAATATTTTCCATCTTTTTGTGGTACCCAGTGTTGTAAACAAAAATTGCCCTTTTCCCTTATGGGGGTATCCAAGAGCCCATATAGAGTCCTTACATAGGTTCCCTATTGGTAGGAGATAATAACAGAGGCCAACCAGAGAATATTGAGAAGCAAAGCAGCTAGTAAGCTTGATCTTTATTGATCTGTTGCAACAGGGTGCTCCCCTCACATGCAGGAGAGGAGGGGGAACCCAGAAAAATGGTGTGCAAGGCCTTATAAAGACTTTTGAAATTGCCACCCTGTAGATCAAGACAACCCCCAGAAACCTCATACATACATCACAGAAGGGGTGTAACCTAAGACCACCCCTCAGATACATCATACCTACATCACAGAAAAGGCAGTCTAAAACAGAAATTTGAATGTTGTTTTTCTCCTGTCTGGCAGGTTACTTGACTGGATTGCCTGGAGAGCCTGGCTAGTCTTTTGTAATGATGAAAACTTAGTTCCTGGGCCATGTCACAGGCTCACACCCTATTCAAGCACAGACATACCCTTAAGACAGGATTTGTGAGGAAAGAGACAATGGGGAGGTTTCCCACTTTGACCTTACAGAGAAAACATTTGCTCAGTATAGGAATCAAAATGGTTCCAGGTTGGTCTTCCTGTGCTGATCTATGTATGTGCTTGGTTGGTACACTTATGAACATTACCATATATCTAAGACCATAAAATTCCTATCACACCAGGTTGCCAAATACACAAACAGGCCCTAGTGTTTGTGCTTCTTAGGGTTGACAACATGCATACCATCCAAATGCCCCTATTTTCCAGGGACAGTCCTGGAATTAGAAAAGCCATCCTGGCTTTTCAATTTGATCCCAGAATGCCCTTATTTCTCCCACCAGGATGATGAGCAAGCACTTCTGAGTATCAGTGGCTGCGAGGGAGCTTCTTGTTGCCTCTCCAGGTTATCTCCAGGGCCACTGGCCTCCTCCCTTGGCCACCAAGGCTCACCCCCGTGTGACATGCAAGCTCTGAGGTACAGGTAGAGGGCAGGGCCCCCCTGGGCTGGAAAAAAGGGGTAGCAGAGTAGAGCACTTTGTGCATTTGTTTCTATAAAAAAAATGCTTTGTGCAAGGAGTCTTGATTTTTTATTTTAAAAAATGCTTTGTGCATTTGCATCTAATCTTGCCCCTTCTAAAATATATTTCTTACTGTGTTTCCTTTTGTAAATCTACCAAAGAACAAGACCTTAAAAGCCATGATATAAACAGATGATCAAAACATAGATAAGAGTTTTCAAAACAAATTTGCATGTTCATTTAGCAAGGCCCATCTAATCCTTTACGTAAAATACATATTTTTGGTGCACATTTTTGCACACAAACAAAACGCAGAGAAGCGCATAAAATCCTCAGGATTTGCATTCTGACCGGCAAACCTGTTTAGACCCAGCTCTGGCATCCGAGAGCTCTTGCTATGGTTTCAGGGAGTATGTGAAGCACTCTGAGGACTTACAATGCTCTGTATGAGAGCTAAGCTGTATTATTATTAATAATAAATATTTTAAGTGCCTAAAATAGCTGGGCAGTGTACTGAGATAAGATAAAAGACAGTCTCCACCTTCAGGTTTACAGCCTTCAGGAGGCTGGGACACCGGTTGTTAAAAAAGAGAGAGGCGGCAGACCACAAGTGCTAAAAGCATCATTTGTGGGAAGTGAGAGACATTTGAAGGAGTTTTTTGTCTAAAGCGAGTCAAGAAATAGCCATGCGTAAGATAACAAAGAGGAGGGGCTTCCAGTAAAAGGGAGCATCAACTGGGAAATGTCATGTTGCAAAGAGAAAACATGGGGTGTGGAGGAGATCAGAGCCAGCAGAAAGTAATGTAGCATGTAACGTACAAATGTTATAGAAGTCGCACAGTGTATAACCAGATAGGACCTCCCTTGCACTACTAGGTGAGGGCTTCAAATTGGTCCAAGGCGCTGATGTCTTTTGATGAAACCACGGGTGCGAGTCGGTGTTGTGCAAATTCTCTCACTCCATCAGTGCAAGTATTTCTGCTGCACAACAGGACATTCTCCCTTCTCTTCTTCTTTTGCACACCCTTAATCTATTCTGAGGGACATGGGTGGCGCTGTGGGTATGTTTAGCCTAGAAAAGTGGGATGCGGGTGGCACTGTGGGTTAAACCACAGAGCCTAGGACTTGCCGATCAAAAGGTCGGCGGTTCGAATCCTCGCGACGGGGTGAGCTCCCATTGCTCAGTCCCTGCTCCTGCCAACCTAGCAGTTCAAAAACACGTCAAAGTGCAAGTAGATAAATAGGTAAACGGTATTTCCGTGTGCTGCTCTGGTCCACCAGAAGTGGCTTAGTCATGCTGGCCACATGACCCGGAAGCTGTACACTGGCTCCCTTGGCCAATAAAGCAAGATGAGTTCCGCAACCCCAGAGTCAGCCACGACTGGACCTAATGGTCAGGGGTCCCTTTACCTTAATCTATTCTGAATGCTCTCCCAATCCTCTGCAACAGATTTTATAGAATCGTAGAATTGTAGAGTGGGACCCCCCAGGGTCATCCAGTCCAACCCCTTGCAATGCAAGAATCTCAGGTAAAGCATCCATGACAGATAGCCATCCATTCTCTGATTTAAAACCGCAGGAAGAAGAGTCCACAACCTCCCGAGGGAGACCGTTCCAGGGTCAAACGGATCTTACCGTCAGAAAGTTTTTCCTGATGTTTAGCCAGACACTCCTTTCTTATAACTTGAAGCCGCTGGTTCGAGTCCGACCCTCCAGAACAGGAGAAAACAGGCTTGTTCCCTCTTCCAAGGGATAGCCCTTCAGATATTTCAAGATGGCAGTCATATCAGTCGCCTCTTTTCTAGGCTAAAGGTAAAGGTAAAGGGACCCCTGACCATTAGGTCCAGTCGTGGATGACTCTGGGGTTGTGGTGCTCATCTCACTTTATTGGCCGAGGGAGCCGGCGTACAGCTTCTGGGACATGTGGCCAGCATGACTAAGCCGCTTCTGGCGAACCAGTACAGCGCACGGAAATGCCGTTTACCTTCCCGCTGGAGCGGTACCTATTTATCTACTTTGACGTCCTTTCGAACTGCTAGGTTGGCAGGAGCAGGGACCAAGCAACGGGAGCTCACCCTGTCGTGGGGATTCGAACCGCCGACCTTCTGATTGGCAAGTCCTAGGCTCTGTGGTTTAACCCACAGTGCCACCCGCATCCCACTTTTCTAGGCTAAACATACCCAATTCCTCCTTCTTCTTTTTTGTTAAATCATTTTTATTAATTTTCCAATAAAAAACTTCCAATTAACATATCAAATCATAATCCAATAAAAATAAAATAAAATAAGATCAAATGATCTTCCAAACTATAATTTTTAATTTTCGGGGCTTCCCATAGTCTGGTCCTTGAAGCATATCTCCAAATCTCAATCCTGCCTTTCATCGTTACTTCCATATTTCCACATCTCGATTTTAACGCTCTAAACATACCCAATTCCTTCAACCATTCCTCATAAGGCTTGGTTTCCAGACCCAGATTTGGGAGGTTCTGAGGACGTGCAAAGGGTGTCCAACGGGGATTAAAAGGTAAAGGTAAAGGTACCCCTGCCCGTACGGGCCAGTCTTGACAGACTCTGGGGTTGGTGCACCCATCTCACTCAAGAGGCCGGGGGCCAGCGCTGTCCGGAGACACTTCCGGGTCACGTGGCCAGCGTGACAAAGCTGCACAATCACAATTACACAAGTGGGGATGCTCACACTGATGGGACATGACAGTTGAGCAGGGGCGCCGACTTATAAAAAATATTGGGGGGGCCCATACCGGGGTCCTGCCCCAGGAAGTTTTCTAAATTTTAGATGAAAATTAGTGAGTTTTAAAGTTTTTTAAAAGTATTTTAGAGTCATATGATCAACATTAGAACCCCGAAAACTCGACTCTCTATAACTCCACACTCCGGGAAACTCGACAAGCCTGAAACACTTTTTGGCTTTGAAAAAAGAAACAAAACATAAACACGCACGGTATTTTCGTAAAAAGCTAATTTAATTTACAGTAACAATTATGCTTATAGACTATTACAGAGCAGTGAATATATAGCTCTGAAAAGACTGAAATGATATTTAAATAAATCCTAAACTATCATTAAAAGAATAAAACATAAAATATTGCTGTCGCACAGTAATAGCACTTTGATTAATAAGTGAAATAGCTAATTTAAGCTTACTTTGAATAAGGCTGAGGGTTCATTAAATAAAAATAATATCTCAAAGTTAATGCTTTAATACAGTTAATAAAGTTAATACAGTATGCCTAATACTGTATGTAAATACTGTAATACTGTATGTAAATAACCGGCTTTAATTGGGTCTTACACCCTAAAAATATTTAAGTATTTGAAAATAACTAATACAGTACTATAGTAATATAGAAATACAGTACTAAACTAGTACTATTATTTCGAAACTGAAAATTTAACATTCTGTATTCGAAAGCACCTCCGCGTGCAAGTAGATAAATAGGGACCGCTTACCAGCGGGAAGAGGGACGCAGGTGGCGCTGTGGGTTAAAGCCTCAGCGCCTAGGGCTTGCCGATCGAAAGGTCGGCGGTTCGAATCCCTGCGGCGGGGTGCGCTCCCGCTGCTCGGTCCCAGCGCCTGCCAACCTAGCAGTTCGAAAGCACCTCCGGGTGCAAGTAGATAAATAGGGACCGCTTACCAGCGGGAAGGTAAACGGCGTTTCCGTGTGCGGCTCTGGCTCGCCAGAGCAGCGATGTCACGCTGGCCACGTGACCCGGAAGTGTCTCCGGACAGCGCTGGCCCCTGGCCTCTTAAGTGAGATGGGCGCACAACCCCAGAGTCTGTCAAGACTGGCCCGTATGGGCAGGGGTACCTTTACCTTTTATGTATTTAATTCTCTATTTTATAAAGATTTTTAATATCTGACAGTGAGTTTGGAGTAGCCCAATGCAAAAATCCTGAGGATCCATGTGGATCCGTGCTTTGTAACCACGTTTTTGCACCACTGTGACCCTAGGCAACAGTGGGTGCGTGATTTTTTTGGTGCAAGATGTAGCCATGAACATGCTATGTGATCTGATGGTGAATTTGGGGTGACCCAATGCAAAAATCCTGAGGATCCATGTGGATCCGTGCTTTGTAACCACGTTTTTGCACCATTGTGGCCCCAGGCCACAGTGGGTGCGTGAATTTTTTGGTGCAGGCTGTAGCCATGGACATGCTATGTTATCTGATGGTGAATTTGGGGTGACCCAGTGCAAAGATCCTGTGGATCCATGCTTTGTAACCACGTTTTTGCACCATTGCAGCCCCAGGCAACAGTGGGTGCGTGATTTTTTTGGTACAGACTGTAGCCATGGACATGTAATGTGATCTGATGGTGAATTTGGGGTGACCCAATGCAAAAATCCTGAGGATCCATGTGGATCCGTGCTTTGTCACCACGTTTTAAATGGGGAGGGAAGGAAAAACACAGAAGGGACAAGAAGCACAAGAGGGGTGTGCGGAGAAGCAGCTGGCTAAGAATGCAGGGGAGGAGTTTAACGGGGTGGGGGGGGAGGAAAGGACGGCAAAAGTCCCCCCCCCAAGCCAGCCCTCTCTCTCTCTCCCACCTGCATGTTTTTCGGCTGCCTGCGAGTCCCTAGAGCACGGAGAGGAGGAGGTGGTGGGCTGGAGCCTGCACGCAGTGTGACTAGGAAAGAATTAGAAGGAAGGACTCGATCCTTTCCTTAACTCTCTGCTTGCCAGGAGGGCAGGGGATTCCCTGCTCTTTGTTGAGTTTGAGCAAAGGCAGCAACAGAAGCGGGTGGGCAGTAAGACCCTGAGGCAGAATGCAGGAAAGCAGCAGCTTCCGCCTTCCCTCCGCCCGCCCCCCCCCCATCTTATTTTTGCCTGATTTTTGCCCCTGCGCTCCGGCGAGTCAGCTCCAGGGACCACACATTCGCTCAATAACACGCACAGACATTTCCCCTTACTTTTTAGGAGAAAAAATCTGCGTGTTATAGAGCGAAATTTACGGTAATAATTTTCTTAAATTATTGGGGGGGCAGAGCCCCCCCAACCGAATTTTTGAGGGGGCTCGGGCCCCCTCAGGCCCCATGGAGTCAGCGCCTATGCAGTTGAGTGCCACCCCTTTTTTCGAGACTGTCACTTATTTGGGTTTGATCCCAGAGGATTCCAGTAAACTGGTATCCGGATTTCCCCCCTTCCCAAGCTCTGGCACAACCCTTGCATTATTTCTAAATAAAGTGGGTCTTTATAAGCTGAAGAACCCTTCCTTGTCTCCACTATAGAAGAGGGATGGGGGAAGCATGGCACTCCAGATGTTGTTGGACTACAGATCCCATCATCACTGACTCTTGATCATGCTGGCTGGGGCTGATGGGAGCTGGAGTCCAGCAACATCAGGAAGGACACAGAGTCCCTCAACCCAGCATCAAACTACGGTTGTTGCTGCACTTCCATTCAAGTCAGGGTGCATTTTTAACCGAGAAAGGCAGAGCATGATTTGTAACTGATTTGAATGCCTGTTCTTCCCACTGGTTCACAGATACTATTTGCATACTTTCCAGCTTGGATTATCTGGGGATAAATAGAAAGCTATTATTACGTAACTGCTGGGTGATGACAGCCAGCGTTCTTGTTCTTTCTGCTGAAACCCAAGAAGGAGAAGGTGGAGGCCGAGAGGAGTGATCTCTTGCTTGTGATCCTGTGGCATTGTTTCTGTAACGAGCTGGTAGATCAAAATGCTCTTGATTAATAGGGGTGGGGAAAATCAGGAGTTGCAGTCATGTCACTTTGGAGAGGAGCCAGCTTCAGGGAGTGGAGATGGAGTAAAGTTTCCAAGACTATGAGAGTGCAACATGAGAGCATGCACTGCCACTGGTGGTGGGTGAATCTCTGTGGCTCAATTTGCTAACAGCAATTTGCTAACAGCAGAGGGGCAAAAACACAGCTAAGAAGCTCAAATCATGCATATAACTGATACCCTTCTTTGATAATTAAACCAATGTCCAGACTTTCACATTGAAAAACTTTACATGCAGATACTTATAGATGAATTAAAACATAATATTTAAAGTCACATGCTTCTCCAAGCATGGGCTTTCTTCTTCTAACTTCCAAACAACTGTCTTTTCCTTGCTTTCCAGAGCTCAGCACTTTCAGCCTTCTGTATCCCTGTTAAGGTTATGCCTAGCAGCTCCTATGAGATTCCCACTTTCACCTTCTCCTGCAGTTTTGCTCTCTTTCTTCCAAGTGCTCCAACACTCTATTCAACTTAGTAGTGTTCACAGTGGATTCTAAAACATAGTCATCTTGCCACACACAAAATGGAATCTGTCCTTCACTGGATACCTCCCATGTGACCAACGTTAGCCAATCACATGAGAATTACTAGAGAACTCTCTAGAATTCAGCTACCAAAAGCAGTCAGATTTAAACACATAGTAATGCACACAAGCACTTACAATTTCAGAAATTAAATTACTATACTTAACACAGTGACTATGTTCTTACTTCCACTGTTGGAGGCAGAATGCCTCAGAATACTGGCTGGCTGGAGTCTATCAACATCTGGAAAGCTCTGTATGGCTGCCTTATGGTTATACGTGGGTAGATATATCTTGAGCAAAGTTTGGCGAACCTCCATAGCCAAAGGACTTACTGGGTAAACTTCCTCGTGCTTAAAAAAGGTGGAACTTTATTCTTTTCTTTTGCTCCTTACTGCTGTCCACAAATTTAACAAAGTTATGCAAAAGTTAAAACTGTGGAATGAGTCGAAATCCAGGTATGAATTTGTGAATTTGAAGTTGCAGAATTTGAGTTAACTCAGTGCAGAATTTGTGTTTTGTCTGACTTCTCTCACTGTTTCATGCCTCTTTTTGACCACTTGAGGGACATACCTGGTGAGCAGTCTAATTATATTGTAGAGAGCTACTGTGTTCAAAAGGGATGCTGTAACATTTCAAGGTGGGTGTGACCGCCATGCTTTTGGCATATGCACCAGTTTCAGTTTAAGGGACTAGGTGAACCAAACATGGACACCGAATCCATATCCCTGTGACGCGGTCAGTCGTAAAATATAGTTTACGTAACAATGAGAAGTGCTTATCAGCAGAGGAGCAAATTGGGCCAGATATTCAGCTGCTGAAAAATGAGTATAGATTAAAGTTGGAGCACTGGCCTGAGAGCAGGGCACACCCACACCGTAACTTACAGCATTCTTTAACCATCATGCCCCCTCAAAAAAGCCTGGGAAATATAGTTTCTTTGGGGTGTTGAGAGTTGCTAGGAGACCCCCCTATTGCCCTCCTAGGCCTACAATTCTGAGTGTTCTTTGGGAAGCGAGACTGACTGTTACCTACTCTGGCAATTTATTTTCTGCATTGACATGAGGTTGGAGAAGAAGACCTTTGGGATCTCCCCCATCTTGTGGTTCTACTCATTAATTTCCTGCAGTAAATGAAATGCAGACACCTTGCATCTCTGGGCACCCCTGGTGGGTCAGACCCAAGCCCCATCTAGTCTGGCATTCTGCTTCCCAAAGCAGGTGTCTCCAGGAAGTCCACAAGAGGGCATAAAGTCCTCTGCTGTCGTTCGCTGCCCGCTCATAGTCTGGGTGGCATGCCGCCAGTGACATACTAAGGCGGCGATTGCCTTATTTTATTCATCAGAATATTTATATACTGCTCTACGATACAAAATAACAAATCAGTTCTCAGTAATATCTACGTATAACAAAATCCTGTAACTATTTAAGAGACCATCCATTAAGTTTTATGGAAAGGTGTTTTCTTAATTTCCTGAGTGAGGCTGGTGAAATAGAAAAAGTTTTCAGCAGGGATTTTAAGGCTAAAACAAGAAGGTGGGTGCTCAGTCTCTGTTGGCAGAGCTTTCCACAGGACTGGATTGATGAGATTCTTAATAGCTCAGTCGGTAGAGCATGAGACTCTTAACTGCAGGGTTGTGGGTTCGAGCCCCATGTTGGGCAAATTCCTGCCTTGCAGGGGGTTGGACTAAATGACCCTCATGGTCCCTTCCAGCTATACAATTCTATGACTCTATGACACTAAAGGCTCTATTTCACTAACTCAGGAGACATCCAATGACACTCCTGCAGTAGATCTCAGTGATTGAGCTGGGACATAAGGGTTCAGGTGGCCCCTAATTCCTTATATAGCCAAGGAAGCCAACTGTGGTCTACAGCAGAGCTTCTCTAGCAAATTCCAGAGTTCCCAGAAGCCTGATCCACAACAACTTGGAGCTGGGCTTTCAGTGTGGCTGCCCCTGTTCTGTGGAACAACATTCCTGCCATGATACAACAAGCACCTGCTCTCCATACTTTGCAGAAACAAATGAAGACCTTTGTGTTCCAACAGGTCTCTGCCATAGTTTTCTACCTTGTATTCATTCTAAATTCATATTGTGGGGTTTTTTTGTGCTGTTTTTAAGTGTTTGGGGGAGGTGGGGTGGTTTTTCCCCAATTATGTTTTGTGCATCGCTTTGACATATATGGGTGGAAGAAGATACAGTCATACCTCGGGATGAATACGCTTCGGGTTAAGCATTTTCAGGTTGCGCTCTGCGGTGACCCGGAAGTAACGGAGCACGTTACTTCTGGGTTTCGCCGCGCATGCATGCGCAGACCATCAAAATGACATCGCGCGCATGTGCAGAAGCACCGAAATGTGACCCGCGCACACGCAGTCGTGCGGACATGGGTTACGTTCGCTTTGGGATGTGAACGGGGCTCCGGAACGGATCCCATTCGCATCCCGAGGTACCACTGTATAATCATGGTACATCTGAATGTGCATCTATGCATCTGATCAGAAAGTACTGTGGTTACTGTCAGGGCTGTCTTAAGCATATCCGGCGCCATGGTGCAAAGATCCTGCCGCCCCGCCCCCCCCCCCAGTTCCCCAGAGTTGCCAACCTTTTTGGGGAGGACGGTGCTGCCGGCGACGCCCCCAGCTTTGCAGGGCTGGAGGAGGTGGGCAGTGGCTGGAGGGCAGGGAAGAAGGGAGGCTGGACACAGCAGCTCCCGGCTCAGCTGGCCGCTTCATGCCATGGTAGCCACAGCAGGTAGAGGCTCCAGGCGTGGCACTGCTTTGGCATGGCATGGCAGAGGTGGGCGAGGGCAGCGAGCTGATGCTGGGAGGCGCCGCATCCACCCTCCGCCTCTTCCCTGGCGCCCTCCAGAACTTTGTGCCCTGGCACCCAGTGCCACTAGCTTCTATGGGTAAGATGTCCCCGGTTACTGTGGCTAAAGCCAGGTAGCTTTTTCCAGTCATTGTGCAGCAGAACATTTTGCAGCGGGAGTTTTTAACCTCTTGGGATATAAGTCCTTCTTCCAGCACCCAAGAAACACCATTGCTGCACACGGTAGGCGACGTGGCTTGCTTCATGCACAGCTTAATGGTTACAAACAATCATTATGGCTCCATTATGTTAAATCCTTCCTGGGGCCCCGAAAAGAACAATGGGCAATGTTGTTTCACCACCCAAGAGGATCGTGTCCACACCCACACAAAATGTGGGTCCTCCTTCATCAATCATAGTTTGTGCCAACAGACAAAAAGACACTGATTTGTCATGTTTATTCAGAAGTAAGTCCCATTGCATTCAATGGGATTTACTCCCATGCAAACATGCATAGGATTGCAGCATAAGGAAAGGAGCACATTAAGATGCTTGTATATTCCTTCCGATATAACAACCAGCCTACCACGCCATGTGCAAGCAGTGAAGACACTCAAGTCCGCAAAGAAGTCCTGGCAGAGAACACTTTGCTTCAGACTATTCTGAATATTCAGAAGGGATATTAGGACTATGAAGGGATATTAGGATTCTATGATTATGTTCACTGTGCGTCAGAGGAGCAATGTGCTGCACGGTGCATTTAAAGCTGTATCATACCACTTTAGGGATGTGGGTGGTGCTGTGGTCAAAACCACTGAGTCTCTTGGGCTTGCTGATCGGAAGGTTGGTGGTTCAAATCCCTGCAACGGGGTGAGCTCCCGTTGCTCTTTCCCAGCTCCTGCCAACCTAGCAGTTCAAAAGCACACCAGTGCAATATAGTTTGAAAGCACACAGGGCTGTCTTAAGCATATGCAGCGTGCCGGGGTGCAAAGATCTGCCCAGCACCCCCCCCCCAGGTTGCCCAGTCCCAGGCGTGCAGGAGGGCGGAGCCAGCCGGCTGCCTCAGCATCTCGCTGGCTCGGTCAGCACCCAAACTCGTGGCACAGAACCACCCGCAGCAGAAGAGCCTGCTGCGGTGCTCTGACTGACGGACGGGCTCTTTCCTGGACTCAACTCTTGGGCCCTGGACTCTCAGCCTGGTGCCCCTGAGAGCCTGGCACCTGGGTGCCCCGCACCCCTAGCGCCTATGGGTAAGATGGCTCTGAAAGCACACCAGTGCAACATAGATAAATAGGTACCGCTGCGGCAGGAAGGTAAACGGCGTTTTCGTGGGCTCTGGCTTCCGAGTTTAGTCTTGCTGGCACATGACACAAAAAGTTGTCTGTGGACAAACACCAGCTCCCTCAGCCTGAAGCGAGATGAGCTCCACACCCCATAGTCACCTTTGACTGGACTTAACCTTCTAGGGGTCATTTAACTTTAGCTTTAGATACCACTTTAAATAGTTGTCGTTTTTCTTCCCCCCCCCCCCCCCCATGGAATCCTGGGAATTGTAGTTTGTTAATGGGCTGAGAACTATTCCCGTCACTAAGCTACAATTCCCAGAGTGATTTAACCATCTTTTCCCATGGATCTTTTGGGAATTGTTGCAGCCACACTGACCGAGGCTGATTTCAGGAAAAACACCTGGAAGGCACCACGTTGGCTATTCCAGAATTATAGTAATCATTTCTAAATCTGCATGTATGCATATAAAATTGGCATAGGCAAATTGTATGCCAATAGTAGTCCATTTGTTGTGGTGATGCGTTTCCTCTCTTGGGGCAATGTGAAAGTGGCTGGCTGCATGTGATGCCACATCCCACAACTCCCCTCTGCCAGGAAGTCTTTGCTGGGGATGTTGGGCAATTCAGACAAAATGGAAATGGGAGCAGAGATTGCCAACATTCCCTTATTCTTCCTATGTCCAGAATGGAAATCAGCCCAGTGAATATGATTGGTATCTGTCATCGGTGTTACTTTCAATCTGCCAATGATGGGTAATCTATTATATCCCCCCCATTCACACTGGTTCCCCCCCCTTTTAATGAATGGGGTAGAATAACGTAATTACACAACTGCTGCAGCAGCCAGTGAAACAAATAGCAGAAGGCAGTAGTTCTGGGCAGAAGGCAAACTGCAGCAGAAGGGAAACAGGACTGTGTGCGAAAATACAGGGCAGAAAAGAAAACTATCTCCTTCTTACATCCCTGAATCTAACCTCTCCTCCTCCTCTGGCAACTGAACTAAAGCTAAATTATGCATAACTGCATTTGCTCACAATCATTTCTCATAAGCCCCCCGCACCTCCCCACTATCTAAATTCGATTGCAATCTTCCCGAGCCAGAAGTATTTCCTTTTGCTTTATTTCATTCTGCTGGTACTATATAAATACTGAGCGGTATAAGGTTTCCCAGCTTTGCATGCAACAAGCTGTCAAGTTCTTTTAATGTCGTTCTCATAAAGGGAGGAATTCTGCCAACTAACCAACGTTCGGCCCACATGTGTCCTTGATTAGATTAACAAAGTGATTTGTTGAAAGAGCCGTTTCTGTTGGCTCTGCGAGTTGAAACACCGCTTGATTTTAAATCGGGCTTCTCTGCTCTCAAAGCAATAATCGGGAGGCATGAGTACCTCTCTGACAAATCGGTCCAGGGGGGCAGCAATTGGTAGCTCCCAGGACATTCTTTTCGGGGACACACATTTGCCACCATCTCTGTGCTTCCTCAAATGACCATCTCCACATCCACACCACACATTTAAAGCACATTCAACCCACAAGCACATGGTCCCCCCCAAAAAAAGAATCCTGGGAACTGTAGTTTCCAGAACTACAATTCCCAGTATCCTCAGAAATCTGCAGTTGCCAAGATTCCTTTGGGGGCTGCCATGTTCTTTAAATGTGTATTGAATGTGCTTTAAATGTACAGTATGGGTGTGAGCTGAGAGATTGGGGGCAAAAGCGAGGGGTCATTCCTCCCAGGTTCAGTCACTGGCATTTTCACATTAAAGCAGCATTTCCCGGTGTTTTCCAGATGTTTTGGACTACAACTCCCATCAGCCCAAACCAGCACAGCCATACTGGCTTTGGCTGATGGGAGTTGCAATTGTTGTAAACAAAAATCTGCCCTTTTTCCCTTATGGGGTATCCAAGAGCCCATATAGAGTTCTTATGTAGGTTCACTATTGGTAGGAGAAAATAACAGAGGCCAACCAGAGAATACTGAGAAGCAAAGCAGCTCATAAGCTTGATCTTTATTGATCTGTTGCAACAGGGTCCTCACTCACCACACGCAGGAGGGAGGAGGAACCCAGAACAATGATGTGCAAGCCCATATATAGACTTTTGAAATTGCCACCCTGTAGATCAAGACCACCCCCAGAAACATACATCACAGAAGGGGTGTAGCTCAAGACCACCACCCCCAGATACATCATACCTACACCACAGAAAGGGCGGTTTACAGCAGAAATCTGAGTGGTTTGTTTACCTCCTGTCTGCCAGGTTACCTGTTTAATGGTCACTTGATTGGATTTCCTGGGGAGCCTGGCCAGTCTTTTGTAAAGATAAATACTTAGTTCCTGAGCCAGGTCACAGCCTCACACCCTATTCATATCTTGTTGTTGTTTAGTCCTGTGATGATCTATGTACGTGCTTGGTTGGTACACTTATGAACATTTAACATATATCTAAGACCTCAAAATTCCTATCACACAATCCAAAACTTCCAGAGGGCAGCAGGTTGAGGTGGGCTGCCTTAGAGGAAGTGCTAGCAGAAAGACCTCATAACCGCTGCCAGACAGAGTGAACAAAGAGCTTAACTGCCATAACACAGTAGCTTCCTAGGTCTCCTGTCTTTATCCCGAAACTAATGCTTCTCAAACTTAGGCCACATCTGCACTATGGTTCTGAAGCAGCATCATTCCATTTTTAACACTCATGGCTTCCCCCAGGGATTCCTGGGAAATGTAGTTTGTTAAAGATGCTGAGAACGGTTAGGAGACACCCCCCACCCCCTTACACCCTCATAGTGGTTTAACAATCAGTCCCTCTTCTGAGGAAACTCTGGTAATTACAATGGTACCTCAGGTTAAGAACCTAATTCGTTCCGGAGGTCCATTCTTAACCTGAAACTGTTCTTAACCTGAGGGACCACTTTAGCTAATGGCGCCTCCTGCTGCCGCCGCACGCTTTCTGTTCTCATCCTGAAGCAAAGTTCTTAACCCAAAGTACTATTTCTGGGTTAGCAGAGTGTGTAACCTGAAGCATCTGTAACCCGAAGTATCTGTAACCCGAGGGACCACTGTACAGCTGGTGAATCAGGGCCTCCAAACCATTCTCAGCACCCACAACCAACTACAGTTTTCAGGATCCTTTGGAGGAAGCCATGACTGCTGAGCAGTATAATTCTTCTTTTGATGTACAGTGGTACCTCAGGTTAAGTACTTAATTTGTTCCAGAGATCCATACTTAACCTGAAACTGTTCTTAACCTGAAGCACCACTTTAGCTAATGGGGCCTTCTGCTGAGAAAATGAGGAAAGATGCTGTTCTCTCCCGTGTGCTCACTTGGGTGGGGAGGGGGTGGCCAGGTGGTCCGCATGAAGACAAATTCAGGCCTTATGCGACAAGGCAGCACGAGTTATCCATGCATAAGGGTTGTCTCCAGTGGGGAGATAGGGTGATCATCCCAGCACCACTGAGAAACAGGGTTCTTGAGACGCTTCACATGGGACACCCGGGAATGGTCAGGATGAAGTCGCTAGCCCGATGTTATGTGTGGTGGCCTGGAATGGACCAGAACATAGAACAATGGGTACGAACATGCAAGGCATGCCAAGAGGTGCGGCCAGAAGTGGCCAGAGCACCAGTTCACTGGTGGGAGCAGTCCAGAACTCCCTGGAGCCGGCTGCACTTAGATTTTGCTGGGCCATTCCAGGGGAAGGTCTTTTTTGTTATCGTCGATGCATATTCCAAATGGTTAGAAGTGGCGATGGTCCCTAGCATGGCATCAGCTCCCGTAATCAAGGTGTTGAGGCAGCTGTTTGCAACCCACGGGTTACCTGAGACCATTGTATCAGATAATGGGGCAGCTTTTGTATCCCAAGAATTCAGGGCATTCTTGGCTGATAACTTCATAAGAGGGGTCACATCCGCGCCCTTCCACCCATCCTCCAATGGGCAGGCGGAGCGCATGGTAAGAACAGCCAAAGAATCCATTGCGCGCTTAATGGAGGGTAACTGGTCAGCTCGCATCGCGCGAATGTTATTTTTGCAGCATGCGACACCGTGTACTGCGACGGGCAAGTCGCCAGCTGAGCTGCTCTTGGGTACAAGATTGGTAACGGTGCTGGATTATGTCCACCCGGATAAAATGCCAAACCGTAATTCAAGAGCAAACCCCCAGGCTGAGACTGACACAACAAGGTATTTCGCCCCTGAAGATCTGGTCTGGGTGAGGAACTATTCACGAGGTTCGCGGTGGGTGGGTGGTGTGGTCACCCGGACTAGTGGACCTGTGTCCTATTATGTGACCTTGGAAAATGGGCAAGTTTGGAAGAGTCATATAGATCAGCTTAGGCGCCGGGCGCTCAGCAGGGAGGAGTCTGATAATTCATCCCTGGCTAACGACGCAGAGCTGCAAGACCAGAGTGAAAATGGCCCAGAGGTGCAATCACCAGGGGCTTCAGCAAATGAACCAGGGTCTGCTAGTCCTCAGGATGACGAGGTACAGGTAGGGGACCCTGAGATGTCTGGGACTCCATCTGTTCCTGACGAAACCCCTATAGCAGCCCCCCTACCACAGGTGACACCCAATCCAGAACCAGCAACACCTGTTGTCAGGAGATCAAGTAGAAGTTGTAGGACCCCACAGTACCTGAGAGATTACGTCTGCTGTGCTCACTAGGGGGGGGGGAGGGGTGTTGTGTATTGAGTCAAAGGATTTTATATCTGTATTATTATTGTCTGTATTTGCATTAGGGTAAAGTAACTGCCTTTTGGTTCCAGAGGGTACAGCTACTATTGGTTCATTTAAGCTGCTGTATTTGGATCCTCTGTCTTATTGGTTTCCTCCAAAAGGCAGGACTGTGATTGCCTGATATTGTTCCCTCCAAAATGTATCCTTTCTAGCTAGTTCCCTGTCCCTATAAATGTATCTTTCCCCTCCTCAGGCCCCAGTCTTGTTGCTTTAATAAAGGAGTGTTACTAGAGAACTGTCTCCAGCATATTATGTCAAGAGAGCTGAAATCACAAACCCCATGTCACAACAGTATGTAACCTGAAGCGTATGTAACCTGAGGTACCACTGTATAGTGTATTATTTGGCTTCAGAGGGTTGTCAGCAAACATTCCTGCTGCAGTGTTTCACCTTGATTCCAAATTTTGATTAAGTGGTGTCAAGCACCTTACCATTTCCTGTGTTGTGAGCAGGGCCTATGTCCCTGCCAATGCCGCCTTGTTTCTAGTTTTTGTTTTTATTTATTGAATTTATATCCCGCCCTGCCTCCTGAAGGTGGAATGTTAAATAGTACTTCAATTACTCTGGCTCCACATTGACTTTGCCTCCACTGCTGTTGAACCCAGGGCGCTCAGCTCTGCATATGCAAAGGCGAGCAAACAAGTTTTCATTGCAGGTTGCCAAGTGCCCTGGAATGTATAATAGCCGGTGGCAAACCTGGAAGGACTGCATCCGAATTTCCAAAATGAAGGCTGGGTGGGATGAGTAATCTTATGAGAATTATAAGGTCTAAGATATAAAATGAACATTCATAAATGTACCAGGCAAACACATACATAACTATATAAACCGCGTGTCTGAAATAGTACAGGAGAACAATCCTGAAGCCATTTTGACTGTCCCAAATTGACCTCAAATATTTCTCCTCAAGGAGGAAGGAAATGGGAAAAGCTCTCCAATTGTCTTTGGACTGTAGGGGCTTACACATCCCTTTTCAAATACAGTCTGGCAAGTATCTGTTAACCTGGGCAAACTATGAATATGCCTAAGAGATTCAGGAACTAAAGCGTTTACCATCTCAAAGGAATGGCCAGGCTACCCAGAAAAGGCAATCAGATAAGGCATTATCAGGTATCCTGGCAGATAGGAGAGAAGCAAAACAGTAATAAACCTGCAGGCACCCAATTTGCAGAAACTCGCAGCAAACATTGCTCTGAAATGTATTTGTTGTTGTTGTTGTTTAGTTGTTTAGTCGTGTCCGACTCTTCGTGACCCCATGGACCAGAGCACGCCAGGCACTCCTATCTTCCACTGCCTCCCGCAGTTTGGTCAAACTCATGTTCGTAGCTTTGGGAACACTGTCCAGCCATCTCGTCCTCTGTCGTCCCCTTCTCCTTGTGCCCTCCATCTTTCCCAGCATCAGGGTCTTTTCCAGGGAGTCTTCTCTTCTCATGAGGTGGCCAAAGTATTGGAGCCTCAGCTTCAGGATCTGTCCTTCCAGTGAGCACTCAGGGCTGATTTCCTTAAGAATAGATAGTTTTGATCTTCTTGCAGTCCATGGGACTCTCAAGAGTCTCCTCCAGCACCATAATTCAAAAGCATCAATTCTTCGTCGATCAGCCTTCTTTATGGTCCAGCTCTCACTTCCATCCATCACTACTGGGAAAACCATAGCTTTAACTATACGGACCTTTGTTGGCAAGGTTATATCTCTGCTTTTTAAGATGCTGTCTAGGTTTGTCATTGCTTTTCTCCCAAGAAGCATTCCAGGATCAAATCAGAAACTGGGATGTCTTCTGTAAATCTGGGACTGTCACTGGAAAATAGAGACACTTCAAACGGTCTCTAGAAAGAAGATTCCACCTAAACATTAGGAAGAACTTCCTGACAGTAAGAGCTGTTCGACAGTGGAATTTGCTGCCAAGGAGTGTGGTGGAGTCTCCTTCTTTGGAGGTCTTTAAGCAGAGGCTTGACAACCATATGTCAGGAGTGCTCTGATGGTGTTTCCTGCTTGGCAGGGGGTTGGACTCGATGGCCCTTGTGGTCTCTTCCAACTCTATGATTCTATGATTCTATGGTCTGAGAATGTCAGAACAAAAGTTGTAATGACAACAGCAACAAGAACAAATTATATGTTGTTATATATTGTTGAATTGCACCATTTCACAATGCAGTGTCACAGAATTGTAGAGTTTCAAGGAAGCTTGAGGGTCCAACCCCCTGCACTGCAGGACTCCATGACAGCTGGCCATCCAATCTCCGCTTAAAAACCTCCAATGAAGGTTCCCGAGGGAGACCATTCCAACGTCAAACTCCGAATGCGCGCACACAAGCCAGGCTTCCTAGCTGCTTGGAGCGGCTCTTAAAGGCAGCCATGGGACCAGCTTCTCACACTGCGTGTGTTTCAACAAGAACTTCCATGCTGTTCCTTCATGAAAATGCTCGCTGATTTGGAAATGAAATGGAACAGCCTTAATGACGAACACATCCAAAAGTGGCACGAACTGGAACGAGTCGGATCCACCTGGTCCTCCATTCATTCCAGCAGGCCCCTTTTCCGTTTTGATGGTGGCAGCACCGGACCTTTTCATTCGGAGGGGAGGGGGAGTCTTTTTCATCCCAGGGGCCACATTCTCTTATGGAAAACCTTCCAAGAGTCACATGACAGTGACGGCTGCACCCAGAGGCCAAAGTGGGCAGAGCCGTAATTATAAGTTTTGTGCAGCAGGCTAGTTTCTCCAAACAGATACCTACACCTCCCCACGCCCTTCTCTCTCTCCTCCATCCAAGCAAGGAAGAAGCATCTATGGATGGCCATCTGCCGTGGATGCTATAGCTGAGATTCCTGCATTACAGGGGGGTTGGGCTAGATGACCAATGGGTGCCTTCCGTTGTAAACAAAAATCTGCCCTTTTTCCCTTATGGGGTATCCAAGAGCCCATATAGAGTCCTTACGTAGGTTCCCTATTGGTAGGAGAAAATAACAGAGGCCAAACTTTTATCTATCATTTTATCATCAGAAACCTACCACACAGAAAAGGTGGGTGGTCTAAAACAGAAATATGAATGTTGTTTTTCCTGTCTGCCAGGTTATCTGATAATGCCTTATCTGATTGCCTTTCCTGATATTCTGTCACCCATTGAAATGCTGATTACTCAGTTCCTGAGACAATGGGAAGGTTCCCTGACCAGCTCCCTGACCCCCCCTCCCTCCTTGCAGAGAAACATTTGATCAGTTTGGGAATAAAAAATGGTTTCAGGTTGATCTTCCTGTGCTGATCTATGTACGTGATTGGTTGGTGCATTTATGAACATTTATTATATATCTAAGACCTTAAAATTCTTATCACAAGTCCCACAGCACTTGGTTATCTCTTGATATTGTAGACTTGGAACTGGTTCAGAAAAGGGAGAAACTTCTCTATAAGGACAGATTCAACCTCTGTCAAGGAAAGAGAGTCTCCCACCTCCATTCCACTGTAGAGCAGCTCTTCCTATCAGAAAGTTCTTCCTGATATTTATTCGGAATCTCCTTGTAACTTGAAGCCATGGGTTCGAGTCCTACCCTCCAGAGCAGGAAAAGGCAACCTTGTTCCCTCTTCCATGGGATAGCCCTTTAGATATCTGAAGATGGCTAAGATGCTGTTTGCTTTAGGGAGATGTTTAAGTATCATGATTCTAGTAGTTTACAGACTATTCACTGCTTTGAATAGAAAAAAGAAAAGTGTGCTAATTTTGTTTGTTGTTGTTTAATCGTTTAGTCGTGTCCGACTCTTCGTGACCTCATGGACCAGAGCACGCCAGGCACTTCTGTCTTCCACTGCCTCCTGCAGTTTGGTCAAACTCATGCTGGTAGCTTTGAGAACACTGTCCAACCATCTCGTCCTCTGTTGTACCCTTCTCCTTGTGCCCTCCATCTTCCCCAACATCAGGGTCTTTTCCAGGGAGTCTTCTCTTCTCATGAGGTGGCCAAAGTATTGGAGTCTCAGCTTCAGGATCTGTCCTTCCAGTGGACATTCAGGGCTGATTTCCTTCAGAATGGATAGGTTTGATCTTCTTGCAGTCCATGTTGTTCACAATGAGCTTAGCACACCCCAATCATATAGCATGGTTTAACTGTAGATAGATGACCTCAGGGTTCCTTCCAACTCTACAATTCCATGAATCAGTCTTCTTTATGGTCCAGCTCTCACTTCCATGCATCACTACTGGGAAAACCATAGCTTTTACTATACGGACCTTTGTTGGCAAGGTGATGTCTCTGTTCTAATTTTAAGTGTGCTCAATTTCTTTAGATGACAGGGCTGTATGCACTCAGGTAATCCTCCCCAAATTCTGTTGGAAGTGGTAAAGGCCTGTATAGTATCAAAGAAGAAGGGGGGAACCAACTCCTTTCCATGAGGTGTTCCTGAAAAGTAGAACTCCGCATCAACAGAACCAACATTTGACTGTGGTTTGTGGCTCATTGATTTCTGTGCATGGAGAAGTTCAGCAAGATAGCTCAGTTGGTAGAGCATGAGACACTTAATCTCAGGGTTGTGGGTTTGAGCCCGACATTGAGCAAAAGATTCCCGCATTGCGGGGGGTTGGACTGGATGACCCTTGTGGTCCCTTCCAATCTACAGTTCTACGATTCGCCTGAAGTATTCAGCAAAGCCAAATGTAAGCAGGTTTGGGATTTAAATCCTAGAATTCCGGGGAATCATGCCATATTTTGCCACAAACGAGCAGCATGCATGGGCATATACTTGCTATCGTATCTTGCGGCCTTTTGCTCTGCTGTCATAACATGCTGGTAGATCGCTCCAAACTCTTGCATTTCTAGTGTGTGTTCAGCAATATTTGCTCTGGTTCCAATCTGAGCTTCGGGTGGGACAAAAAGGCTGAGCCACTGTGCTTCCTTTGAGATGATGATCCTGAGGTTTGTTCTGGCATTTTATCAAAGGAGTTGATCTCCTGTTTCTTCCCCCCCACCCGCTGCACTGGAGGAGGGCCGGAACGAAACTTGAACAAACCAGTTTTCTACCAAATGCTAAGCAACATTTCTCGCTTATGAGTATCTTGGATGCAGAACCAACACACCCTGACCTAGGCTTGCAATAATATTCCAAGCGAATGCATATGCCTGGCTGCCGGCTCCCAGTGTTAATTGAACATGAATATTCCACAGCCGTAGGTTTTTAAGTCCTCAAAGTGTTAAAAAACTGCAGGAGGCACAGAATTAAGGCAATCCCTTGCAT
Organism: Podarcis cretensis; assembly: GCF_951804945.1. NCBI lineage: Eukaryota > Metazoa > Chordata > Lepidosauria > Squamata > Lacertidae > Podarcis > Podarcis cretensis. The sequence goes on along the minus strand of NC_137170.1, from coordinate 13,458,731 downwards.
AGTTTCCTAGGAGTTAGCCCCATTCACCATAGAATCATAGAATTGGAAGGGAGCTTTCCCTGGGTGAGCTCGAACCACCAACCTTCTGGTTAACAGCCAAACACACTGCCCCATTGTGCAACAAGAGGAATTAGCATAATGGGCCTTGCTTCAGAAAAAAACACACGCATACGATTGGTGGGAAGCTGTTATTAGACAGGCTTAAAGGGGGGATTAACCAACATTACAGAGGACCCGCCCATCAGGGTAGGATCTTCACACAATCCTGCTCACGGTGCAATCCTTCCCATCTCTGCTCAATGTCCCATTGAGATCAGTGAGGCGTAAAGGTAAAGGTAAAGGGACCCCTGACCATTAGGTTCAGTCATGACCGACTCTGGGGTTGTGGCGCTCATCTCACTTTATTGGCCGAGGGAGCCGACATACAGCTTCTGGGTCATGTGGCCAGTGGGGCATACTCTTAGGTTAAAAGGTAAAGGTAAAAGCCCTGGACAGTTAAGTCCAGTCAAAAGCAACTACAGTGGTACCTCTGGGTGCAAACAGGATCCGTTCCGGAGCCCTGTTCGCATCATGAGCAGAACGCAACCCACGTCTGCGCGTGCATGGGTCGCGATTCGCCACTTCTGTGCATATGCGTGACATCATTCTGAGCGTCTGTGCATGCATGAGCGGCGAAACCCAGAAGTAACCCGTTCCGTTACTTCCGGGTCACCGCAGGATGCAACCTGAAAAGATTTAACCTGAAGCAACCTTAACCCGAGGAATGACTGTATGGGGTTGCAGCGGTCATCTTGCTTTCAGGCTGAGGGAGCTGGCGTTTGTTGACAGACAGCTTTCTTGGTCATGTGGCCAGCATGACTAAACTGCTTCTGGTGCAACAGAACACTGTGATGGGAACCAGAGTGCACGGAAACGCCATTTACCTTCCTGTCACAGTGGTACCTATTTATTTACTTGCACGGGCGTGCTTTTGAACTGCTAGGTTGGCAGGAGCTGGGGCAGAGCAACAGGAGCTCACCCCGTCACATGGATTCGAACCGCCGACCTTCTGATCGGCAAGCCGAAGAGGTTCAGTGATTTAGACTACAGCGCCAGCCGCATCTTAGTTTAGGTGTGCATAGGATCATAGCTCAATTTACAGGTGCTATCAACAACAACTAGTGAACCTGTCCCAGTGGCTTCAACAGGATTTCATCATGGCTGAGCTGGATCTCAGCTAGAATGTGTGTTTTTGTACTGTCCTGGCCCCAATAGTGCGATGGTAAGGAAAATCTGAAAGACACATATTGCCAATCTATATGCTGATCCTACGCGGCCACACCCCAAAAACTTGGGCGCTCCACCATCGCAGGCCCGCAGGTGTGTGATCCTTGCATGTTGTTGTTGTTTAGTCGTTTAGTCGTGTCCGACTCTTCGTGACCCCATGGACCAGAGAACGCCAGGCACTCCTGTCCTCCACTGCCCCCCGCAGCTTGGTCAGACTCATGCTGGTAACCTCGAAAACACTATCCAACCATCTCGTCCTCTGTCGCCCCCTTCTCCTTGTGCCCTCCATCTTTCCCAACATCAGGGTCTTCTCCAGGGAGTCTTCTCTTCTCATGAGGTGGCCAAAGTACTGGAGCCTCAGCTTCACAATCTGTCCTTCAATCCTTGCATAGCACCAGGCAATGTGATGATGACTCATACACGCACATACACACACCTGCACACGTGGCCACAACAGGTATGCAAATCTGGCAAGAGACTGTGTGATTAGGCAGCGATCCTGTATCCTGAGTCCACTGGTGCTAAAATAGCAGGGTTGCAATAAATTTGCTGGATCAGCCTGAAAAAGGATGTCTAAAGGACACCATTGGTGGCAAGATATTTAACTATGGCCCTTGCATGTGTGCTTGTGTGTGTTCTTGGCTACGTGTGTGTTTGGTGAGCACCGTGACTCATTGCCCTGAGGCCAGATTGGAAATGAATCTCAGGAAGAGAGATGTTTTGTTATGTGCGCTTTCGTTCCCAATGCATTTGCAGCCACAGGGAAACTTCTGCTCTCTCTCTCTCTCTCTCTTTCTCCACCCCTGCATCCACATTGGTGCTTGCAAATGTAGGCTTAGAGGCAGAGTCCGTATTGAAATCCACCCGCCCCAGTCTTCTCCCTCCATGCCTGAGGGTGAGTCACAGACTCGGCAAAAGGCATGGAGAGTTGCTCCAGCCCTGAATGAAGCAGTCCAGCTGTTGCCTTCCTGTAGGGGTGGAGTAGGGGGGTCGGAGCTGGATATCACAGGCTGCCTGAGCTGCAACTGCACCACTGAGCTTGGAGTGGGGCAGGCCAGGAGGACTCCTGGCGGAGACTACGAGGCAGCTATCTTCCTAACCTGATGGGAGGAACTCCCTGCTCAGCCTGACTTCTGAGATTCAGCAACAGCAACAACCCGTTTGTTTTGCTGAAGTTCTGCGTGCCTCACTTTGCAGAGGGCTGCTTGGAGGAGCTGATCCCGCACTTGCACGCTTTATCTGTTTGAACTACAGAGCCATTTCTGAGAACTTTTGTTTCTCTGTTTTGGTAAGTCTTTTTTCTTCCCACCTTCTTCCTCCTGTTTTGTTGGGTTATGTGGGCTTGCAGCACCAGACTGCAAACCCAGACATGAGCTTTTTGGTTCCGGGATGGTTCACTGTCTGCATGCCCTGCGATCTAAAGAGAGAGCGTAAAGATTGCATGTCAAGCTGAACAGTGCTCCAGGGATGTGATGAGGAAAAGGTGCGGAGAGTATGCTGTGCGCCCACCATCAAGTCTTGCTGTGTTGCAGAAGTAAAAAAAACCCAGAAATGAACACCTCAGAGGTTGTGGAATTGGGCTTTTGGGTAACTTTGAGGTGAGGGGCTTTTGATCAAAAGTATAGCAAACAGTGATGACTCAACAGATTGCTTTATGAGTTCAGAGATAAGGGACAACTCTCACAGGTGAATGAGATCTGTATCAGTAAGGTATGCAGTTAAAAGTTTTCTGCTCAAACCTGTGCATGTTAGATTCAGAAGCAGAGTCCCATCAACTTCTTCCAGGGGCGTGTTCACAGGGTTGTATGCTGGCAGTAAAGACTTATGTGTATCAGGAGAGCATACTGGCTCAATGTGGAAGTTGAGCTCCAATGCCTTTGGTTCAGTTTTTACATATAAAGGTGAATCTATCAAAATTCAAAACAGTGAGAACCAAAGCACCTTCAAAATCTGCATTTATCTTAATTTTCTGAGGCAGTTCTCCAACCAAATAAGGTTTGCAAAAAATGCATATATTTAAGGAAAGTGTGCCTAAATAGGAATGCATTGCTGGAAGCAGCATACAAAAATGGATTATATTAGGAGAAATTGCTTGTAAAAAAAGTAGACAAAGTTGCATATATCAGGAGAAAGTCAAACTAAAATGCTGGATAATTTGCAAGATGATTGGTGGAGGGGGTGGAGAGGATTGCAAATTGCAGCACATATGCGGAGAACCAAATTTAAAATTTGGGAAAATGAGAGGATGGGAACTGGCAAATCCTTTGATCCCTAGTCTCCATATGCCCAGAGCAAATAGGCACAGCCAGCACACATACACCCTAAAATATTTGAGAATGAGCAGGAGTGGTCTTGCTTGTCAATGGCTGGGGGTGAGGGGCCTGCTGCAGACTTAGCCCCACCCACTTGCTCAGCCGGGTCTACAAGTTACACCATGCAAATGAGTAGTTGCCATTCAGCCATTCTGACCACTGCCTTTTGAGACCATGCGTGGAAGGCAAAACAAGCACTGCATGTGGGAGAGGAAGGCGTGTCCCTCTGTATCTAGAACACTGCTGCCTTGCAGCGAGTCAGTTTAGGGCTGTTTTACACTGAGTGGCAGTAGTAGTAGTAGAGTTTCAGACAACCATCGCTCCCTGCCCTACCTGGAGATGGCAGGACTCGAACTCCGGACTTCCTTCGAGCAAAGTGCTCCCACTGAGCTTTGGGTCCTTCCACAAGGACATGCTGCCTGTACAGATCCTTACAACAACCAAGCCTTCCCTATGCACCCAGCAAGCTTTCAACGGGAGGGGGTAACATTGCAGCCTTCCCTTATAGAGTTGCCACAAGCACGGACTCCCCAAAGGTTTCCTCCTGCCCTGAACATGCCCGATCTTGTCCAGTCTCAGAAGCTAAGCAGGGTCAAGCCTGGTCAGTACGTGGATGGGACCCTGCCTGGGAATACTGGGTGCCGTAGGCTTAGAAGCCTGGATAGCTCAGTTGGTTAGAGTCTGGTGCTGATCATGCCAAGGTTGCAGGTTCGATCTCCGTATGGGACAGCTGCATATCCCTGCATTCCAGGCGGTTGGACTAGATGATCCACAGGGTCCCTTCCAACTCTACATTTCTGTTATTTCTATAAGATCAGGTTTGGTTGGCTTCTATTCTGTGCTTCTGCTCTCTGCATCAGTCTGTAGGGAAATTAAATGACCATTGCATCTCCTCGCAGGCCCCATTTTAAAAAGAAAGGGGGGAAACTATGAAAAATACGTGCAAAAGAAATGTTAGATTTCTGGGGCTGGTCCATTCAAAATTAAAGATTTGTGTGGCCTCATCCTACACATGTAGGCTCACAAGTGAGTTAACTGGGATGCATTCCCTAGTAAATGTACTTAGAACTGCAGACTTACAAAGTCCCTCCTCTCTGGCCTGTCCCCAAAGTCAGTAAGGCGGGTGTTTGTACTTTTTGGTGCATTGTGGATTTACTGCCTAAACCATGTTTCGATTTCAGTGCTTCGTTTTTCTTTTTGCATGTTCCCCTGAATACTTTTCTAGAAACGCAAGATAAAAAGAAGCAAGCAGATATAAACCTCCAGAATTTGCAGATGCTAAAGATAGGGCCTTCTCCGTGGTGGTCTCTCATCTGTGGGAGTCCTTCCCAGTGGGCGAACAGTTGGCCCTTCAGTTCTGGATTTTAAGTGGGCTTTGCAGCAATTGTTGCTTTTAGCTGCCTTGTCTTCTGGCGAATCACTTGGACGAGTTTTGACTTATCCCAGGGGCTCTCCTGCAGCTGTTTTCAAGTGTGTTCTCAATCGTAATGTTACAGGTCTCTTGGCTGGACTTCCCTAGCTACTGTTTCAAATGATGGGCCTTTGGTTGATATTGTGCTTGTGTATGTTTTATAGCTGAATAGTTTTATGTAAGCCACCTTAAGAGGGCTTTTTGGCCCGGAAAGGTGGCTTAGAGATACTTAAGATTAAATAACTAGAGGACTCTTGCAGAGTTTCTGTCGCTGTTTGTACTGGAGGAAGAGAGTCGTTTTGCTCGGCCCTCAGCTTGAGGGGAGTTGTATATTTGGCTATATATTTGTATATTGGCTGAGGTGTATATTTGTTTAACAGAAGGGGGTGAAACGCAGGATTGAAGGCTCTGCTCTGAGCCAGCTTGGGAGGTTTCAAAGCCTTTGGAAGCCAGATTTGACCCCAGGGCTTCCAGGTGCCTATCAGTATTGCAGATTCCATCAGAGCATGAAACAACAACTTCTGGTTTCCATGTAGGAATGGCAGGCCAGACAAACCCAGCCCGGCCTGCTCCTGTGCAGCTGGAGCTACAGCCATGAGTTCGCCAGGAGAAGCTATTATTTTAACCTCTTCCTTGCTGCACTTTACATGACTAGTGAAAGGACAGCTGCAGGGGCCAGTCTGCAAGTTCATAAAAGCAGAGTTGGGAGCAGGGATAGGTTCAGTGCACATTTAGAGTCGAAATTATTAAACGTACACTCTCAGAAGCAGCACACAAACTGAAACTGAAATTCGCACCTGTCTGAATTTTTCAATGCCGGTTTCCAACCGATGTGTACAGAAATGCATACGTTAGGAGAAAGTGTGCATTAAACTGAAACTGTCAGTGAAAACCACATACAAAATGGCATTCTATCAGGTTTGCAAAAAATGTGTGCGTTGGTCAAAACCACATGCAGAAATGTGTGTATTGCGATAAAATTACACAAAAACACTGATGGATGCTTGTGATGTTTTTTTTTTCCTTAAAAAACATGAATTACTGCAGAAATGTGAAATACTGAATATAAGACTGGAAAAACGAGCAACTGAGAGAAGTGAAATTGGCAGATCCTTCCATTCGTGGTTGGAAGGGATTTTGGGGGTATGCTAGTCCTGGCATGGGGAACCTCAGGGCCTTGGTCCAAATGTGGCCCTCTGAAACACTCTGTCTGGCCCTTAGAACTCTCCCGCAGATCACACCCCTCACTGGACCTGCTCTGCTTCCCAGATCTTTTTGTGCAGTTGGAACGTGACCCTGAACTCTCCCAATGCCCCTTGTTTGGATGGAGAATAGAGGGGACCATGCTTGTGTGCATGCAGAAACTAGCCTGCTAAAGTTCCCCAACCCTCAAAAGTTAGGTTAACTTTTGGTCTGGCTGTCATGTCCTCAGATTTGGGTCTTCAAATATGGGTCTGCCCTGAGCAAGTTGCGTGCAAGGATAGGGTAGGATTTACAGCACGGAAAGAGCTGCGTTGGTGGGGGTCCAAACCTGGGATCTAGATGTGCTTCTTCTCCGCACACAAACCAAGGTTTGTTCTTGGCTCACTACTCTGAGCCTCTCAGCTGCTGTGCTCCATGCCTTCCTTGACTGCCTTTGACCAGGATGTGTGCTTGAAATCTCTCTTGCTTGCATGGACGATGGATGGAGAGATGCAAGAGGGCTGTGGGTGGAAACCTCTGAAATGTAGCCTACTGTACAAAGGTAAGAGTCACACCTGGCACCCCACCCTGCTTTTGCCTCTGGCCCTGCCCGCCACTGGCATGTGGCCCCTGGAAGCTTGCCGGGGAGGCAATATGGCCCCCAAGTTGAGAAAGTCACCCCCCCCCGGTTCTGGGGCAGCCACAGCTCACAATTGGTGTTGCTCAGCCAGCTGGTGGAATCCTATCTGGCTCAGCTCTGAAGCTGCAAGCCTTGGCAGAGGAAGAGGAGTTCGGGGGGAGCGCACCGCCCCCAGCAGTGCAATCCTGGTGGGTTCCCATCACTGCTGCCCCCCTGCCCATACTGGGTGCCAGGCCCTTGTGGGAGGTGTGCCATGCCCCCAGGATGCACGCCACACCCCTGCGGGTAGCACGCCACACCCCGAGGACATGCGTGAAGCTCCGCCACTGCCTGCAAGCTCCCCTGGAGTCTCCTTTCCAGTCAGTTGACCAAACCTGTGTTTTACCCTCTCTAGATGCGCAGGCAGCTAGCAGACTGTCAGGATCTGGCCAGCAGGGCCCTGGCACAAGGCGGAAGTCTGGTATTGGTGCTCTGATCAAGCAAAGCTGTGCCGGGGCTGTAGAGGACACTCCTTTTAAAAGAAATCGTAGACCACAGAATTGTAAGGTTGGAAGGAAACACGAGAGTCATCTGGTCCTGCAACGCAGGAAACTTTTGCCCAAAATAGGATTCAAACCCATGACCATGAGACCAAGAGTCTCATGTTCTACTGACTGAGCTATTCAAGATGGATGGGTCTGGAACCTTGAAGGCTGCAGCCCTGTAGGCAAAAATCTCCACCTGGGGTCCACAGGAGAGGATTCTGTTCATTCCTGAAGGCAAGTGGATTTCCATAATTGGAAGGGTTCTGGGGGTCATCTGGTCCAACCGCTTTGCAGTGCAGGAATCACAGCCAGGGGAGTCTTTAGCATATGTGCTACCGGGGTGCAAAGATCCGCCCAGCGCGCCCAAGTCTGACAAGCGCCGCCGCTGTGAATGACAAGCGCCGCTGCCAGTGCGCCGTGTCTTTGGTAAATGAGCGCACGAAGTCGAAAGTCCTTTAGTGAAACAGTAGGTATACATTTTGCTTTTCTAGCTTGGTCAAAATGATTTATTATTTCGTAACAGGTAGATAGTTAAGAGCTTAGGCGACTTCAGCGGCAGGCGCCGGGCACCCCCCAGAATTAAACGCCCAGGTGCCCTACACCCCTTGCACCCCCTGGTAAAGACGGCCGTGATCACAGCTAATATGAGCAGAGCTTTCACCACTGTGGCACTTTTTTATGGAATACCCACCTTGGGGAGGCTTTCCAAGCTCTCATCTCTCCAAGGATTTAGAAGACCGAGATTTTAGGTTATGGGCGGCTCCCAATGCGATGTCTGGCTCCCTCCCCCAGCTTGTCATTCTGGTGGTTCTATTTTGATGGGTGGGGCAGGAATGGTTGAGTGTAACAGAAGGGAACCTTGGTGGATCTTTGCCAAACAGCTGCCAAGAGTTGGTAGGCAGGTACAGTTTTAAGTCGAGAAGCTGCAGGCAGGTGGCGATGCATAACCCTTCCCCTGCCTGCCTGCCGTTTTCCTCCTGTGTCCCCTTCTCCCTGCTGCCTAATTGCCAGAGCAGAACAAATATGGTTAGTAAAACTAGATGCGTCTTGTGGTCTGGTGCGCCTTATAGAGCGAAAAATACGGTAGCTAGAATCTCTCCATAGAATAGATCTTCATGTTCAATATGTAAAAGGCAAAAAGGGCTGGGGCTGGTGTGCACAGGCAATTTGGGGGCTGGGGCATGCACCCCTACACAGTTTGAGTAATCATACATTTTTTAAAAAATGCCCGAGCATTTTGCTTGAGGGGAGGGGGCCTGGTCTGATAAAGTGTGCAAAACTCTGAGTTAGGGAAGGAAACTATAAATGCCTTAATATATGTGAATATATTATATGGCTATAATTTATTTGCCAAATGCTGTTTACTTCTTTTTGTAAGCTGTTAGCTCTCAGGCAAGGCATGATATTAGGTAGGGGTCTACCTTTTAAGTATGCTGATTGATGCTGTGGGAAAACCCACAAGGATTTACTTATTGTGCGTGATTGGCTGCAAACACGCTGTCCATTAATCTGGAAAGCAAGTCCTGTAAGGAAAGGTGGAAGCAACTGAGGATCTTCACTTTGGAGAAGGCTGAGAAAGAACAGGCTAAACCCTCTTCAAATACCCAAAGGGTTGCTACATAGGTAAATAATAATAATAATAATAATAATAATAATAATAATAATAATAATTTCTTATTTATACCCCACCCATCTGGCTGAGTTTCCCCAGTCACTCTGGGCGGCTCCCAATCAAGTATTAAAAATAATACAGCGTTAAATGTTAAAAACTTCCCTGAACAGGGCTGCCTTCAGATGTCTTTTAAAGATAGGATAGCTACTTATTTCCTTCACATCTGAAGGGAGGGTGTTCCACAGGGTGGGCGCCACTACCGAGAAGGCCCTCTGTCTCGTTCCCTGTAACCTTACTTCTCGCAATGACGGAACCGCCAGAAGGCCCTCGGCGCTGGATCTCAGTGTCCGGGCTGAACGATGGGGGTGAAGATACTCCTTCAGGTATACAGGACCGAGGCTGTTTAGGGCTTTAAAGGTCAACACCAACACTTAGAATTGTGCTCGGAAACATACTGGGAGCCAATGCAGATCTCTCAGAACCGGTGTTATGCGGTCCCGGCGGCCACTCCCAGTCACCAGTCTAGCTGCCGCATTCTGGATTAATTGCAGTTTCTGGGTCACCTTCAAAGGTAGCCCCACGTAGAGTGTGTTGTAGTAGTCCAAGTAAAGGTAAAGGGACCCCTGACCATTAGCTCCAGTCGTGGCCGACTCTGGGGTTGTGGCGCTCATCTCGCTTTATTGGCCGAGGGAGCCGGCGTACAGCTTCCAGGTCATGTGGCCAGCATGACTAAGCTGCTTCTGGCGAACCAGAGCAGCGCACGGAAACGCCGTTTACCTTCCCGCTGGAGCGGTACCTATTTATCTACTTGCACTTTGATGTGCTTTCGAACTGCTAGGTTGGCAGGAGCAGGGACCGAGCAATGGGAGCTCACGCCGTCGTGGGGATTCAAACCGCCGACCTTCTGATCGGCAAGTCCTAGGCTCTGTGGTTTAACCCACAGCGCCACCATAGAAGAGGGCAAAGACTTCTTACCTGCTTCCTGCCAAGGCAGGACTGGATCAGGGGCTGAGCTATCTGCTCCGGCCCCTGGAGCGGTGCACATGCTGTGCACCTGGGGGAGGGGCTAGCTGCCATGAGGGTGGGGCTAGATGCCGTGGGGGCACCACCCACAGCGAGTGGTGAGCAGCCCGGGGGGTGCCGCCCACAGCGATCGGCCCAGGGGGCGGTGCAGCGATGTCACCCCCCTCAGGGATGACACCTGGGGTAGGCTGCACCAACTACACTCCCTTCCTCCACCAGTGGACTGGATCTAAAGCCGTTTCAAGAAGGGTGATTTTGGTTGAACATTAGGAGACACCCCAATGTTTAATGGAAGAGCAGTTCACCCATGGAAGCAACCTTGCAGTGGTAGCGTCTCCCTTTCTGCAGGTCTTCTCTTTGGAATGCTCTGGGTTGGAATTCTGTGTATCAAGCAGTGGGCTAGACTCTATGGCCTTCAGGGACCCCTTCAACTCTAGGATTTCCCTGCAAAACAGCATGTCCAGAAACTTAGCTGTGGCGGGGCAGGGTTTTGCAGGGAGAAAGTGGTGGGTGGGGAAGGGTTAAGCACCCCATTCCGCTCACTGCTTCTCTGCTTCAAATCATGCCCTCCCCACTCTGCTTTTCAGCTGTTCTGCAGAGAACCAGATTCTCTGCAGAATGTCTCATTCCATCCTTAATGGCCAGATTTTACTTAATTTTATCGTAGGCTGCCGTGGGAGGGAATCAGGTGAGCTTGACTCTTTCATTCTCCACAAGCCCTATTTATCCTGGCATTCCCATTCAGCTGTATGTTAGTGCAGGTTTGGTAGTTGATACAGAGAGTAAGCCAGCTTCCTTTGATCTTTCTGTGTTTACCTCTTTTCTTTTCTTTTACTGTTTTTGGTATAGCACTTTCCTAAAGTAAACTCAGCCCTGTGGATGGGAGGCTTATATAAATCTTATTTGGGGCAAGTGTGTTAAAGATGATCTCAGCCACCACTTAAAAGCAGTTCGCTGAAGATGGCTGCATTCCAGTCTGCAGTACAACTGTTTTTCATGCAAAATGCATCAAGGGTATATATATTTTTTCCCCAGTCTGGAAAGAGTGCTGGCAAAAGTTCTCTTTGGGGATATTCTTCTGGGCCCTGGTGATAGGGAATATTTTTAAGTTATAGTATTCATCATCTTGTTAGGTCAGTTTTCATTCCCAGCTATGAGGTCAGTGTGCCTTTAGTTATCTTTGGCCAGGTTTGCTGTTAATCACCATAATCAAGTCCAGCGATCAGGGGATGATACGGTGAAATATATTAAGGCCCGGTGATTGGAATTAGCATACAGGGCAGGGTAGAGCAACTTATAGTTCACGCAGTTTCATGCAGTTCAGGAATTGTGGATATATAAGTCCTTGACAACTGCCTTACAGGCTGCGAGAAAATAAGAAGAGCCTTGCTCATCTATTTCAGCATCTTGCTATCACAGTTGCCAACCAAGTGTCCATTGAAACCTTGCAAGCAGGACCTGAGTGTCCATTCCTGGGTTTTCTGCAACTAGTATTCAGAAGCAACAGTGAAAGTAGAACATAGCCACCTGGCTAAGTAGCCATTGGTAGTCCTCTCCTCCTTGAATTCGCCCATTCCTCTTTTAAAGCCATTCAAAAGCAAGCCTGATGAGGAACAGTTGAAGGAATTGAGTATGTTTAGCCTGGAAAAGATTTATGGGGAAACGTTATGGGAAAGTGGGATAGATATAAGATATATGTTCAAAATGGTACGTTTATGAACATTTATTATATATATATATATTATATATATGACCTTAATTTTTTTATTTCAGTTAGAACGTGGTGCTAATAACAGCAAGGTTGCAGGTTCGATCCCCACATAGGGCAGCTGCGTATTCATTCCTGCATTGCAGAGGGTTGGTTAGACTAGATGATCCTCCGGGTCCCTTCCAACTCTACAGCTCTCTGATTCAACGACAGGATTTCCCAATCTGTCAACAGGCATTCAGTAGAACGCTGGGGCAACATTGCAAGAACAGCTATTCTCTCCCAGGCAAATAGTAACTCTGCTTTGCTCTTGATGCGGTTCAATGGATGCTGTCTCCGCACCATTTAACTTGGTTGGTTTTTGGTAATGCCTTCATTGTTAACATGAAACACAGACAATAAGGCATGAGCCTCACGTTACTTTTAAAAGCACCATTTGACCTGCTTAGAGTGGATTCACTCAAACAAGGAAGCAGCGTCTGTATGAAATTCAACCCATCAGGGAAGGCCATAGCCCAGGAGGTGTATGCAGAAGGCCTCCGGTTTGCCATGGCTTTCTCCCAAAAAACCTGGGAAGTGTACATTGTTAAAGGTGCCAGGAACTATAGCATTTTGAGGAGTCTCATAACAACTTCCAGCACCCTTAAGAAGCTGGGGTTCCCAGGATTATTTGGGGGATGCCATTACTGTTAAAGTGGTATAAGAGTGCTTTAAATGTATGGTGCAGATGGGACCAAACATTGGGAACAAGGTGTGATGAAGTTTCTGCCTGTGATGAACAACAGCTGATGGACTACAGCTCCCATCATCCCTGACCATTGGCCTCACTGGCTGGGGCTGATGGGAGTTCCCGTCCAACGGTGTCTGGAGTTCCACAGGTTCCTCATACTTGCTGAATTCATATTCATGGAATTGTAGAGTTGGAAGGAACCCTGAGGTCATCTTTCTACAGTTAAACCATGCTATATGATTGGGGTGTGCTAAGCTCATTGTGAACAACATGGACTGCAAGAAGATCAAACCTATCCATTCTGAAGGAAATCAGCCCTGAATGTCCACTGGAAGGACAGATCCTGAAGCTGAGACTCCAATACTTTGGCCACCTCATGAGAAGAGAAGACTCCCTGGAAAAGACCCTGATATTGGGAAAGATTGAGGGCACAAGGAGAAGGGGACGACAGAGGACGAGATGGTTGGACAGTGTTCTTGAAGCTACCAGCATGAGTTTGACCAAACAGCGGGAGGCAGTGGAAGACAGGAGTGCCTGGCGTGCTCTGGTCCATGGGGTGACGAAGAGTCAGACACAACTAAACGACTAAACAACAACAAGCTCATTGTGTGATGCCTACATGTGGCCTTTGTATATGTTAAGCCCAGTGTTCTTGAATTACTGAAAAAAAAGGTGTGCAGGGGCGTGGTCCTTTAAAAAATCCCAAGAACATGGAAATGTAGCCTACCAGCCTCTTACCAGGCTAGTAACTTTTGAGTGTTATTTGCAAGGCTGTATAACGCCAGTCCTTATTCCTTTCTATGCTAAAACTCATAGGCTAGAGATCATGGGGTTTGGGTGCCAGTGAAAACAAACAATGGCACTGTCTGCCACATAATACAGTTTTAAACAAGGACTTCTGAGAGATTAAAATCTATCACTGTGCTCCAAAAGAGATACCATTTCCATGTGACTGCCAATATTTCCTGTTCCTAGCAGAAGAGCATTTCCTGTTTCTAATATCAGCCCAATGCAGAAGGCCCAGCGATACACAAAAAATAAGCCTGGCATTTTGGAAAGAAAGGCAAGGTTGGAATGTGTGTTGTTCCCTGTAGTACAGGAAAAAGATGGTCAGTGTATTATTTTAATAGAACTGTTTCCATTATTCCAGAGGAGCTAATTCTAGCCATTAAACTGAGCTCTTTATGAGATTTATGAACCCTGGAATTATGCATGTAAACATCAACAGTTCAGGCTTCCTTGAAAGCAAACAATTGTGTCATCATTGCGCAAGCAAATATGTGTAATTACAGAATCTGTGCTTCAGGAATTCTTGAGGAATTCATTCTTTGCAAATTCCTAGACAGACCAACCTGATCTGCGGCTCCAGGACTAAGGAGTGCACTACATTCCTCCAGATATCGTGACAGATATCTGCTCAAAAACTGTCCCCTTTTTTATTTTAAAAATCTGCATTTTGGGATAAATTACAGCTAGAAATGCATAACATGAGAGAAAATATATATTTGCAAATGCATATTTTTGCGAGAAAACGTGTATTTAAATATAATTTCTGTGCTTTTTTATTTTAAAAAATCACAAAGTAATGCAGAAACAGAATGACACAGACTTATGAATGAGCACGTGCAAAGCTGTTACAATCTGGAATTAGCTTTATCTATCCATTGCTATGAATAATTAGAGTACAATATATGCATTGAAAATTGCCTTCTGTCAGATCAGACTATTGCTGTCTACTCTGCCAATTGCTGTCTATTCTGAAAGGCAGGTGGGGGCCTTTCACAGTCCTTTTATCTGTACAGCAAAAGTGTCAATACTGATACAGTCATACCTCAGGTTACAGACGCTTCAAGTTGCGTGTTTTCGGGTTTCGCACTGCACCAAACCCAGAAGTACCCGAACAGGTTACTTCCAGGTTTTGGCGCATGCGCAGAAGCACTAAATTGCGCTTTGCGCATGCGCAGAAGTGCTGAATCATGACCCGCGCATGCGCAGATGCGGAGCTGCGGGTTGCGAACGCTGCGGGTTGCCAATGTGCCTCCCGCATGGATCACGTTCGCAACCCGAGCGTCCACTGTAATGTAGTAGGGAACGAACGGCACTTTAACTGTGTGGGAGCTGTGTAGAGCAGTGGTTTTTAACCAGTGTGCTGTAGCACCCTGGGGTGAATGATGGGCAGGGATGCCATGGGCAACACTGGCCTCTGTCCCTCTTTCCTTCCCTCCCTCCTCCGATGCCCTCTCACATCTCTGCCTGCCATAGGCTTGCACAGCTGTTTACTGCAGCAGCCCTGGCTACAAGCTCCCCAAGCGAATGGAGCCTCGGGGGCTGGCTAAGGGGTACTGGCTACCAGGAGCTGAGGGGGGCCTCAGAGTAAGCAAGCAAGCAGACAAGGGAGCCCAGGGAACCAGTCCACCAGCCCTTGCTGTCAGGAATAGACAGACAAATCCCAGGCCCCTGTGGGGCAGTGTGAGAAGGCACAGTTCTTTGGGGCTGGGAGGTGGGGTGGAAAGCTCAGAGACCAGGACTCTGAAAGAGAGGGGGGAGGAGAGGAGGCTGAGGGAACACTCCACAAGGGAGGGTGTTTGAAAAAGGGTGAGGGGCTGCCGGCTCTGCAGGCAAGGGGTGACACAACTGGGTTCCTGAGCCCCACAGGGGTGCAGCAGAAAGAATGCAGTTGGTCAAGGGAGCCGTGGACTCAAAAAGGTTGAGAACCTCCGGTGTAGAAACATGCAGTGTCGGAGGGAAGGAACCAAAGGAGCAGGCCCTCTCCAGGCATGGATAACACAGGAGGGCTCAAACGCTTCAGGGGCCCTAGGGATGGAGTAGACATGTGATTCTGTTTGCATTTGAAGGCATACATCTCTAATTTAAAAAAAAATTCCTTCCAGTCGCACCTTACAGACCAACTAAGTTAGTTACTGGTATGAGCCTTCGTGTGCATGCACACTTCTTCGGATACCTAATTCACAAATTATGAAAGAAGATGCAAAACAAAACACAAAACGCCCTTTGAAATTTGCCTCCCCTCAGAATTTTGCTGTGCAGTCCTCCAGCCAAGTAATGTGTACTAAGATGCATACACCAGTGTAAATTGTGCAAATAAATGCACATTTTAGTGAAAATAACATATCTGCAAATATGTATTATATTTGGGGAAACTGCTTTGCAAAAAAATGTGTGACTTGGGCAAGATTGCATGGGAAAATGTTAGAATAAATCTGTGCTAAAGTTAGCTGATGAATTTACATGAGGACTTCTTTAAAAAAACACCTCACAAACCGATGTGGAAATGGGAAGAATTGAATGTAAGGTTGGAAAAATGAGAAACTGGGGGAGGGGAGGAGAGGAGAGAAACACCTGAAACTGACAAATCGGCCCATCCCTAAGAGGTCTGGGGACACATGCACCAGCCTTGTCCCCCACCCTCAAAAAACCTTTCAGGAATTCAACTGAAGATACCTCTTGCTCTATACATTTGCTCTATAAGACTCACTTTTTCCCTCCTAAAAAGTAAGGGGAAATGTGTGTGCGTCTTATGGAGCGAATGCAGGCTGCGCAGCTATCCCAGAAGCCAGAACAGCAAGAGGGATTGCTGCTTTCACTGCACAGCAATCCCTCTTGCTGTTCTGGCTTCTGATATTCAGACTATTTTTTTTCTTGTTTTCCTCCTCCAAAAACTAGATGCGTCTTGTGGTCTGGTGCGCCTTATAGAGCAAAAAATACGGTAGCTAGAATCTCTCCATAGAATAGATCTTCATGTTCAATATGTAAAAGGCAAAAAAGGGCTGGGGCTGGTGTGCACAGGCAATTTGGGGGCTGGGGCATGCACCCCTACACAGTTTGAGTAATCATACATTTTAAAAAAAATGCCCGAGCAGGGCTTTAGTAAGTTTGAGGGGAGGGGGCCTGGTCTGATAAAGTGTGCAAAACTCTGAGTTAGGGAAGGAAACTATAAATGCTTTAATATATGTGAATATATTATATGGCTATAATTTATTTGCCAAATGCTGTTTACAGTGGTGCCTCGCAAGACGAAATTAATCCATTCCGTGAGGCTCTTCGTATAGCGGTTTTTTCGTCTTGCGAAGCAAGCCCATTGACAGTTTAGCGGATTAGCGCTATTAGCGGTTTAGCGGCTTTTAGCGATCAGCTGTTAAGTGGCTTATCAGCAGATAAGCGGCTTAGCGGCTTAGGAAAAGAGGGAAAAAGGGGGGGGGAACCGCAGGAACTCGCAAGACATTTTCGTCTTGCGAAGCAAGCCCATAGGGAAATTCGTTTTGTGAAGCGCCTCCAAAACGGAAAACCCTTTCGTCTAGCGGGTTTTCCGTCTTGCGAGGCGTTCGTCTTGCGGGGCACCACTGCACTTCTTTTTGTAAGCTGTTAGCTCTCAGGCAAGGCATGATATTAGGTAGGGGTCTACCTTTTAAGTATGCTGATTGATGCTGTGGGAAAACCCACAAGGATTTACTTATTGTGCGTGTTTGGCTGCAAACACACTGTCCATTTAAAGCCCCCCCCCAAAAAAAAAAAAAACCAATCATGGGAACTGTAGTTTAAGGGTGCTGGAAATTGCAGCGCTGTGAGGGGAAAACTACGGTTCCCAGGATTGTTTGGGGGAATCAGTGTGCCTTTATCATGACTTAAGTGTATGGTGTTTGCGCAACCTTTATTTGTTTCTAAAGAAAGGACTTCCTTCAGCAGCTGATTTGAATGCTGGCAGCCGTTCTCTTCAGGGCTTACTGGCCACACATAAGGGGATGTTTTGTGTTCCTAAGAAAGGCTTTGCCCTCCCATTGTTCCTTTCAGCCTTCTCACCTTGAGAATTCTGCTGAGCCTGATTCAGCAGAATCGCCCACTAATTCACATACCAGTATGTCAGGTTCCACAGGAGAGGTCTCCTTCTCTACTGCTAGAAGCAAAGATCACAATAATGCAGGTGTGCCCAGTGACTGAGAGTTCAAATGTTGGCTGTTGAGGAAATGTTGTGATTCGGGGAGTATCTGGCTCTGAAGCTGCTGCCCCAATTCATACATTCAGTATTCACTATGCAGAGGTGAGGAACCTTTTGTGGCCAGCAAGCCAGATCCATATCTCCCCAACAAACCCCACGATGGGCCAAATTTGACATTACCTCGACACCTGGCATTACTATGACATCAAGTGATGCTGCCCTTTGAAGCCCCAAATAGTGGTTCTTCAAAGTGCAGCATGGGGCTCTTTGAAAGCCCTTTTGCAAGCAGCCTCGTGTGCTGTCCATACGGGCACCCACTCTCGCATGGCAACCATATGGGATGCTGCACATGCGCAGTCCATAGGGACATCGCATGTGTGTCACCAGGCCATTTGCCCCGTTCCTTGGTGTCCTGCCCCGGGTACCGGAGAGGGTTCCTCCGCCACTGCCTGAGAGGTGCCAGAACTGAGTTCCGGCTGACAAAACAAGCCCTGATAAAACATTTAGAAACATTTAGGGCTGCCTTCAGATGTTTTCCAAAGGTTGTATAGTTGCTTATCTCCTTGGCTTGGGGATCACATAACTCCATAGCCTCCAACATTTCTCTGATGAAAATAGGGACGCCCTAAAGAAAAGTGGGTCATTCCAGGATCAAATCAGATACAATGGTACCTCTGGTTACATACTTAATTCGTTCTGGAAGTCTGTTCTTAACCTGAAACTGTTCTTAACCTGAAGCACCACTTTAGCTAATGGGGCCTCCCGCTGCTGCCGCGCTATTTCTGTTCTCATCCTGTTCTTAACCCGAGGTACTATTTCTGGGTTAGCGGGGTCTGTAACCTGAAGCATATGTAACCTGAAGTGTATGTAACCCGAGGTACCACTGTACTGGTGGCTTCTGTAAATCTGGGACTGTCCCTGGAAAATAGAGACACTTGGAGTGTCAACAGAGCCAGAGGCAAATGTGATCAGAGCAGCCAATGTGAAGGTACCATAGACCTGGCAATCCAAAGTACTTAAGATAAAATCCAACTCCTTCTTCCTCTGGAAAGAACCTACATTCCCCCAGCCTAGAAAAGAACAAGGAAATCTACAAGAGCCAGGTGTTTCAGGCCTTGCCACAGAGCAGGGAAAGCAAGGAGAATGTGTTAGCAAACGGTTGGCAGATGACAAAATGCACAGAGCAAAGAATCTTCCCCCCAGCTTGTGTTTTGATTTCTTTCGCTCTCATCTCCTCCAAGAACTCAAGAGTAATTTCCAGTCATTGCGACTCTCTCCTGGCTGGGGTGGAGCTCTGGCAGTGCTCATCTAAGACGTCTCAGAGTGTAAATCATTCTCCTCTCCAAGCCTCTTTGCAGTGGCAAACTTCAGCTTCTGGAATTTAGATGCCTTTCAGCCAGGAAGAGGCAAATGGCAGGCACAAAAATAGTAAGATGTCATGAAATAAAGACACCTTTATTTACGTTACCTAATCTGCTTGAATTGCAATGTTCAGCTTGTTACAGAATTGAAAGCCAGCTTTGGGTGACGGCAGCTGAGAGACATGAAAATGCATGTACAGTATTGTATATTCCCAGTTACAGGTAGGTAGCCGTGTTGGTCTGCCGTTGTCAAAACAAAATAAATAAAAAATCCAGTAGCACCTTAGAGACCAACTAAGTTTGTATCTGAAGAAGTGTACATGCACAGGAAAGCTCATACCAATAACAAACTTAGTTGGTCTCTAAGGTGCTACTGGAAGGAATTTTTTAATTTTGCTTATGCCCCCAAATCTTCCCTTTTGGGGGCTTCTGCCAGCTCAGGCATTGCCAAACCTTATGAGTGTATTAAAGGCAGGGAATGCGAACCAGGTCTCAGGTTAAACTTCTGAAATCTCCAGGTAGGGTTGGGAATGTTCCCGATCTAAAATCCTGGAGAGCGGTTGCCAGTCAGTGCAGACAGTCAGAAGCAGCTTGTCATGTTCATCTTAGGGGAGTCAGTGTTTTTTCAGGCCTGCTCCAAAGTGAAGTCGGAGACCACTAGCCCTGGGCGAGAACAAGCCCCAAAGCCACATTCATGTCAACAGGGCTTCTGCCAGAAGCCCAGAAGATACTATGAGCCACCTGCTGCGAAGCTGAAAATACGTTAAGCCATCTTCACAGTAAGGAGGTAATAAAACACCCACTGTCTGCATTTCCTTGTTCTTTTGACAACAGAACAGCTTCTGTGAAATATTGTTCACCTCCGGCTGAAAAAGCTCCCAGCAGTGGAATTCCAACAGGCCCACAAAGCTTGCATTTCTGGCATTTCTTGATTTTTTTCATTTCTAAAAGCAGGTTGTACAAGTTTTTTTAAAAGAAACACTTTCACTGCGGAAAAAACAGGAAAGCATCAGGGAAACGGCCCTGTCCTGTTATTTATGGACTCTCCTTTCCCCTGGAATGTGCTTTAGCCCAACACCTGTTTGAGCAGCATTCATGCAATGGGAACAGCTAGGAGTGTTGTCAGCACAGAGTTAAGCTGCGTGGAGTTCAATTTGTCCCAGGGCACAGGCTCCAAAGAATCTGTTCTCAGCACTAGGACTTCACCCTGGGGTGTGTGAAGTGCTGAAAAAGACGAGCACCTCTGAGTGTAAAGTGAATTGATGGTAATCAACCACAAGCAAAATTAATCTCCCTGAGATGCTAGTTTCTAGCTATGTGTTATTCTATTTTCCACAGAGGGAATCATTTGTATTTGGAAAGTGTTGCAGACTGACAGTGACATGCTAAATGCACAAAAAGTCTCAGGTTCAATCCTTGGAGTAAACTCTCAGCGTTGTGGGTTCGAGTCCTGCCTTAAGCCAAATATTCCTGCCTGGCGGGGGGTTGGACTAGATGATCTGTGGGGTCCCTTCCAACTCAACCATTGTAGGGGCTGGCGTCACCCCAGGCACAATCAAGACCTACTCCTCCACTGCCTTTAAATGCTTCCCCCCTTTTTCCCTTTTTGCTTCTCTATCCCATGAATCCTTTGTTATTTTCTAAAGAAAAGGGAGGGAGGGAGGCTTTTTAAAATGCCATTATCCAAGCTGACCTCAAAGCCAGGAGACCTCCAAGGTCAAAATGCTGACAAAACACAGTCCTGATAAAAGCCCTGTCCTCAGGAGCATTGTACATGCTGCAAACCTTTGGGAGAGGACAGAGGTTAATTTGTGAATAGAGGTTAGTGAGAAAACGGGGGACCAAGCAGCTAATGTCAACAAGGAGCTGTTGGTTTTTCCTACGGATGAGACAATGCCTTTGGAAAGTTTTCTTTCAAAAACCGAAACTACAGTTAAAAACTGATCTCATGTTGCAGAATGTGTATCTAGCGGGGAATGATTCCAGATGCAGAAATTGCTTAATCATGTTTTCTTAGATTTCACCGAATTAGGTCCTCGATCAGACGTAGCCAGATGCTTTTCCTTTCTTTCTCGGAACTAGCAAACTTTCATTGTTTTCCTTGGATGTAGGATTGTTTAAAAGTAATATTTTCTGTATGCTGTAAAATGGTTTTAAGAACGTAAGAATTCCGTGGCAGAATGACAACAAAGTCCATATAGTCCAATATTGACTGATGTGAATTATAGGCCAAAACATTGAATTATAGAATTGTAGAGTTGGGAAGGGAACCTAAGGGTCATCTAGTCCAACCCCTTGCAATGCAGAAATCTCAGCTGAATCATCCATGACAGATAGCCATCCTCCTAGAAGGGAAGGTTGCAGTAAAGCATTAAATTGGCTTCCTTTGAACACTCTACATCAGAGGTAGCAAGGAGCTGCCCTTCAGATGCTACAGGACCAAAAGTCACACCAACCTTAATGGCTGGTCAATCCAGCAGAAGCTGATGGGAGTTCGATTCCCACAGCACTTGGTTATCTCATGATAGAGTGGGAAAAGGTTCAGAAAAGGGCAAGCCAACACGACCAAGCGGGTGGAGCAACTTCTCTACGAGGAAAGGTTGCAGTTTTTGGAACTTTCTGGTTTCGAGAAAAGGCAAGCGAGGAGGGGGCATGATAGACTTTGTAAAATCATTCATGACATGGAGAAAGCGGATCGAGGAAGGCTTTTCTCCCTCTCTCATAACACTCGAAGATTCAAATGTTAGAAGATTCAAGACAGATGGAAGAACTTCTTCACGCAGTGTGGAACTGAACTGTGGAACTCACTTCCACAAGAGACAGTTGTGATGGTCACCAACACAAATGGCCCTAAAAGAGGACTGGACAGATTCATGGAGAATAAGACTGTCAATGGCTATTAGCCGTGATGACTATGCTGTGCCTCCAGGATTAGAGTCAACAAAGCTTCTTTTTTATAATAATATTTTATTGATTTCCCACATACTCACAATATTCATTTTTCGTCTCTACTTATTAGGTTCTTTTGAACCTTTGAACTTCCCTCCAGCCCCTCCATGGGTTCTTTCTTTATCCCATAATTAACGGCATCTTTTACGTTTTCTAAATCATTGTGTCAATCAATAGTAGAATATAGTAGAATTTCATATTACAAGTATCTTCACATTCCTGCCAGTGCCTTTAAATTTTTGCAGTGATCTTTTAAATATAAGTACAAATCTGTTCCAGTCCTTTTCAAATGCTTGGTCTTCCTGGTTTCGGATCTTTCCCCTCAGTTTCGCCATCTCCGCATGGTCCATCAGTTTTGCTTGCCACTCCTCTTTCGTTGGCACTTCATCTTGCTTCCATTTCTGGGCTAGTAATACTCAGGAGGCAGCAAAGCTTCTGAAATCACAATAGGAAAGAGCGCTCTGGTGCTCAGATTCTGCTTCAGGAAAGCTCTGGCAGACCTCCAGAGAACGTTGAGATTCCTGGGCACTCCCAGGTTCTCGAATTATTATAAATAAACCCCTCTTTACCTCTTTTTAAAAATCATAATTTAGTGGGCTGTCCCTTTCTTTTAAGGGACACAGGTGGCACTGTGGATTAAACCACAGAGCCTAGGACTTGCCGATCAGAAGGTCAGCGGTTTGAATCCCCGCAATGGGGTGAGCTCCCATTGCTCGGTCCCTGCTCCCATTGCTTCGTTGGAGTGGCCACTGTTTGCCCCCACTTAAACTCTTGTATACTGGGACGCTGGTGGCGCTGAGGGTTAAACCACAGAGCCTAGGGCTTGTCAAGCAGAAGGTCGGCGGTTCGAATCCCCGTGACGGGGTGAGCTCCCGTTGCTCAGTCCCTGCTCCTGCCAACCTAGCAGTTCAAAAGCACATCAAAGTGCAAGTAGATAAATAGGTACCACTCCAGCGGGAAGGTAAACAGCCTTTCTGTGTGCTGCTCTTGTTCGCCAGAAGTGGCTTAGTCATGCTGGCCACATAACCCGGACACTGTATGCCGGCTCCCTCGGCCAATAAAGCGAGATGAGCGCCGCAACCCCAGAGTCGTCCGTGACTGGACCTAATGGTCAGGGGTCCCTTTACCTTTACCCTTTCTTTTGGTCATTAAAAAAAAATGTTCTCTGTTTCTGCATCCTTCTCCTTTTTTCTACGCTCATAAAGATTTGGTGCCCCAAAGGGTGTTTCCTTTCCCAGGCCTCCTTATATTGTTTCCTCGGTTCCCATTTTTCAGCCCTCGGAGACACAACGTTGCTCATAAACATGTTTTCAGCTGGTGGATTCATGTGTGGTTCTCTATAGCAACAAACAAAACCGTGAGTCAGAAACTGGCATAGAGCTATAAACACGTTGTCCGTCCCCGCCCCCCCCCCCGCCCCAGACATTGCCCAGCGTTTTCTTAATTTCTGTGGCATGCTGCTGAGTCCTGCTGTAGAAAATGAAGTTGCCCCTGATATCTGCTATGAGTTCCTAACAGAAGTACACTCCTTTTTCTCGGCCCTCCATCCCCAAGGGGAGGGGGAAGCTGAGCCTGCCGAATTTCATTCTGTCATGCAATTGTTAAAGTTCTCCAGAGTCCCCCATCAGAAAATTTGCAGACGCCATGTCAGCAACATTTTAATTTTGTGTTGCATTTGAATGATTGAAAAACAGGTTCGGTTCTTCTTCCTCACCCCATCCCACCTCCTGCCCCCAACTCCTGGAAATTAGGAACAGAGGAGCCAGATGCAAAAGGGGACAGGATTCCTGCACCTTTAATAATTTACTTGCATGGCATCCAGCCAACCTAGGTAGGAAAATCACATAGGTACCTTCGGTTAGCCACTGGCCTGGTCCAGATGCAAAGTTCTAGATCCAACAGCTCACATGTTAGAGCAGATCCTCCAAATGTCCCTATTTTCCATGGACGTCCCTGATTTAAAGAAGCCATCCCACTTTCTGATTTGATCCCAAAATGTCCCGCTTTTCCTTGTTGTTGTTGTTTAGTTGTTTAGTTGTGTCCGACTCTTTGTGACCCCATGGACTCGAGCACGCCAGGCATTCCTGTCTTCCACTGCCTCCCGCAGTTTGGTCAAACTCATGCTGGTAGCTTTGAGAATACTGTCCAACCATCTCGTCCTCTGATATCCCCTTCTCCTTGTGCCCTCCATCTTTCCCAACATCAGGGTCTTTTCCAGGGAGTCTTCTCTTCTCATGAAGTGGCCAAAGTCTTGGAGCCTCAGCTTCAGGATCTGTCCTTCCAGTGAGCACTCAGGGCTGATTTCCTTCAGAATGGATAGGTTTGATATTCTTGCAGTCTATGGGACTCTCAAGAGTCTCCTCCAGCACCATAATTCAAAAGCACCACTTTTCCTTAGGACGTCCCTATTTTCATTGGAGAAATGTTGGAGGGTGTGGAGTTATCTGACCCCCAAGCTGTCTGAAGGCAATCCTGTATAGGGAAGGTTTTTTTTAATGTTTAATGTTGTATTATTTTTTTTATATGTTGGAAGTTGCCCAGAGTGGCTGGGGCAACCCAGTAAGATGTGTGGGGTATAAATAGTAAAGTTATCATTATGGAATGGGACGTCCCTATTTTCATTGGAGAAATGTTGGAGGGTATGTGTTATGTACTGAAGTTCTCACCCTGGGCCAGCAGGGGGATACTGTAGATAGTTATGCAAATAAGGGTTCGAAAGTGACGTTCAGTGATTGGATAATTTTAGAAAATTGTTACAGTTACGTTGTACTGGAGCTTTATATAAGCAGACTGACTGAACCCTTCAGTTCAGTTCTGTTCTGGTCTGTGAATAAACAAGAGCTGTTTGAAGAATCGCTGTGTCGTCTGATATGTTCACCCACAACTTAACAGTATGTTAGAGCAGGAACAAAATCAGGCTTCAAGAGCTCTATCTTTCCCCCTTTCCTGTGCCCGCAACAAAATCACAGTTTTGTGGTTTGGATGTTGCGAGGAAAGCTTGATTTAGCAACTCAATGTTTGGCAGATAGAGATCTCTGTAGTAGCAATTTATCTCTGGAACTCTCTGCCACAAGGAAGTGCATGTGGTCATCATACTTCCTTCACTGGCAAAGAACCCCATGCAAAATGACTGCTGCCTGTAAATAGTTTTAATTGGATTTTGGATAAATGTGCAATTAATTGTGGCTGTTTTGAATTTTATTGTGTTATTATCTTCCTTAGTGTGTCAGGCAAACCACTATTCTGAGTCATGCTTTTTTATAGAGCAGGGTAGGGGGCACTGGGGATGAATATATGCAACCAAGGGTGCAGCGGCCCCAAAAAGTTCAGAAACCACTGGTCTTGGGCAAATGTTACATGTGTTTTCATCACTGATGAGATTATATCTCACAATCCCTAAATGTTCTTCTTGGTCACTTGAATATGATTAGTTCACTCTGGGCAACATGACTGACTGTTGTTGAACATTTCTGGAACATAAAGAATGTTTTTTGTTTGTTTGTTTTCCTGCATCACATGCTTAAGCAAAAGCACTTCTGGCCCAGCTTGCTTAGGAACATGCCTCGGAAAATGTCAAAACTTGCTTTCAGACATTCTGCCAATGTTTTGTGTAAATACAGAAGCCAAAACTCAGAATTCAATTGCAGACTATGAATGAGAATCATAAACTAAAATAAGAGCATATGAAGAGCTCTGCTGGATCAGGCCATAGTCCCATCTAATCCAGCAGCATCTTCTTCATCATTTTTTATATTTCATTTATGATTTTCAGTTTTATACTTTTCAATAATTTTATAATCATTTTAACATTTCAAAACTCGACTTCCTTCCCCCTCTTTCTGCGGTTCCTTAAATTTATTTTTGATATTTTCTGCATATCCAAATTAGCTTAATTTGCTCATTTATTCATCTTCTTTAAATATATACTCTTATGAAACTGCAGGTTATTACAATAATCCTGCCAATGTTCTTATCTGTTTACAGTTTGTTTGTAAATAGTCCATAAACCATTTACATTCTTTTACAAAAAGTTTGTTATCTTGATTTCTTATTTATCGGGTAAGTTTCGCCATTTCTGTATATCCCATAAGTTTTTGTATCCATTCTTCTTTTGCTGGGATTTCTTCTTCTTTCCATTTTGGGGCAAGTAACATTCTTGCTGCTGTAGTCGCATATATGAATAAATTTCTATACAGTTTGGGTAGGTCTGTCCCTATAATTCCCAAAAGGAAAGCTTCTGGGTTGTTGCTGTTGTTGTTGTTTTACAAACTTTATTTTTAAACATCTTTTTCAATTCATTATATATCATTTCCCAGTAAGCTTTAACCTTAGTACAAGACCACCACATATGATAAAAAGAACCTTCTTTCTCTTTACATTTCCAACACTTATTTGGTTTGGATTTATACATTTTTGCCAATGTACCGTATTTTTCGTTCCATAGGACGCTCCGTCCCATAGGACGCACCTAGTGTTTTTTCCCCTTTATTTCCCCCCCAAAAGCAGGTCGGGGAAACCGAACCAGGTCGAGGAACAGCGGGATGGCGGCGCTGCACCTCCCTGCTGTCCCCCGAGCTTGTGGGGCTGGCCGATGTCGGCTGGCGCGAGGGGCGCTCTAGTGTTTTTTCCCCTTTATTTCCCCCCCAAAAGCAGGTCGGGGAAACCGAACCAGGTCGAGGAACAGCGGGATGGCGGCGCTGCACCTCCCTGCTGTCCCCCGAGCTTGTGGGGCTGGCCGATGTCGGCTGGCGCGAGGGGCGCTCTAGTGTTTTTTCCCCTTTATTTCCCCCCCCAAAGCAGGTCGGGGAAACCGAACCAGGTCGAGGAACAGCGGGATGGCGGCGCTGCACCTCCCTGCTGTCCCCCGAGCTTGTGGGGCTGGCCGATGTCGGCTGGCGCGAGGGGCGCTCTGCTTCAGGGTGCCCCGCCCACCGGGCGGCAGGCTGCTATCCGCAGTGTGGGGAGCCCTGCAGGGAACTCCTTCAGGGCTCCTCACGCTGCGGATATCTGTCCAGCGCGCGGGGCGCTCTGATTCAGGGTGCCCTGCACGCCGGGCGGCAGGCTGCTATCCGCCTAGGCTGCGGATGTGTTCCGGAAGCGCGGGGCGCTCTGCTTTCAGCGCACCCGGCGCTCCGGGAAGCAGGCTACTATCCGCAGCCTAGACAGCCCTGTGGGAACTCCCGCAGGGCTGCCTAGGCTGCGGATGTGTTCCCGAAGCCTGGAGAGCGAGAGGGGTCGGTGCGCACCGACCCCTCTCGCTCTCCAAGTTTCAGCGAAAGCCTGCATTCGCCCCGTAGGACGCACCCAGATTTCCCCTTCATTTTTGGAGGGGAAAAAGTGCGTCCTATAGGGTGAAAAATACGGTACTCAGTGTTAGGTACCATCGATATATCATTTTCATATAATTTTCTCTTAGACCGTAACATGCTGTAAATTTTATATCCATATTCCACAATCGTTCCCATGCCTCCATATCTATATTATGGCCAATATCTATTGTCCAGTGTATCATTGAGGATTTTACTTGCTCATCCTTTGTCTCCAATTCCAATAATATCTTATACATTTGAGACAACAATTTTACATTACATTCCAACAGCTCTCTCTCCAGTTCTGATATTTGTTTCCCCAACATCCTCTTCTTACAGTGGCCAGCCAGATGCCTGTGGGAAGCCCGCATTTAGGGCCTCAGTGCAACAGCACTTAGTGGTACCTTGGTTTACAAACTTAATCCATTTTGGAAGTCCATTCTTCAACCAAAGCGTTCTTAAACCAAGGTGTGCTTTCCCATAGCAGCGAGGGACTCAGTTTACAAATGGAACACACTCAACAGGAAGCAGAACATGTTCTGCTTCCAAGGCAAAGTTCACAAACCAAAACACCTACTTCCAGGTTTGCAGCGTTTTTAATCCAAGTTGTTCATAAACTAAGCTGTTCTTAAACCAAGGTACCACTGTACGGTGGTACCTCGGGTTAAGAACTTAATTCATTCTGGAGGTCCGTTCTTAACCTGAAACTGTTCTTAACCTGAAGCACCACTTGAGCTAATGGGGCCTCCCGCTGCCGCTGCACCGCTGCTGTGTGATTTCTGTTATCATCCTGAAGCAAAGTTCTTGTTGTTAGCCGCCCTGAGCCCAGCTTCGGCTGGGGAGGGCGGGATATAAATAAAGTTTATTATTATTATTTTTTATTAACCTGACGTACTATTTCTGAGTTAGCGGAGTCTGTAACCTGAAGCATATGTAACCCGAGGTACCACTGTACTAGGGTAAAGTGTGTGCATATAACTGTATATATTCATGCATAAAGGTAAAGGTAAAGGTACCCCTGCCCGTACGGGCCAGTCTTGACAGACTCTGGGGTTGTGCGCCCATCTCACTTAAGAGGCCAGGGGCCAGCGCTGTCCGGAGACACTTCCGGGTCACGTGGCCAGCGTGACATCGCTGCTCTGGCCAGAGCCAGAGCCAGAGCCGCACACAGAAACGCCGTTTACCTTCCCGCTGGTAAGCGGTCCCTATTTATCTACTTGCACCCGGAGGTGCTTTCGAACTGCTAGGTTGGCAGGCGCTGGGACCGAGCAGCGGGAGCGCACCCCGCCGCAGGGATTCGAACCGCCGACCTTTCGATCGGCAAGCCCTAGGCGCTGAGGCTTTAACCCACAGCGCCACCTGCGTCCCCTATATTCATGCATAAAACATGCAAAAGTTCATTATATCGGCAAGTCCTAGGCTCTGTGGTTTAACTCACAGTGCCACCCATCAGCACCTAAATCAGCAGGCCATGAGGGATGCAACTAGAAGCACCTCTTCATGCAGTACAAAGCTTCCTCTTTCAATTTCTGCGGGTCACAAGGCTAGGCCAAGGTGATTTTTTTCAGGTCAGCTTGCAACCCCATCTACTCATGAGCAATTGCAAAGTGTGCTTCTGTCAGCAGTGAGTCACTACAGAGAACACACACACACACACACAGCACCAGAGAGAAAGTTTTCCAGACAAATAGGACTTTTATTTCTATTCAAGGACAGATTTGAACTCTGGTAGCTCCTTTTCTCTATAAATTAAAGGGCTGATTCTACCAATTGTCTAAACTCATGATTCCCATAAATACCTTGTCTCCAAGCTTCCTTATTAAATGCCTGGCTCTCATTGCCAAGCAAGTGTCAGGGTTTTCGTTTTGTTTTTTTGCAAGCAGTCATGCCATTTATGGTGATTTTTACACAGAGGCTAGATGTTTCTTCTCTAGAAACATCACCGATAAAACCAACAGACTCATGACAACTTCTAAATTTACAGAAGTATATAACTCCCCCAACCGCCTGATTTCTCTGATCTTGTCAGGGTTCCTCTCAGCGTGGCCAATAACAAATTGTTGGTCTGGTCTAAAATAAAAGGCACCTCTTAGGACAGGGAGGAATGGACCTGGGAGGGAGAACAAAGCCGTAAGCTTTCATAAACACTGTTCCATGAAAATATTGTGCCATAATAAAGTTGGTTGCATCTTTAAGGTGCCAAAATATAGTTGAATGTGCCAAAATGCACAGAGCTATAATTTTCAGAGTGCTTTAACAATCCATACTCCTTCTCAGGGAACTCTGAGAATTGTAGCTTTGTGAAGGGTATAGGGGTCTCCTAACAACGCTCAGAGACTACAATTCCCAGGATTCTTTGGGGGAGGGCCTGAATGGTTAAAGAGGCATGATACTGCTTTAAATGTGCTGTGGCAGATGGGTGTGTTTACCCAGCTGTCCTTGAGCTGTAACAGTGCCTCTTGCTCGCTTTGATGAAGAGGGTGTACACTTAGAAACTGCTGGCTTCCGTGTAGCTGGAATGTGGCCTCTTGCACAAGGGTAGCCCATTGGTTGCATCACACATTTTTACCTCTGGGAATTCCCACTGTGTTTTGGCCATGCCCACCATTCACATGTGGGCACCCCTGAAGGTTGCACCCAAGGAGATACTTCAATCAGGCAGGAAAAGGTCCCACCTCCACCCCTGTACTAGACTCTAGCTGAAACAGAAGCACGAGGGCTGTCTTAAAGCGCTTCTCAAAAGTGCTGTTTGAAACAGCCACACACATCTTTCATGTAAAGGAGAAGGGGGCAGATGCTTCAAACAGCACTTTTGCAAAAGGCTTTAAACTGCACATTTGGCAGGTGTGCACATCCCTGTCCACTTTTCAATCCTGTGATGACATAATGATGTCATGTGATTGGCAGGTTGTTAAATATGGTCCACGGGGTTCGTCCCGAAACAATAAGGCTCCACCCACACCCATGCTAAAGGATAGGGAATAAAATGATCAACCACATCTAATTGGCATATTTATTAGTCAGCAAACTCTTGTTTGGCCTTCAGAGATGGAATACATTGGCATAGAAATGATCATTCAACAGAACACCCATGAGTCATTTAAAAAGCGCTTTTTTTAGTGAGGATTTCATCTGACCAAGTGTGATATCAGTTCCCTCATGGGACAAATCCAGTCATAAGTAATTGTTTGACATTTCCCCATTAACAATGGGCACAAGTGTGCAGCTAATACATTGGGAATATGACAGGATGGAAAGAGGCAAAGCAAATTCTGAATAACAAATTACCAGCAACTGTTGCAAAGCTTCTAGAACAGGAGTAGGGAGTATTTTTTCAGCCTGGGGTCCACATTCCCCTCTTTTTGTGGGGCCAGAGGCAAAAGTGCATGGAACAATGGATGTGACTGTATCCCTGTACAAAAGGCTGTGATTCAGCCACACAAAATTCAGAGGTCTCTACTCACATACACACTTCTCCATCCTCAGCTGAAGCATTATCATTGCTCAAAGACAAATTCTAGTAAAATGTTTGAGAGGACATGGATTGGGGCCAGTGAAGAGATGTGGCCTGGAAATAGGTGTGGTTGTGTGAGAGTCCCAATGGCCAGATAGAGAGCATGGAAGATCACATTTGGTTCTGGGATTGAGGTTCCACACCCCTGTTCCTTGGGATACCTATACAGTGGTACCTCGGGTTACATACGCTTCAGGTTACATACGCTTCAGGTTACAGACTCCGCTAACCCAGAAATAGAGCTTTGGGTTAAGAACTTTGCTTCAGGATGAGAACAGAAATCGTGCTCCGGCAGCGCGGCGGCAGCAGGAGGCCCCATTAGCTAAAGTGGTCTTCAGGTTAAGAACAGTTTCAGGTTAAGAACGGACCTCCGGAACTAATTAAGTACTTAACCTGAGGTACCATTGTATAGCAAAATGTGATCTATACAGGATGGAGGGGGGGAACCTTGGCCCTCCAGATGTTTCTGGACTATCCCCTCAATGGTTGGCAATGATGGGAGTCTCATCTCAGTAACATCTGGAAAGCCAGATGTTCCCCACACCTGCTGTATGGTGACAGCCTCCAAAGTCAAGCTGATTTTCACTTTTGATGAAATCAGGCAACAGCTAAGGGATGCACAGAAGCCCCTCTGTGAAACTTTATATGTCCTGCCAAAGCTCTTTTGGGTACCCATGAAATTGCTTATGGCAATAAAAAAATACAAAACACAGCATAAAAAAATACAAAATAAAAACACAAAGGACATAATAAAAACAAGAACAAAACAAACCCATTATACCATCCCTTCCATGAACACATTTTAAAGGACATAGTCTGTTAATCAGCCAAAGGTCTGGTTGAAGGGGAATGTTTTTGTCTGGCTCCTAAAGATGTATCATGAAGGTGCCAGACAAGCCTCCTTTGGGAGAGCATGCCACAAATGGGGAGCCACTTATATTGTCACCATCCAGACCTGTCATGGAGGAAGGACACAGAAGGGTCCGAGGTTATGACTGCTGGGGAAAGGTGGTCATTGAAGTCGCTGCCAGACTATAATATCCTTTTATTATGGTTTAGCATAAGCTGAATCACATGTTCTAAATGGTGTCTCTTGAACACTGTAGTTTCAGAAAGCAAGTCCATTGCGGTTTGCTTTGGTAACTGAAGATCTAAGAGCTCATGAAAATGTTGCATTTTGTGCTATTTTAATATAGCATTAGGTTGCTACTTCCATTTGTAATTGGAGCTGAAGACCCTGAACTCTGGGGAAAGCAGAAGATATTGAAATAAACTGATGTTGATGACATCAAGTGAGAAAAATATTTTTGTGTTCTTCATACCACAGAGACAGCACATTTAGCAGACAGAGAGCCAAAGATTGCTCATCCCAGATGATGCACTTGGGGAAAAGAAAGCAATTATATACATTCATACATCTCGCTCGCCATTCAGTTCTGCAAAGTGGCCCTGCAGATGTTGTTGGACTCCAGTTCCCATCAGCCCCAGAAAACATTGTAAATGGTCAGAGATTATAGGATTTGTAGTCCAAAATAAAAAATCTGGAGGGCTACAGGTTGCCCAACCCCAATCTAAATAAGAGATAACATTTAAATACTGCATATACACACGTCCTCTTTTGTCTTCTCTCTCTCTCTCTCTCTCTCTCTGTGTGTGTGTGTATGGATCGGTGGGTGTGCGTGTGTGATAGTCTTATGATATTTAAATGTTCTTCTGATCTGTCTTAACGCCTACATACTTCTTTCAAAACTATTCCCTTGTTTTGAAAGCAGTCCAGTGGCTACTGGAAATAGTTACAGCCACAAATTCCATCAATGCCTCTCAGAAGGAGGTTGACACAAAGCATCATTTGTCAGAGATTTATGTAAGGAGTGAAAACTCTGGAAATGTTGGCTGCATTGAAAAGTGACTAACCAGAGTGAGAGTTTTTACATGTAATTCTGTATATAGGAAAAGAAACGAGATTTGCTCAATGTGTGGTTCGTTCGTTCTGATTTCCGGAAGCCTGTTTTTGAGCCCCTTGTGGTGTGAGGCTGCTTAGTCACAGAACAGCACAGCTGATAGAGAAAAACAATTCATATTCAGTCCCGTATAAACCCTGCAAAGCCACTCACCAGGAAGAAAATGCCACAGATTCATCCATACCGTTCATTTCATGTGGATTGTAAGATTCCCAGTTCTCTGTTGACCATATTACTTTCTCCTCCAAATCACTGCCTTCCCACATTTGCCCCTTTCTCAATCCATATTTTCTCATACCCTGTCCTTTTCAAAGTATCTCTAGGATGAAAAAATCCAGAGGTCAGTAAGCTTACTACCCACGTTAAACAGCAGTATGGCTGGGCACTGAGTAGATAGCCCATGCGATGTTTCATCAGTAGCTCAAATCCGTGCCATTTGTGATCCAGCCAGAGCACACCAGCCTTGTATCTTGAGCTACGGTGCAGACAGGGAACCGTTCTGGGCAACATCCCAGGGGCCACATGCTGCTGGTGGAAGGGGCCAGAGGGAAAAGTGGGCTGAGCAACAAATGTGAGTTTCACCTTTGGGCAGCAGGCTAGTTTCTTCTTCACTCACATGCTTCTCTGCCCTTCATCCCGGCAAGTAAAAAGCATAATCAGAGATCAAGCTCCTATAGTAGTGCGGCTAAATTACTCAAGGGGGGTTCAAAGCAGGGCTGTGGCTAGGAACAGATAGAGAGACATGTGGACCTAACCTTCCCCATCCCTGTCTTGTGTAAAGGTAAAGGGACCCCTGACCATTAGATTCAGTCGTGGTCGACTCTGGGGTTGCGGCTCTCATCTCGCTTTATTGGCCGAGGAAGCCGGCGTACAGCTTCTGGGTCATGTGGCCAGCATGACTAAGCCGCTTCTGGCGAACCAGAGCAGCACACGGAAATGCCGTTTACCTTCCCACTGGAGCGGTACCTATTTATCTACTTGCATTTTGACATGCCTTTGAACTGCTTGGTTGGCAGGAGCTGGGATAGAGCAACAGGAGCTCACCCTGTTGCGGGGATTCGAACCACCGACCTTCTGATTGGCAAGCCCTAGGCTCTGTGGTTTAACCCATAGCGCCACCCGTGTCAAATCTCCTGATTTTGCAATCCAAGGGAAACAGCAAAGAAGTTCAACATGTTCACGCTGAAGAGCTGCATTCCCCGAGGTGCGCAGGCTTGCTTCAGTCAGTGGTTCTCAGAGAGCAAGTCAACCCCGAATGGGCAGTCCCTTCCATTTGTTTTCTCACTTTCCAACAAGTACCGTATTTTTTGCTCTATAACACGCACCTGACCATAACACGCACATCGTTTTTAGAGGAGGAAAACAAGGGAAAAAACATTCTGAATGAAACAGTGGATGTATCATTTTTGTGCTTCATGCTGTGGCCACAGACATGTGATCTGATGGTGAATTTGGGGTGACCCAATGCAAAAATCCTGAGAATCCCTGTGGATCCATCTTTGTAACCACGTTTTTGCACCATTGCAGCCCCAGGCAACAGTGGGTGCGTGATTTTGGGGGGGCAGGCTGTAGCCATGGACATGCTATGTGCTCTGATGGTGAATTTGGGTTGACCCAATGCAAAGATCCTGAGGATCCATGTAGATCCATGCTTTTTAACCACGTTTTTGCACCATTGCAGCCCCAGGTAACAGTGGGTGCATGATTTCTGGGGGGCAGGCTGTAGCCATGGACATGCTACGTGATCTGATGGTGAATTTGGGGTGACCCAATGCAAAGATCCTGAGGATCCATGTAGATCCATGCTTTTTAACCACGTTTTTGCACCATTGCAGCCCCAGGCAACAGTGGGTGTGTGATTTTTGGGGGGCAGGCTGTAGCCATGGACATGCTATGTGATCTGATGGTGAATTTGGGGTGACCGAATGCAAAGATCCTGAGGATCCATGTAGATCCATGCTTTTTAACCACGTTTTTGCACCATTGCAGCCCCAGGCAACAGTGGGTGCGTGATTTTTGGGGGGCAGGCTGTAGCCATGGACATGCTATGTGATCTGATGGTGAATTTGGGCTGACCCAATGCAAAGATCCTGAGGATCCATGTGGATCCATGCTTTTTAACCACATTTTAAGTGGGGAGGGAAGGAAAAACACAGAAGGGACAAGGAGCACAAGAGGGGTGTGCAGAAAAGCAGCTGGCTAAGAATGCAGGAGAGGGGTATAACGGGAGGGAGGAAAGGAAGGCAAAAGTTTTCTCTCACCTACCCACCCAACCCAGCCAGCTCGCGCACTCTCTCTCTCTCTCTCCCTTCTGCATGTTTTCAGCAGCACGACACTCTGCTTTCCCCTCTGCTTGCCTGGAGGGGAGGGGCTTTCCCCGCTCTTTGTTCCGTTTGAGCAAACACAGCAAGGAAACATAGGTGGGTGGGCAGTAAGACCCTGAGGCAGAATGCAGGAAAGCAGCTGCTTCCTCTTTTCAGGTTTCCCTTCTAGGAGACGCGCGATTTGATTTTTGCCTGATTTTTTTTGCCTCCCCTCGCGCCATTTGGCTCCAGGGACCACACATTCGCTCAATAACACGCACAGACATTTCCCCTTCCTTTTTCGGAGAAAAAATCTGCGTGTTATAGAAGGAAAAATACGGTATATACCTTGAGTCTTCCAGAATGCACCAACCTAAACCATTGATACAATACAGGAAGCTGTATGTGCCTTTGTTCCTTGCGTTGACTGTTTTTCAGCAAGAAGTCATTTGTTTCAGCCAACCTATCAGGAGCACATATAAACTAGTTACATAGATTTGTTTTTATTTTGTTAAATTTATTTGTATGTCATTGGTAATTGTTTTATATCATTTTATGTAGATAGATAATTTATTACCATCAAAGACCAGCTCACATAACATAATAAAAACAGTGTTCATAAAGATAAAATATACAATTGGAGCAGATTGCAGCAATAGCTCATGAGTTAAAATTGAGATATACCGGTATACATATACCTGTACAACTGAGATTTGGGCTACTGTAAAAAATTGACCCTGAGGCGTCCCAAAGGGCAACTTCAGCATTTTCCTAGTAAGCTATTTTATTCTAGATGATGGTCTGTGCCTACAAATTTGGGCGCAGAATCTGGCTACCAGCCAGATTGTCTTATGATCTTTGCCTAAGAGGAGAGAATTAAGTTTAGACTTGTCTGAAAGATTGGTGAGCCTCTTCAGCAAAGGATCAGTGGTGTCTCTACGAATCTCAACACAAAAGGGCATCTAAATAATAATAATAATAATAATAATAATAATAATAATAATAATAATAATAATAATAATAATAATAATTTATTATTTGTACCCCGCCCATCTCGCTGGGCTTCCCCAGCCACAAAGACCAAAAATACACTAATATGTTATACATTAAAAACTTCCCTAAACAGGGCTGCCTTCAGATGTCTTCTAAAAGTCTGGCAGTTGTTTTTCTCTTTGACATCTGATGGGAGGGCGTTCCACAGGGCGGGCGCCACTACCAAGAAGGCCCTCTGCCTGGTTCCCTGTAGTTTTGCTTCTCGCAGTGAGGGAACCGCCAGAAGGCCCTCGGCGCAGGACCTCAGCATCCGGGCATAAAATATATGTTATATCATTTTATGTACAACAGTTAGTGGTTTTTTAATTAAGCTTTTTATAAATTCTTTTTAAAAGAAACAAAAGGGGGGGGGAACCAAATTGACATAACCCTCTAAATTCTCCCAGGCATTGCACTTCAGAGAAATCCTTATCTGTGGACCCGAATGACTCTGTAAATCCCTGGAACTGGATTTAAAGTGAGCTCTTCCAGATGGGATGGTCTGTCGTTTTTCTCCTCTGTTCTCACTTGACGCTGCCCAGGAGAACAGAAATGTCCAATCTTGGGTTTATGTCTGGCCGGGTGTGAACGGGTTAACTACCTGAAAAGTCAACATTTCTCAACTTCATTTTTTTTAATTGTTCATTTAATTTTATATTTAATTGAGTGCTTACTGTTCCCAACCCTAACCCTGCGGAAAGCCATCTAATTAGACTTTAATTTGATTTTGACCTGTTTTTAGGAGGTAATTTAGTTATTGTTTGATTTTATACCAATGTTATATATCTGATGTTAGCCGCCCTGAGCCTGACTTTGGCCGGGAGGGCAGGATATAAATAAAAGATTATGATTATGATTATGATTTTTAAAAAGCAGGCACCGTTCAGAAAGAAGGGGGTGTTCACATGTTGCATTCAACGAGTGTATGAGGGGCACCTGGTATTATGCTTGAGTAGTTGCCCATGGTGCCCGCAGGTGGATCAAGACCATATTGCTTTGGGTTTGGGGCATATTTCAATCCCATATCTATCATGAGGTTAATAACCTTTGTTTTTCACTGCTGTGGGTGGGACAATTGTTTGATGGCTTGTTTGATCATTCCAGCTTCGGGGAGACAACTCAGACCAGAAGACACTGAGGCTGACGGAGAGGCTGATGCAGAAGATGAGTCTGTGAGTAACACCCAACAGTTTTGCAGCCACCACTGGTTTTAATTCAGAGATTGCTTAGCATCTTTTCCTTGACGACAGGAGCTAAGAAGATCAAACTAAAGCCTGAGTTTAATTCACAAACCATACTGACTCCCTTTTACGCCCAGAACTGGAATACAAAATGCAATTTTATTTCAAAGTCTCCAGTCCATATTAAATGTAACCCAGAGCAGAAACCTAAAAATTGGGAGATGACTGCCTGGTACTTAAAAATAGTAAAGGTAAAGGGACCCCTGACCATTAGGTCCAGTCATGGCTGACTCTGGGGTTGCGGTGTTCA
Organism: Podarcis cretensis; assembly: GCF_951804945.1. Classification (NCBI taxonomy): domain Eukaryota; kingdom Metazoa; phylum Chordata; class Lepidosauria; order Squamata; family Lacertidae; genus Podarcis; species Podarcis cretensis. Next base: position 13,421,449 of record NC_137170.1, on the reverse strand, counting down.
TCTTGCTTTACTGGCTGAGGGAGCCGGCGTACAGCTTCCGGGTCATGTGGCCAGAATGACTAAGCAGCTTCTGGTGAACCAGAGCAGCGCACAGAAATGCTGCTTACCTTCCCGCCGGAGTGGTACCTATTTATCTACTTGCACTTTGATGTGCTTTTGAACTGCTAGGTGGGCAGGAGCTGGGACCGAGCAACGGGAGCTCACCCCGTTGCGGGGATTCGAACTGCCGGCCTTCTGATCGGCAAGTCCTAGGCTCTGTGGTTTAACCCACAGTGCCACCCGCGTCCCTTTTTGTACTTAAAAATACTCGGGGCTAAAGCCCATGGCACATATTTGCCTCTGGGCAAATGAAGATGGCTGATGGGATCTTACCTGTGCTGCATCATACAGCGCACCTGCTTAAAAGGGAAGGGATAGACAAAGGGTTGGATGAGGTGTAAAATAAAGGTTTTTTTGTCACTTGTAAAGGAGGAGTGATGTGAGATAAATGTGGGGCTGGCAAAGGGATTGGTGAGTAGGTGGGGTTGGCGAACAGAGGCAGCAGCCCCAGTTATATGTAATAAATAATGGTTTGCATAGTTGATTTAAACATTTTGGCTGTGGGGAAAAAGAAGTTAGGTATGTCCGAAGAGTCCTGCTGGATCAGCTGAAGAATCCACTGTTATGTCAGTGGCCGAGCAAATGACTCTTAAAAACTCAAAGCCCTGGTATGAAGGCATATGGCCTCTCCCACTGTTTGCCCCCAGGAAATGTCATGCACAGGCATACCACCTTTGATCCTGGTTTTACTGCCGCTCCTTTACGGATACACATCTAACTCTTTTTTTAGTTTTGTCACATTTCGCTGGGGGGGAAGGTGATGCAATTATTTCAAAGGATTCCCTTCCTCTGCTGCTTCCTCTGCTTAAATTAGGGATGGGGAACATTTTTCAAGCCAGTGGTCACATTCCATCAGGAAAAGTGGGGGGGGGGGAAATGTGGGGGAGGGAGAGAGCTAAGGGTGGGCAGAGCTGCAGCCAAAAGTGAGTAGGGATACCTTAAGCTCTCTTTTTGCCACCTCTTCTCTGGAAATGTCTGGCTTCTGTGCTGGGCACCAAGAAAGAGGCTCGTCTTCCTCAGCACCCATTGCAAAAACACAGTGGGCTGTCAGAGGAGCAATAGAGTGACCTTGGGGTTAGAGGCTTGGAGGAGAAACCGAGACTGGGAAGGAAGGGATACAGGCTAGACAAAAACCTACCATGCACCAGATCCTTGGCCCTGATTTAAACTCTTCAAACTGGCAGCGTTCATTGTTCATCAGGGGGTACCTGTCGATGGTGGAAGGGGCTCCCTTGAGACTTCCTCCCTTCGTTGGGGGTTTTTAAGCAGAGGTTGGATGGCCATCTGTCATGGATGCTTCAGTTGAGATTCCTGCATTGGGTTCCTTTCCAACTCTACAATTCTATGCTAAATTCTGTTGTTGTTCCACTCCTACAGGTCGACGAAGTGACAAGTGAAAACATACGACCAAGACCACAAGGATCCTCTCCTGTTTATGAGTATTGCATAGAAGATGAATATTTTAACAAAAAGGCAAGATGTGACACAATGGGATTTTGTCTTTCACTGTTTCGCTAGTGTCAAATTCTCAGTTCTTTTGGACCATCAAGACAATGGCCTCCTTAGCCCTTTGAAGTTACAGGCAAAACTGGCATCAGTTGGCCGTGGAGAGAACCACCTGTTCTTTCCCCCCAAAATGCCCCATTCAAGACACTACATAATGACATAGTGTTGTCCCAAATTCTAGAGGGAAAGCCAATGGACCATTAAGGCAGCTAAGCCCTGCAAGGAACGAGTGGTGATGCTTTATAATCGCCATGATTATAAAGATAAGCCATCTCTCACTTGGCCGAATACTTGGCTGAGTACTTTGGCCCTGCCCTAGATAAAACCATTGAAACCAAGCATATATGGCCAGCTGGAACATCTGAGCAAATAAAAGTGTACAGTGGTGCCTCGCAAGACGAAATTAATTCGTTCCGCAAGTTTTTTCTTCTTGTGAGTTTTTCGTCCTGCGAAGCACGGTTTCCCATAGGAATGCATTGAAAATCAATTAATGCGTTCCTATGGAGACCGCTTGCCAGGCTGGCGGTGCGGAGAAGGGCTTTTCTCCCCACCGCAAGCCTTCAGGACAGGTACGGGAACAGAGGGGAAGGCGCGCAGCGCTTCTCCTCTGTTCCCGGGGCTTGCGGTGGGAGGAGGGTTTTTCCTCCCCACGCCAACATTCAGAACAGCATTCTGAAAGTTGGCGGTGGGAAGGAAAACCCTCCTCCCACCGCAAGTCTTCAGGACAGCCATCCAAAGGCTGGCGGCGGGAGGAGGTCTCTCCGCCCCACCGCCAGCCTTCGGAGCAGCCATCCCAAGGCTGGCGGCGGGAGGAGGTCTCTCTGCCCCACCGGCAGCCTTCGGAGGAGGTCCGAGGACAGTGGGGAAGATGCACTGCGCTTCTCCGCTGTCCCGGAGATTTCCCTATGGGCTTTCGTCTTGCAAAGGAAGCCCATAGGGAAATTCGTTTTGCGAAGCGCCTCCAAAACGGAAAACCCTTTCGTCTAGCGGGTTTTCCGTCTTGCGAGGCGTTCGTCTTGCGGGGCACCACTGTATTTGCCTGGTGACAAAATGGCCCTATAGTTTATTTGCATTTTATGTACTATTTATTTTTGACAATTCATATACTGCTTAATTACACCTTCATTGTATATCTTTAGGCACCATGTGCCTCTTCACCCACCCAAATCTTTGGCTAATTAAACAATGTAGGGCCTTTTAAACTAAACTTAGTGTTTTCCGTGCTATTATGTCATATATTTTTGTGTTCTTATACTGTAAACCGCCCTATGATCCTTGAATGAAATGCAGTATATAAATGTGAATAAATAGGTTTTTTTCCTGGTCCCTGTGTGTGTGTGTGTGTACAGCTATTGTCCAGCTATTGTTAACTTCAGTGCCACTCCCACCACAGAAAAATAGCTAATGACTACAGAATGACAGATGTGTGAGAAGTTTGGCATGATCTGTGCAAATCCATTTCAGCTAACTTAAAAATTACACCTCTGTTTGCAGCTTCAGCAAGATATAGAGAACAGACAAAGACGGGATTCTTCTATCAAAATGAGTGATTCACAGGTGAGCTTAAGGTGTCTGATAAACACTAGGTACGCCCTTCTGTACAGAAGAGCATTGTTTCGGAGCTCTTCAAACTGAATGATCTTCTCATTGATACCTGTCCCTGGACGGGAATGCAACCACAGATTTACAAATACAAGCTTTAACTGTTACTTGCCAAAGAATACTTCCCAAACTGGTTCCAGTTTGCGAAGCCACAGAGGGCCAGTCCATGCAAGTCTTGGGTGTGTGTAAGTTGTATGTTTGGAAAATATGCATGTACAGATCCCCACAGATAGGTACACACTCACACAACTCGGTCTACACATGGTGTGGGCGCATGTGGGTGTGTGCCTGAAATATGTATTCAAGCCTCACTGCCTGTGTGAACCAGCCTATAGGCTTTCTGAAATGTTTCCCCAGTCTTTCAAGGGAGCTTGTGATAGACCAAAGTCCCCACCCACAGATTCTCACTTGTCACAGCACTGAAGATTCTACGTATACATATCCAGGGCTCTGTTGTACTCTATGCTAAGAATAATAATTAAATATCTGTGTCCAGGACATCCAAACAATGATGGATTCTGCAACAATATTTGCATTATTTATTCTACAATGTTTTCTTTTCTGCATAGTTCATTTTGGTGTTGCTTGTAATGGGATGGGAAGAGACATGGCCACTTCCCCACTTGGAAGTCATCTGAAACTGGAAAACACTCTACCCAGAAAACCTTTATGTTGACTCTGAGTATGTGCAAATAAGCCCAGCAGTTCCACTGTTGTCAGTGCAGTTTGCTGCTTTCTGGATGCCAAGGGTTTCAACTATTCAGTATAATGTCAGGTTGAAACCAAATTGTGTGGGAAGATCTCCACGTAGATTTTTCACAATCAAACTGTTTACCCAAGTTACCTTGGGGTTCAATTAATTTGCTGTAGAGCAGCCACACCTGTGAAATGAAACAGGATATGCAGGTGGCTGGAGCTGCGAAGAACGATATTGAATATACCCATTGTACACCTAAGTGAACATTCGTTTTTCAAAAGGAGCCGAATTTAATAATATTCAAAGCATTGTAATAGTCATGCTACTGTCTCTGGATGAGAGACTACTTACTTGAGATGCAGTTAGAGTTCTGTTTTGGTTTAAAACCTGGATAAGGAAACTTTTTAGCCTTTCAGGGGCTAGAACATTCTAGAAGCTTTTGTAAATCTACACAATGTGCAGAAGTGCGCCTTCGATGCAACCACCCATCAGCTGATGTTTACTGATGTCATGACAGGAATGGGTTGAAGTCTTCAATGAAATAAGTTTTGATAATGTACTTTTTGGTCCAACTAGGAATCTATGGAGGTTACCTTACAAACGGAAGTCGAATCTGGTGCAAGTGGTTTTAGTGTGGCTGGTGGAGGAACCGAAGGATTATTTGTGAAGCAAGTTCTCAAAGAGTCCCCAGCATCGAAGTTATTCAGTCTGAGAGAAGGTACAGTAAAGTCTTATGTCACATTTATTTTAGTAAAATTAGCTACGAAAGTGAAACCTGGCCAGATGGGTGGGGTATAAATAAATTATTATTATTATTATTATTATTATTATTATTATTATTATTAAAAGGTTAATTAAAATGTTGGTCAAATTTATGCAAACTTTTTTTAAAAAGCACATTGGACAATCTATAGAGGAGGAGAAAGTGGGCTTTCTCTTTTTTAAACAAATGGCTGAACAAATAACAGTAGAAGGGCCGGGACTAACCTACTTACAGTGCAATCCTATAAATGTCTACTTAGAAGTAAGCCCTATTGCATTCAATAGGCCTTACTCCCAGGCAAGGTGGTATAGGACTGCAGTCTTAGTCAACTGGCTATGATCTAAAATTATCTTGACGGATAGCCAGCTGTAGCTGGAGGGCTTAGAATCTGTAAAAAAATAACTGTACAAATAAAATCCTGCTTGTGTGAATGCTCACACAACCTAAGGGACAATTCAAATGATCAGATACAGCAGTTTTGTACTCCAGGGTGATCCCCACACACACCTGAGACAACAACCTGTTAGATGGTCACTTACAACCTGGTTTTGTGAATGCATTCATAAAGTGCCCATGTTGCAGGATTATCTGAAAATCTCTCTGAAAACCAGCTTGGCCACAATTCTGCATGCACAAGTTTGGGATGCTTGTTATTTCCATCATATGACCTGATTTCTTGCAGGAAGGAGAGCTCCGGTGTCCATGCAGAATTACTATAACTGGAAATTCTATGCAAGATGTCAATACTAGTGTTTAATTCTGGGAGATAGGTGTAAATATTTTCATGAGCCAGTTGTTGAATCAAGACACTAGAATATGTGTTTTTTAATGGTACAACAGACTCCTTTTCAACGGATTTAGAAATGGCCATATCATAGCTGTCAACGTTCCCTTTTTTTAAAGGGAAATTCCCTTATTCTGAATATGATTCCTTGCAAGAAAAGGGAAAAGTTGACAGCTATGGCCGACATGGGTGGGGTGTTTGCTGTTGTTGATAGATGTCTTTGCATAAACAAGGCATCTAATTAACGAGTCCAATCTTTTGACACCCAATTAGTTTTTGCTGCCTCTTTTCACAGGTGATCAGCTTCTAAGTGCCACGATCTTTTTCGATAATATCAAATATGAAGATGCACTCAAGATTCTGCAGTATTCCGAGCCATACAAAGTACAGTTCAACCTCAAAAGAAAGCTCGCCAGGAAGGAAGATCTTGAAACAATGCATTTTGCAACGCAATCCCAAAAAGAAAAAATGAGTCAGGTAATGCACAGCTATAAAATTACACTTCAGATCAAGACATGGATCTTGGGGGAGGTATTAACTTGACCATTGCTCGTGTAATTTTAGGACAGTAGTCTAGATCCGGCGATATATTGAGCAAACAGAAAGGGATTTCTGCTAGACCAAGGTAGCCCTGTCAAATTATCACACTTTTTTCAACCCCACTACAGTGCCTCTCCACTCCCTTGCTACACCACACATTGCTCCAACAGTGAGCCAAGAAACCTCCATCATGCAAACTAACACCCACTCATCTGTCTTTGGATCCAACCTTCAGGTGGTTTTTTTTTTAGTGGAAGTGAAATTTGAGGGGAAGTAGCCTTTGAGGCATTGAATTATTGAAGCCCTTTTTCTGTGTGTTCTTCAGTTTCTGTAAGAATGCAGAAAGCCTCTCAGAATAGGGTGCAATCTCTCTTTCTCCGTGTGTGTGTGTGTGTGTGTGTGTGTGTGTGTGTGTGTGTATAACATTGGGTTGTCGGGCATCTTTTTATTATAATTTATTTAATTTTATACCGTCCTATACCTGGGGGGAGGGACGCAGGTGGCGCTGTGGGTTAAAGCCTCAATGCCTAGGACTTGCCGATCGAAAGGTCGGTGGTTCGAATCCCTGCAGCGGGGTGCGCTCCCGCTGCTCGGTCCCAGCGCCTGCCAACCTAGCAGTTCGAAAGCACCTCCGGGTGCAAGTAGATAAATAGGGACCGCTTACCAGCGGGAAGGTAAACGGCGTTTCCGTGTGCGGCTCTGGCTCTGGCCAGAGCAGCGATGTCACGCTGGCCACGTGACCCGGAAGTGTCTCCGGACAGCGCTGGCCCCTGGCCTCTTAAGTGAGATGGGCGCACAACCCCAGAGTCTGTCAAGACTGGCCCGTACGGGCAGGGGTACCTTTACCTTTTTATACCTGGGGGGAGGTGGTCCTCAGGGCAGTTTGCAGAATAAAATCAAGATATAAAACCACAAAATACATAGTAAAAATAAAAACAACCCAATACCCCCCCCATACACACAAAAAACCCACATTTTAAAAGGGAATAGGATGTGTCAGATGAACCAAAGGCCTAGTTAATGTCTTGGAGACTTTTTAATGCCAACAGGCCCATGCAGCTGTTTACATGTTTCTCGAGCAGCCAGTCATTTAAACGTTTTTTTTTTGGGGGGGGGGGATTACTACTTTTTAAAAATGTGTTTATATTGCTGTACACTGTTCATGGGAGGGTAGTATGTAAATACTTTTATAAATAAAACAGATACATAAAGGGGGTATTTTTAAGCCCAAGAACAACTTCCCTTCATGAACAACTTCCTGAGGGACACAGGCCAGCAGTAGAGAGGGCCTGAGGTAAAAGTGGGGGCGGCCATAGACATACTTTGATGAGGAACATGGCTCTTTGTTTAGCTGGTTGCATTTTTATCCAAAGTATCAAATGTGGTGACAGTAATAATAATAGAAGAAAACAACAACACCAGAAATTGGCTTATAAGTATAAAACCAAATTTACTGGAATAATAGCTAGACTAGAGATAGACTTGTAACCATTCAAACAACAAACATACTAAGGTGCCGTGTGCAAGACAAAGCCTGGAGATACTGTAAACATGGAGTGGATAAATGTACAACTCTATCTTAACAACGTAAGCGTTATACAGACTGGATAAATGAACTGTTCAACAAGTAACGTAAGTCCAATCACAGAATGGCAACCCCATGCCGCCACAACGGCAAGGGTAGTACACTGGGTGGGAGAATATGAAAAAGTTTCAAAATACAGTCTGTATAATGTTTGCTGCACATGTAATTTGTTAAAATAGAATTGGTGGCTGCGTTTCTGGAACCAATGAGAGGAAATAAATTGCAGAAGACTCTGCAATAGTTGCTACGATGAAATTGCAGAGGAATATTGTAACCGGAGGGCAAGAATGATGCCGAAAGCCAGGTGGAATCTGCACACGTATTTAAAAAATGCTGTGAAAATGTTTGTTGTTGTTTAAAAAAAAGTTTTGAAAAATACATTGAACTTGCCATAGCTCACTGTCTCCATCTAGTGTCACATTTGTATAGTGCACTTAAAATGTTTTATTTGCAGCTGTATAGCTGAGTCCCTGGGACGCAGGTGGTGCTGTGGGTTAAAGCCTCAGCGCCTAGGGCTTGCCGATCGAAAGGTCGGCGGTTCGAATCCCTGCGGCGGGGTGCGCTCCCACTGCTCGGTCCCAGCGCCTGCCAACCTAGCAGTTCGAAAGCACCTCTGGGTGCAAGTAGATAAATAGGGACCGCTTACCAGCGGGAAGGTAGACGGCGTTTCCGTGTGCGGCTCTGGCTCTGGCTCTGGCCAGAGCAGCGATGTCACGCTGGCCACGTGACCCAGAAGTGTCTCCGGACAGCGCTGGCCCCTGGCCTCTTGAGTGAGATGGGCGCACAACCCCAGAGTCTGTCAAGACTGGCCCGTATGGGCAGGGGTACCTTTACCTTTACCTTTTTAGCTGAGTCCCCAGTCTAGCATCAACCTTTTGCTGTTGCATGCGAGTAAAGGCATTTCAGCCACACCAACTCGCATTATCCAACTTCTTAGCCTTTTGCTCCAAAGTGGAGTGGAGCCCTGGTCTCAGCAGTGCTGCTGACAGCATTTTGTTTTCTGAGGAGAAAGTGCCTCCTCCTGTTCTGTTTTCGTGTGGTCGGCTGCTGTAATGCTAGGCCCAATCCCCAGGTTAATGGGTTCTGAGAAGCAGGCCTCCTGTCTGCAGCTTCACGTTTCAGGTGAATCACAGCACTTGACAAGCTGAAGACTACTGGCATATTAGTATGGTGCCTAAGGACACTTTCTTGGAGCAGAAGAATCCCCCCCCCGAATTAATCGCTTCCTATGAAGCATCTCAAAGCAATTTCACGATACGATAAAAACCACAAACGAAACAGCTGGTTACATAAAGACAGTTGAAACAATTGCTTATATAAAATCAATTTAAACAACTGCACATAGAAAGCGATTCCAAATAAATTCAAATACCAATTGGGATGAAAACCTCCACTTTTAGAAGGCTTGCGGAAAGAGGAAAGCCCTTCAGCTGGCACAAAAAAAGACAATAAAAACCAGACCTATCTGATAACTAGAGGAAGTTCCATGCTGCCACACTAAGGGCGTATTTCTGACATTGTGCAGAGCAGACATCCTAATATGATTGTCTTAGAAACATAGAATTGTAGAGCTGGAAGGGACCCCCGGGGTTATCCTGTCCAACCCCCTGCAGTGCAGGAATATGCAGATGGCCTATATATATATAATAATATATAATAGTAATATTTTTATTTATACCCCACCCCACGTTGCCTCAGGCACTCTGGGTGGCTTCCAACACACGAATAAATAATAATAAAACATCAAACATTAATAGTAACAATCAGATCCTATAGTACATAAAAAAAAGTCACAATAATTTTAAAATAAGAAATTTATATCAGATAAAGCACTATTCAATAATCCAATAGTAAACGGTAAAATTAAACATCAGCAAATAATAATTTAACGGTTTACACTTATCAATTCCAATAAAGAATTACTAATCTATAATCAAAAAAAGTAACAGCAAATCGCAATGCATAAAATAACAGCAAACGCACAAAACCATGAAAAAGGGTCAAACTGAGAAACAAGGACACACAAGTCAGTTTTTAAAAACTATCCCTGAACTACTCTCTGCCCAGCTGCTTTTGCTGTTCTCACAGTCATGGTCTGGGAAAGGCTCTTGGGGATGGAGGTTGCGACAAGGCAGGTGGAAAAGCCATTGCCTGCAGAAAGTCTCTCCCCCCCCCTCAGTTCTTCCTCTGGAGCAGAGCAGGTCTCCTATAAATATAGGTTGTGGTGACCTACGGAACACAATGCACACTCCAGTTGCGAGATGCGAGGATACAAGACCAAGGTCCTCTTACACAGGACAGGCTTATTATACACCCTTGTGCAAATTAATTGAAACAAACAATGTAGTTTATTGTACAAAACTCACATATACATGTAGAAAACTCACATTAGTAATGGATATTACCTCCACTATTTTTAAGCATCATTTGAACACGGTCTGGCATGGAGTCTACTAGTTTTGAACAGTCACTGTGGATTTTTGGATCCCTGTACCACACTTGAATCAGCGCCTGAATGAGCTTCTCCATAGTTGTACAGTCTACAGCACGGAGGCGACTTTTGCATATAGCCCACAAGTTCTCAATGGGATTTACGCCCGTGGAATTCCCTGGCCAATAAAGTACCTGTATTTGCTGCTCTGTCATGATTTTCTTCATCACTTTCAGTGTGTGACAGGGGGCTAAGTCCTGCTGCAATATCCCAGTACCATCAGGATACGTTTTTTCCCAGCTCTGCAATAACTCTCTTTCGTAGAACCTCAGTATATTGTGGCGAGCACATTATTCCTTCTATTGGCTGCAGGCTTCCGACACCATTATGACCAACTCATTTTTCGTGTTTGTTTTGAGTACAGGATTACGAGTAAGATAGAAAACATGCTTTGTTTCAAGTATTTTTCACAAGGGAGTACACCTTCTCTTATTAACAGCTTCACACTGTGTCGTAGCGGCTAGGAACATTGCATCTAGGTTTCAGGAGGGGTACATCACTGGGGAATGGGAAAAGACTGCAAAATTGAGTAAGTTGTATTATCTACATTATATTTTTCAGCAAGTGTTTGTCACCTTGAATTGCTAGAGGGACCTAATGGTCAGGGAGCTGGGCATGTTTAGCCTGGAGAAGAGGAGGTTAAGGGGTGATATGATAGCCATGTTCAAATATATAAAAGGATGTCACATAGAGGAGGGAGAAAGGTTGTTTTCTGCTGCTCCAGAGAAGCAGACACGGAGCAATGGTTCCAAACTACAAGAAAGAAGATTCCACCTAAACATTAGGAAGAACTTCCTGACAGTAAGAGCTGTTCGGCAGTGGAATTTGCTGCCAAGGAGTGTGGTGGAGTCTCCTTCTTTGGAGGTCTTTAAGCAGAGGCTTGACAACCATATGTCAGGAGTGCTCTGATGGTGTTTCCTGCTTGGCAGGGGGTTGGACTCAATGGCCCTTGTGGTTTCTTCCAATTCTATGATTCTACCTTTTTACATTCCCGGAAGCATGAGGCTTTTATGGAATGTGAATCAGTTGTTTTGGAGACTCATGTTTGTTCTGCTTCCAGTGAGCTCCCAGCACTGGTTTGTGAAGCCGTGCATGCACAACGTTGGCTGCAAGTCACATCTATCCTGTAGTTCCTTGAGAAATACTGCATTTTTATGTGTTTTCTCCATAACCAGCTTCAGTCTGATTTGAAAATGTAAGCCATATGATGACATCCATGCCCCTCTCCACCCACTGATGTGGACAGGCAATGGGAGACTTGGAAAAACATCCAACCTTTTATCTCATTGTATTATGAAAAAAAGGGACGCAAGTGGCGCGGTGGGTTAAACCACAGAGCCTAGGACTCGCCGATCAGGAGGTCAGTGGTTTGAATCCCCGCCACGGGGTGACCTTCCGTTGCTCGGTCCCTGCTCCTGCCAACCTAGCAGTTCGAAAGCACGTCAAAAGTGCAAGTAGATAAATAGGAACCGCTCTGGCGGGAAGGTAAACGGCGTTTCCGTGCTCTGCTCTGGTTCGCCAGAAGTGGCTTAGTCATGCTGGCCACATGACCCGGAAGCTGTACGCCGGCTCCCTCGACCAGTAAAGCGAGATGAGTGCCGCAACCCCAGAGTCAGTCACGACTGGACATAATGGTCAGGGGTCCCTTTATCTTTTACCTTTATTATGAAAAAGCTTTAATAAAAATTATTATTATTATTAAAGGGAAATACACCCAACCATGCTGATGTGTCCGATGATGTCCAAATGAAGCAGAGGGAAATTATCCCACTGTGTTTTAAGCTGGTAATGTGCACACAGCCGAAGTCTCTCTGTTAATTTAGTATGTTTTAACGTTTTGGGGTTTCTTGTTGCTATTTATTCATGTAAACATTCTGATGTACATTGCTTTCAACAATTTTGAAGATGCAAAGGGGTGGGGATTAAATACATACGTATTAAGTACTACAACCATTTATTTTGGAAATTCTATTTCTCAGGGGAAGGAAGCACTGGAAACATCAGAAAAGACATTCACAGAAGAAGATAAAGCAGACTTAATTGTAAAACAAAGAGTTGGAAGACCAAAAAGATCCAAAAAGGACAGACTTTCCTGGCCAAAATTCCAGTCATTAAAAGGTAAAAAGATACTGGGGCAAAGGAGATCTCGTAGCACGTCAGATGCATACGAACATGCGATTCCGGATATTTCCCCAACAAGCACAGACACAGAATCACAATTTCAGCCAGAAGAAATTCATGCAAAAGTTAAAAGAGGAAGTCAAAAGAAACTAAGATTCCCCAGTATTGGATTCAAGATGCACAGAACTAAACAAGAACCAGAGGAGAGGACAAAATACGAAGTCAAACCTCTCACAGACTATGAAAATGATACTGCGCAGGAAATCCCAGAATTAATAACAGTGCAATATTCTACTTCACGGGCTAAAGAGAAAAAATTGGAGGAAATACAGGAACCCAGAAAAGATGTTAGGGAAACAAAATTTGAACTGCCATACCATACAGGTAAATACCCTGAAGTTGAATTAACAATTAAAAAAACAAAAGAAAAGAAATCAAAATCCAAAGCCATCACAAAAAAATCAGAAACGACAGTGATAACAACACAGATAACAAAACCTATATTGCAAACAGGTGAAATACAAGATGTACAAATAAAACAGTTAACACCACCAAAACAACGAAAAAAGAAGCAAAAGGGATCCACAGAAAAAATGTATACAAAATTACAAATGGACAATGAACAAACAGAAAAAGAAAAAAAAGACATGGATGGCATCAAAGGAGTAATTAATCAAAATGAAGAAGATTCAAACGTCATGATAGCAACAACTGACATACGTATGCCGACAGCCAAAGCTTCTTTGGAACTTAAAACTCCACACATACAACTAGAGACACCATCAACTGATATGTCTCTGGGTGCTGCTGAGATTAAGAAGGAGGGCATGGACACTACGTTTAAAATGCCAAAATTCCAAATGCCCAAATTTGGAACAGAACTGAAAGCTCCAGACCTAAAGATTGAGGCACAATCGACTGATATTGCAGTAGGTGGAGTTGAAGCTAATCTGGAGGGCACCGGCAGTAAATTTACGATGCCAAAACTCCAAATGCCCAAGTTTGGAATGTCACTTCCCACAGGGAAACTCGCTGCAGAGGGAGAAATCACCTTACCTTCTGTGGACGTGGAAATCTCCAAACCAGAACTGAAAGGGGAAGTGGCCCTGCCCTCTGTGGGCATCGAGACTGACAGGAAATTGCCCGGAGCTGAAATGAAGGAACCTAGCGTGGAGTTGGAGGTCGCTGAGAAGGGCAAAATCAAAACACTTGATGTCAAAATGCCAAGCGTCAAGGTTCCGGAAAAAAAGGCTCCTCAAGTGGGAGTCTCACTGCCCAAGGTTGAAGCAGACATCTCTGTTCCCAAAGCAAAAGTGGAAATTCCAGAGGCAGAGGTCTCTGTTAAGGTGCCTGATGCAGAAGGGAGAATCGAGAGTGGAGGGATGAAAATACACATGCCAAAGTTCAAGATGCCCAGCATGGGTTTCTCCAAACCAGAGATCAAAGGTCCCAAAGTCGATGTGGACGTCAGCGCACCCAAGGTTGACATCGCTCTTCCAGATGTCAGTGTAACCAAGCCTGAGATCAAAGCAGGTGACATTTCAGCAGATATCAAGTTCACAGCACCTGACATAAAGATTCCAAAGGGGGAAGCTTCCTTGGAACTGAAGGCTGCAGACTTGAAGGTTGAGGCACCATCGGCTGATATTAATGTAGGTGGCATTGAAGCGAAGCTGGATAGTACGGACAGTAAATTTAAGATGCCAAAAGTGGAAATTCCAGAAGCAGAGGTCTCTGTTAAGGTGCCTGATGCAGAAGGGAGAATCGAGAGTGGAGGGATGAAAATACACATGCCAAAGTTCAAGATGCCGAGCATGGGTTTCTCCAAACCAGAAATCAAAGGTCCCAAAGTCGATGTGGACGTCAGCGCACCCAAGGTTGACATTACTCTTCCTGATGTCAGTGTAACCAAGCCTGAGGTCAAAGCAGGTGACATTTCAGCAGACATGAACTTCACAGCACCTGACGTACAGTTTCCTAAGGGAGAGGCTTCCTTGGAACTGAAGGCTCCAGACCTAAAGCTTGAGGCACCATCGGCAGATGTCGCTCCTTGTGGAGTTGAAGCGAAGCTGGAGGGCACGGACACTAAATTTAAGATGCCAAAACTCCAAATGCCGAAGTTTGGAATGTCACTTCCCAAGGGGAAAGCCGCTGCAGAGGGAGAAATTACCTTACCTTCTGTGGAAGTGGATATCTCAAAACCAGAACTGAAAGGGGAAGTGACCCTGCCCTCTGTGGGCATCGAGACTGATTTGAAATTGCCCGGAGCTGAAATGAAGGCACGTAGTGTGGAGTTGGAGGTCGCTGAGAAGGGCAAAATAAAAATGCCTGACGTCAAAATGCCAAGCGTCGAGGTTCCCAAAATGAAGACTCCTCAAGTGGGAGTCTCGCTGCCCCAGGTTAAAGCGGACATCTCCCTTCCCAAAGCAAAAGTGGAAATTCCAGAGGCAGAGGTCTCTGTTAAAGTGCCTGATGCAGAAGGCAGCATTGAGGGTGGCGGAATGAAAATACACATGCCAAAGGTCAAGATGCCCAGCATGGGTTTCTCCAAACCAGAGATCAAAGGTCCCAAAGTCGATGTGGACGTCAGCGCACCCAAGGTTGACATCGCTCTTCCAGATGTCAGTGTAACCAAGCCTGAGATCAAAGCAGGTGACATTTCAGCAGACATGAAGTTCATAGGAACTGACGTACAGTTTCCAAAGGGGGAGGCTTCCTTGGAACTGAAGGCTCCAGACTTTAAGGTGGAGGCACCATCGGCGGATGTCGCTCTAGGTGCAGTTGGAGCGAAGCTAGATAGTACGGACAGTAAATTTAAGATGCCAAAACTCCAAATGCCCAAATTTGGAATGTCACTTCCCACAGGGAAATACGCTGCAGAGGGAGAAATCACCTTACCTTCTGTGGACGTGGAAATCTCCAAACCAGAACTGAAAGGGGAAGTGGCCCTGCCCTCTGTGGGCATCGAGACTGATGTGAAATTGCCCGGAGCTGAAATGAAGGCACCTAGTGTGGAGTTGGAGGTCGCTGAGAAGGGCAAAATCAAAATGCCTGATGTCAAAATGCCAAGCGTCAAGGTTCCGAAAATAAAGACTCCTCAAGTGGGAGTCTCGCTGCCAGAGGTTGAGGCAGACATCTCTGTTCCCAAAGCAAAAGTGGAAATTCCAGAGGCAGAGGTCTCTGTTAAGGTGCCTGATGCAGAAGGGAGAATCGAGAGTGGAGGGATGAAAATACACATGCCAAAGTTCAAGATGCCCAGCATGGGTTTCTCCAAACCAGAAATCAAAGGTCCCAAAGTCGATGTGGACGTCAGCGCACCCAAGGTTGACATTACTCTTCCTGATGTCAGTGTAACCAAGCCTGAAGTCAAAGCAGGTGACATTTCAGCAGATATCAAGTTCACAGCACCTGACATAAAGATTCCAAAGGGGGAAGCTTCCTTGGAACTGAAGGCTGCAGACTTGAAGGTTGAGGCACCATCGGCTGATATTAATGTAGGTGGCATTGAAGCGAAGCTGGATAGTACGGACAGTAAATTTAAGATGCCAAAATTCCAAATGCCCAAGTTTGGAATGTCACTTCCCAAAGGGAAAGCCACTGCAGAGGGAGAAATTACCTTACCTTCTGTGGAAGTGGATGTTTCCAAACCAGAACTGAAAGGGGAAGTGACCCTGCCCTCTGTGGGCATCAAGACTGATGGGAAATTGCCCAGAACTGAAATGAAGGAACCTAGTGTGGAGTTCGAGGTCGCTGAGAAGGGCAAAATCAAAATGCCTGGTGTCAAAATGCCAAGCGTCAAGGTTCCGAATATAAAGACTCCTCAAGTGGGAGTCTCGCTGCCAGAGGTTGAGGCAGACATCTCTGTTCCCAAAGCAAAAGTGGAAATTCCAGAAGCAGAGGTCTCTGTTAAGGTGCCTGATGCAGAAGGGAGAATCGAGAGTGGAGGGATGAAAATACACATGCCAAAGTTCAAGATGCCGAGCATGGGTTTCTCCAAACCAGAAATCAAAGGTCCCAAAGTCGATGTGGACGTCAGCGCACCCAAGGTTGACATTACTCTTCCTGATGTCAGTGTAACCAAGCCTGAGGTCAAAGCAGGTGACATTTCAGCAGACATGAACTTCACAGCACCTGACGTACAGTTTCCTAAGGGAGAGGCTTCCTTGGAACTGAAGGCTCCAGACCTAAAGCTTGAGGCACCATCGGCAGATG
This sequence comes from Podarcis cretensis, assembly GCF_951804945.1. Lineage (NCBI taxonomy): Eukaryota > Metazoa > Chordata > Lepidosauria > Squamata > Lacertidae > Podarcis > Podarcis cretensis. The sequence goes on along the minus strand of NC_137170.1, from coordinate 13,405,049 downwards.
TCGCTCTAGGTGGAGTTGAAGCAAAGCTGGAGGGCACGGACACTAAATTTAAGATGCCAAAATTCCAAATGCCCAAGTTTGGAATGTCACTTCCCAAGGGGAAAGCCACTGCAGAGGGAGAAATCGCCTTACCTTCTGTGGAAGTGGATATCTCAAAACCAGAACTGAAAGGGGAAGTGACCCTGCCCTCTGTGGGCATCGAGACTGATGTGAAATTGCCCGGAGCTGAAATGAAGGCACCTAGTGTGGAGTTGGAGGTCGCTGAGAAGGGCAAAATAAAAATGCCTGACGTCAAAATGCCAAGCGTCGAGGTTCCCAAAATGAAGACTCCTCAAGTGGGAGTCTCGCTGCCCCAGGTCAAAGCCGACACCTCCCTTCCCAAAGCAAAAGTGGAAATTCCAGAGGCAGAGGTCTCTGTTAAAGTGCCTGAAGCAGAAGGCAGCATTGAGGGTGGCGGAATGAAAATACACATGCCAAAGTTCAAGATGCCCAGCATGGGTTTCTCCAAACCAGAGGTCAAAGGTCCCAAAGTCGATGTGGACGTCAGCGCACCCAAGGTTGACATCGCTCTTCCTGATGTCAGTGTAACCAAGCCTGAGATCAAAGCAGGTGACATTTCAGCAGATATCAAGTTCACAGCACCTGGCATAAAGATTCCAAAGGGGGAAGCTTCCTTGGAACTGAAGGCTCCAGACTTTAAGGTGGAGGCACCATCGGCAGATGTCGCTCTAGGTGCAGTTGAAGCGAAGCTGGATAGTACGGACACTAAATTTAAGATGCCAAAACTCCAAATGCCCAAGTTTGGAATGTCACTTCCCACAGGGAAAGATGCTGCAGAGGGAGAAATCACCTTACCTTCTGTGGACGTGGAAATCTCCAAACCAGAACTGAAAGGGGAAGTGGCCCTGCCCTCTGTGGGCATCGAGACTGACAGGAAATTGCCCCGAGCTGAAATGAAGGTACCTAGTGTGGAGTTGGAGGTCGCTGAGAAGGGCAAAATCAAAATGCCTGGTGTCAAAATGCCAAGCGTCAAGGTTCCGAAAATAAAGACTCCTCAAGTGGGAGTCTCGCTGCCAGAGGTTGAGGCAGACATCTCTGTTCCCAAAGCAAAAGTGGAAATTCCAGAAGCAGAGGTCTCTGTTAAGGTGCCTGATGTAGAAGGCAGCATTGAGGGGGGTGGGATGAAAATACTCATGCCAAAGTTCAAGATGCCCAGCATGGGATTCTCCAAACCAGAAATCAAAGGTCCCAAAGTCGATGTGGACGTCAGCGCACCCAAGGTTGACATCACTCTTCCTGATGTCAGTGTAACCAAGCCTGAGATCAAAGCAGGTGACATTTCAGCAGATATCAAGTTCACAGCACCTGACATAAAGATTCCAAAGGGGGAAGCTTCCTTGGAACTGAAGGCTCCAGACTTTAAGGTGGAGGCACCATCGGCGGATGTCGCTCTAGGTGCAGTTGAAGCGAAGCTGGATAGTACGGACAGTAAATTTAAGATGCCAAAACTCCAAATGCCCAAGTTTGGAAGGTCACTTCCCACAGGGAAAGACGCTGCAGAGGGAGAAATCACCTTACCTTCTGTGGAAGTGGATGTTTCCAAACCAGAACTGAAAGGGGAAGTGACACTGACCTCTGTGGGCATCGAGACTGAAAGGAAATTGCCCCGAGCTGAAATGAAGGTACCTAGTGTGGAGTTGGAGGTCGCTGAGAAGGGCAAAATCAAAATGCCTGGTGTCAAAATGCCAAGCGTCAAGGTTCCCAAGCTGAAGACTCCTCAAGTGGGAGTATCGCTGCCCAAGGTTGAGGCAGACATCTCTGTTCCCAAAGCAAAAGTGGAAATTCCAGAAGCAGAGGTCTCTATTAAGGTGCCTGATGCAGAAGGCAGCACTGAGGGTGGCGGAATGAAAATACACATGCCAAAGGTCAAGATGCCGAGCATGGGTTTCCCCAAACCAGAAATCAAAGGTCCCAAAGTCGATGTGGACGTCAGCGCAACCAAGGTTGACATTGCTCCTCCTGATGTCAGTATAACCAAACCTGAAATGAAAGCAGGTGACATTTCAGCAGACATCAGCCTTTCAGCACCTGACGTGAAATTTCCAAAAGGAGAGGCTTCCTTGGAACTGAAGGCTCCAGACCTAAAGCTTGAGGCACCATCGGCAGATGTCGCTCTAGGTGGAGGTGAAGCGAAGCTAGAGGGTACAGACAGTAAATTTAAGATGCCAAAACTCCAAATGCCGAAGTTTGGAATGTCACTTCCCAAGGGGAAAGCCACTGCAGAGGGAGAAATTACCTTACCTTCTGTGGAAGTGGATATCTCAAAACCAGAACTGAAAGGGGAAGTGACCCTGCCCTCTGTGGGCATCGAGACTGACGGGAAATTGCCTGGAGCTGAAATGAAGGCTCCAAGTGTGGAGTTGGAGGTCGCTGAGAAGGGCAAAATCAAAACGCCTGAAGTCAAAATGCCCAAAATGAAGACTCATCAAGTGGGAGTCTCACTGCCCAAGGTTGAGGCAGACATCTCTGTTCCTAAAGCAAAAGTGGAAATTCCAGAGGCAGAGGTGTCTGTTAAGGTGCCTGATGCAGAAGGCAGAATTGATGGTGGCGGGATGAAAATACACATTCCAAAGATCAAGATGCCCAGCATGGGTTTCTCCAAACCAGAGATCAAAGGTCCCAAAGTCGATGTGGACGTCAGCGCACCCAAGGTTGACATCACTCTTCCTGATGTCAGTGTAACCAAGCCTGAAATCAAAGCAGGTGACATTTCAGCAGATATCAAGTTCACAGCACCCGACGTGAAGATTCCAAAGGGAGAAGCTTCCTTGGAACTGAAGGCTCCAGACTTGAAGGTTGAGGCACCATCGGCTGATATTGATGTAGGTGGCATTGAAGCGAAGGTGGAGGGCACGGACAGTAAATTTAAGATGCCAAAACTCCAAATGCCCAAGTTTGGAATGTCACTTCCCAAGGGGAAAGCCGCTGCAGAGGGAGAAATCACCTTACCTTCTGTGGAAGTGGATATCTCCAAACCAGAACTGAAAGGGGAAGTGACCCTGCCCTCTGTGGGCATCGAGACCGATGTGAAATTGCCTGGAGCTGAAATGAAGGCACCTAGTGTGGAGTTGGAGGTCACTGAGAAGGGCAAAATCAAAATGCCTGATGTCAAAATGCCAAGCGTCAAGGTTCCCAAGCTGAAGACTCCTCAAGTGGGAGTATCGCTGCCTAAGGTTGAGGGAGACATCTCTGTTCCCAAAGCAAAAGTGGAAATTCCAGAAGCAGAGGTCTCTGTTAAGGTGCCTGATGCAGAAGGCAGCACTGAGGGTGGCGGAATGAAAATACACATGCCAAAGTTCAAGATGCCCAGCATGGGATTCTCCAAACCAGAAATCAAAGGTCCCAAATTCGATGTGGACGTCAGCGCACCCAAGGTTGACATTACTCTTCCTGATGTCAGTATAACCACGCCTGAAATCAAAGAAGGTGACATTTCAGCAGACATCAGCCTTTCAGCACCTGACGTGAAGTTTCCAAAAGGAGAGGCTTCCTTGGAACTGAAGGCTCCAGACCTAATGCTTGAGGCACCATCGGCAGATGTCGCTCTAGGTGGAGTTGAAGCGAAGCTGGAGGGTACGGACAGTAAATTTAAGATGCCAAAATTCCAAATGCCCAAGTTTGGAATGTCACTTCCCAAGGGGAAAGCCACTGCAGAGGGAGAAATTACCTTACCTTCTGTGGAAGTGGATATCTCAAAACCAGAACTGAAAGGGGAAGTGACCCTGCCCTCTGTGGGCATCAAGACTGATGGGAAATTGCCCCGAGCTGAAATAAAGGCACCTAGTGTGGAGTTGGAGGTCGCTGAGAAGGGCAAAATCAAAATGCCTGATGTCAAAATGCCAAGCGTCAAGGTACCAAAAATAAAAAGCCCTGAAGTGGGAGTCTCGCTGCCCAAGGTTGAGGCAGACATCTCTGTTCCCAAAGCAAAAGTGGAAATTCCAGAAGCAGAGGTCTCTGTTAAGGTGCCTGATGTAGAAGGCAGCATTGAGGGTAGCGGAATGAAAGTACACATGCCAAAGTTCAAGATGCCCAGCATGGGATTCTCCAAACCAGAAATCAAAGGTCCCAAAGTCGATGTGGACGTCAGCGCGCCCAAGGTTGACATTACTCTTCCTGATGTCAGTATAACCAAGCCTGAAATGAAAGCAGGTGACATTTCAGCAGACATCAGCCTTTCAGCACCTGACGTGAAGTTTCCAAAAGGAGAGGCTTCCTTGGAGCTGAAGGCTCCAGACCTAAACGTTGAGGCACCATCGGCAGATGTCATTCTAGGTGGAGTTGAAGCGAAGCTGGAGGGCACTGACACTAAATTTAAGATGCCAAAATTCCAAATGCCCAAGTTTGGAATGTCACTTCCCAAGGGGAAAGCCACTGCAGAGGGAGAAATTACATTACCTTCTGTGGAAGTGGATATCTCAAAACCAGAACTGAAAGGGGAAGTGACCCTGCCCTCTGTGGGCATCGAGACTGAAGGGAAATTGCCTGGAGCTGAAATAAAGGCGCCTAGTGTGGAGTTGGAGGTCGCTGAGAAGGGCAAAATCAAAATGCCTGCCGTCAAAATGCCAAGTATGAAGGTCCCTGATCTGAAGACTCCTCAGGTGGGAGTCTCGCTGCCGAAGGTTGAAGCAGACATCTCTGTTCCCAAAGCAAAAGTAGAAATTCCAGAAGCAGAGGTCTCTGTTAAGGTGCCTGATGCAGAAGGCAGCATTGAGGGGGGTGGGATGAAAATACACATGCCAAAGTTCAAGATGCCCAGCATGGGATTATCCAAATCAGAGATCAAAGGTCAAAAAGTCGATGTGGACGTCAGCGCACCCAAGGTTGACATCGCTCTTCCAGATGTCAGTGTAACCAAGCCTGAGATCAAAGTAGGTGACATTTCAGCAGACATGAAGTTCATAGGAACTGACGTACAGTTTCCAAAGGGGGAGGCTTCCTTGGAACTGAAGGCTCCAGACCTAAAGGTTGAGGCACCATCAGCGGAATTCGCTCTAGGTGGAGTTGAAGCGAAGCTGGAGGGTACGGACAGTAAATTTAAGATGCCAAAATTCCATATGCTCAAGTTCGGAATGTCACTTCCCAAGGGGAAAGCCACTGCAGAGGGAGAAATCACCTTACCTTCTGTGGAAGGGGATATCTCCAAACCAGAACTCAAAGGGGAAGTCACCCTGCCCTCTGTGGGCATCGAGACTGACGGGAAATTGCCCGGAGCTGAAATGAAGGTACCTAGTGTGGAGTTGGAGGTTGCTAAGAAGGGCAAAATCAAAATGCCCGATGTCAAAATGCCCAAAATGAAGACTCCTCAAGTGGGAGTCTCACTGCCCAAGGTTGAGGCAGACATCTCTGTTCCCAAAGCAAAAGTGGAAATTCCAGAGGCAGAGGTCTCTGTTAAGGTGCCTGATACAGAAGGCAGCATCGAGGGTGCCGGAATGAAAATACACATGCCAAAGTTCAAGATGCCCAGCATGGGTTTCTCCAAACCAGAGATCAAAGGTCCCAAAGTCGATGTGGACGTCAGCGCCCCCAAGGTTGACATTTCTCTTCCGGACGTAAGTGTAACCAAGCCTGAGATCAAAGCAGGTGACATTTCAGCAGACATCAGCCTTTCAGCACCTGACGTGAAGTTTCCAAAAGGAGAGGCTTCCCTGGAACTGAAGGCTCCAGACCTAAAGCTTGAGGCACCATCGGCAGATGTCGCTCTAGGTGGAGTTGAAGCGAAGCTGGAGGGCACCGACACTAAATTTAAGATGCCAAAATTCCAAATGCCGAAGTTTGGAATGTCACTTCCCAAGGGGAAAGCCACTGCAGAGAGAGAAATTACCTTACCTTCTTTGGAAGTGGATATCTCAAAACCAGAACTGAAAGGGGAAGTGACCCTGCCCTCTGTGGGCATCAAGACTGATGTGAAATTGCCTGGAGCTGAAATGAAGGCACCTAGTGTGGAGTTGGATGTCTCTGAGAAGGGCAAAATCAAAATGCCTGACGTCAAAATGCCAAGTATGAAGGTCCCTGATCTCAAGACTCCTCAAGTGGGAGTCTCGCTGCCGAAGGTTGAAGCAGACATCTCTGTTCCCAAAGCAAAAGTGGAAATTCCAGAGGCAGAGGTCTCTGTTAAGGTGCCTGATACAGAAGGGAGCATCGAGGGTGGCGGAATGAAAATACACATGCCAAAGTTCAAGATGCCCAGCATGGGTTTCCCCAAACCAGAGATCAAAGGTCCCAAAGTCGATGTGGACGTCAGCGCACCCAAGGTTGACATTACTCTTCCTGATGTCAGTGTAACCAAGCCTGAAATCAAAGCAGGTGACATTTCAGCAGACATGAAGTTCACAGCACCGGACATAAAGATTCCAAAGGGGGAAGCCTCCTTGGAACTGAAGGCTCCAGACCTAAAGCTTGAGGCACCATCGGCTGATATTGATGTAGGTGGCATTGAAGCGAAGGTGGAGGGCACGGACAGTAAATTTAAGATGCCAAAACTCCAAATGCCGAAGTTTGGAATGTCACTTCCCAAGGGGAAAGCCACTGCAGAGGGAGAAATTACCTTACCTGTGGAAGTGGATATCTCAAAACCAGAATTGAAAGGGGAAGTGACCCTGCCCTCTGTGGGCATCGAGACTGATATGAAATTTCCCGGAGGTGAAATGAAGGCACCAAGTGTGGAGTTGGATGTCTCTGAGAAGGGCAAAATCAAAATGCCTGACGTCAAAATGCCAAGTATGAAGGTCCCTGATCTGAAGACTCCTCAGGTGGGAGTCTCGCTGCCGAAGGTTGAAGCAGACATCCCTGTTCCCAAAGCAAAAGTGGAAATTCCAGAGGCAGAGGTCTCTGTTAAGGTGCCTCATGCAGAAGGCAGGATCGAGGGTGGCGGGATGAAAATACACATGCCAAAGTTCAAGATGCCCAGCATTGGTTTCTCCAAACCAGAAATCAAAGGTCCCAAAGTCGATGTGGACGTCAGCGCCCCCAAGGTTGACATTTCTCTTCCGGACGTAAGTGTAACCAAGCCTGAAATCAAAGCAGGTGACATTTCAGCAGACATCAGCCTTTCAGCACCTGACGTGAAGTTTCCAAAAGGAGAGGCTTCCCTGGAACTGAAGGCTCCAGACCTAAAGCTTGAGGCACCATCGGCAGATGTCGCTCTAGGTGGAGTTGAAGCGAAGCTGGAGGGCACCGACACTAAATTTAAGATGCCAAAATTCCAAATGCCCAAGTTTGGAATGTCACTTCCCAAAGGGAATGCCACTGCAGAGGGAGAAATCACCTTACCTTCTGTGGAAGTGGATGTTTCCAAACCAGAACTGAAAGGGGAAGTGACCCTGCCCTCTGTGGGCATCAAGACTGATGTGAAGTTGCCCGGAGCTGAAATAAAGGCACCTAGTGTGGAGTTGGAGGTCGCTGAGAAGGGCAAAATCAAAATGCCTGGTGTCAAAATGCCAAGCGTCGAGGTTCCCAAAATGAAGACTCCTCAAGTGGGAGTCTCGCTGCCCCAGGTTAAAGCGGACATCTCCCTTCCCAAAGCAAAAGTGGAAATTCCAGAGGCAGAGGTCTCTGTTAAGGTGCCTGAAGCAGAAGGCAGCATTGAGGTTGAGGCACCATCAGCGGATTTCACTCTAGGTGGAGTTGAAGCAAAGCTGGAGGGTACGGACAGTAAATTTAAGATGCCCAAATTCCATATGCCCAAGTTTGGAATGTCACTTCCCAAGGGGAAAGCTGTTGCAGAGGGACAAATCACGTTACCTTCTGTGGAAGTGGATGTTTCCAAACCAGAACTGAAAGGGGAAGTGACCCTGCCCTCTGTGGGCATTGAGACTGACGGGAAATTGCCCGGAGCTGAAATGAAGGTACCTAGTGTGGAGTTGGAGGTTGCTAAGAAGGGCAAAATCAAAATGCCCGATGTCAAAATGCCCAAAATGAAGACTCCTCAAGTGGGAGTCTCACTGCCCAAGGTTGAGGCAGACATCTCTGTTCCCAAAGCAAAAGTGGAAATTCCAGAGGCAGAGGTCTCTGTTAAGGTGCCTGATGCCGAAGGGAACATCGAAGGTGGCGGAATGAAAATACACATGCCAAAGTTCAAGATGCCCAGCATGGGTTTCTCCAAACCAGAGATCAAAGGTTCCAAAGTCGATGTGGACGTCAGCGCACCCAAGGTTGACATTGCTCTTCCAGACGTCAGTGTAATCAAGCCTGAAATCAAAGCAGGAGACATTTCAGCAGACATGAAGTTCACAGCACCTGACGTACAGTTTCCAAAAGGGGAGGCTTCCTTGGAACTGAAGGCTCCAGACGTAAAGGTTGAGGCACCACTAGTTGATGTTGATTTGGGAGGTGTTGAGACAAAGGTGGAAGGCATGGACAGTAAATTTAAAAGGCCTAAATTCCAAATGCCCAAGTTTGGAATTTCATTTCCCAAAGGTAAAGCCAGTGTAGATGGCATGGGCACCCTACCTTCTGTGGAAGTAGATGTGTCCATACCAGAACAGAAAGGCGAAGTGACCCTGCCCTCTATGAGCATTGAGACAGATTTGAAATTGCAAGGAGCTGAAATACGGGCACCTAGTGCGGAATTGGAGATCTCTGAGAAAGGAAAAATCAAAGTGCCCGATGTCAAAATGCCAAGCGTCAAGGTCCCCAAAATGAGGACTCCTCAGGTGGGAGTCTCACTGCCAAAAGTCCAAGCAGACATCTCTCTTCCCACAGCAGCAATGGAGAATCCAGAGGCTTCCGCATCTGTCAATGTGCCTCATGCAGAAAGTAGCATTAAGAGTGGCGGGATGAAAATACACATGCCAAAGTTCAAGATGCCCAGCATGGGATTCTCCAAACCAGAGATCAAAGGTCCTAAAGTCGATGTGGACGTCAGCGTACCAAAGGTTGACATTGCTCTTCCAGACGTCAGTGTAACCAAGCCTGAAATCAAAGCAGGTGACATTTCAGCAGACATGAAGTTCAGAGCACCTGACATAAAGATTCCAAAGGGGGAAGCTTCCTTGGAACTGAAGGCTCCAGACTTGAAGGTTGAGGCACCATCAGCAGATGTCGCTCCTTGTGGAGTTGAAGCGAAGCTGGAGGGCACTGACACTAAATTTAAGATGCCAAAATTCCAAATGCCCAAGTTTGGAATGTCACTTCCCAAGAGGAAAGCCACTGCAGAGGGAGAAATCACCTTACCTGTGGAAGTGGATATCTCAAAACCAGAACTGAAAGGGGAAGTGACCCTGCCCTCGTTGGGCATCGAGACTGATGTGAAATTGCCCAGAGCTGAAATGAAGGCACCAAGTGTGGAGTTGGAGGTCTCTGAGAAGGGCAAAATCAAAATGCCTGACGTCAAAATGCCAAGTATGAAGGTCCCTGATCTGAAGACTCCTCAGGTGGGAGTCTTGCTGCCGAAGGTTGAAGCAGACATCTCTGTTCCCAAAGCAAAAGTGGAAATTCCAGAGGCAGAGGTCTCTGTTAAAGTGCCTGATGCAGAAGGCAGCATCGAGGGTGGCGGAATGAAAATACACATGCCAAAGTTCAAGATGCCCAGCATAGGTTTCTCCAAACCAGAAATCAAATTTCCGAATGTCGATGTGGACATCAGCGCACCCAAAGTTGACATTGATCTTCCAGACGTCAGTGTAACCAAGCCTGAGATCAAAGCAGGCGACATTTCAGCAGACATCAGCCTTCCAGCACCTGACATGAAGTTTCCAAAAGGAGAGACTTCCTTGGAACTGAAGGCTCCAGACCTAAACGTTGAGGCACCATCAGCAGATGTTACTCTAGGTGGAGTTGAAGCGAAGCTGGAGGGCACGGACACTAAATTTAAGATGCCAAAATTCCAAATGCCCAAGTTTGGAATGTCACTTCCCAAGGGGAAAGCCGCTGTAGAGGGAGAAATCACCTTACCTTCTGTGGAAGTGGATATCTCAAAACCAGAACTGAAAGGGGAAGTGACCCTACCCTCTGTGGGCATCGAGACTGACGTGAAATTGCCCGGAGCTGAAATGAAGGCACCTAGTGTTGAGTTGGAAGTCACTGAGAAGGGCAAGATCAAAATGCCTGATGTCAAAATGCCAAGCGTCAAGGTTCCCAAAATGAAGACTCCTCAAGTGGGAGTCTCACTGCCCAAGGTTGAGGCAGACATCTCTGTTCCCAAAGCAAAAGTGGAAATTCCAGAGGCAGAGGTCTCTGTTAAAGTGCCTGATGCAGAAGGCAGCATTGAGAGTGGTGGGATGAAAGTACACATGCCAAAGTTCAAGATGCCCAGCATGGGTTTCTCCAAACCAGAGATCAAAGGTCCGAAAGTCGATGTGAACATCAGCGCACCCAAGGTTGACATTGCTCTTCCAGACGTCAGTGTAACCAAGCCTGAGATCAAAGCAGGCGACATTTCAGCAGTCACCAGCCTTTCAGCACCTGACATGAAGTTTCCAGAAGGAGAGGCTTCCTTGGAACTGAAGGCTCCAGACCTAAACGTTGAGGCACCATCAGCAGATGTCACTCTAGGTGGAGTTGAAGCGAAGCTGGAGGGCACGGACAGTAAATTTAAGATGCCAAAATTCCAAATGCCCAAGTTTGGAATGTCACTTCCCAAGGGGAAAGCCGCTGTAGAGGGAGAAATCACCCTACCTTCTGTGGAAGTGGATGTTTCCAAACCAGAACTCAAAGGGGAAGTGACCCTGCCCTCTGTGGGCATCGAGACTGAAGGGAAATTGCCTGGAGCTGAAATAAAGGCGCCTAGTGTGGAGTTGGAGGTCGCTGAGAAGGGCAAAATCAAAAAGCCTGTTGTCAAAATGCCAAGTGTCAAAGTTCCCAAGCTGAAGACTCCTCAAGTGGGAGTCTCGCTGCCAAAGGTTGAAGCAGACATCTCCCTTCCCAAAGCAAAAGTGGAAGTTCCAGAGGCAGAGGTCTCTGTTAAGGTGCCTGATGCAGAAGGCAGTATTGATGGTGGCGGGATGAAAATACACATGCCAAAGTTCAAGATGCCGAGCATGGGTTTCTCCAAACCAGAGATCAAAGGTCCCAAAGTTGATGTGGACGTCAGCGCACCCAAGGTTGACATTGCTCTTCCGGACGTCAGTGTAACCAAGCCTGAGATGAAGGCAGGGGACATTTCAGCAGATATCAAGTTCTCCGCACCTGATGTGAATATTCCAAAGGGGGAGACTTCCTTGGAACTGAGAGCTGCAGACCTACAAATAGAGGTACCTTCTGCTGAGATTACTCTGGATGGTGCTGAGGCAAAGATGGAGGGCCTAGACAGTAAATTTAAGATGCCAAAGCTCCAAGCACCCAAATTTGGAATTTCGCTTCCCAAAGCGAAAGGTGCAGACGAGGAGACCACTTTTCCATCTGTGGATATTTCTGTTCCAAAATCAGATGCTGACATCCAAGGACCAGATTCAGAAGGCAAAAATATTAAACGTGAAAGCTATGAAAAAGAAATTGTTGAAAAAGAAAGCAAATTTAAAATGCCAAAATTCAAGCTTCCATCATTTAGCTGGTCTCCAAAGAAAGAAGCAAGTGTTTCTACTGATATTTATGCAAATTTAGAAGATCCCTCAGTTCCAGTTCCAACAGGTGATATTGAATCTGAATTAACACTCACTGTAGAGGAAGGTGAAGTCCACATTGAAGACCTAGAGGGACATATATCTTTTGATAAAGACAGCGAGAAAACCAAAATCAGAAGGCCTCATTTTAGCATGCCAAAGATATCCCTTCCAAAAATGAAAAGTCATAAAGCAGAAATATCTGTACCACAGCTGCATGCTGACATGACAGTATCTACGATAGAGGATGAAGGAAAGATGTCACTACAAATGCGGGATACAGATATCAGTGGTAGTGATTCTAGAAAAGGCATTAAAATGCCCGAAGTTAAGCTTCCAAGCCTAGAACTTTCCAAACCAGAACTTAAAGTTCCAAAAATGGACATGGAAATCAGCTTACCTGAAAGTGATGTCAAACTTCCTATACCTGATGCCAGTCTTTCTGAAGCAGAATTAAAATCACTTGATGTTGGTGATAATGTTAGTAAAACAATGGCAGAAATTAAAGTCCCTGTGGTGAAAGGCCTAGAAGTAGGAGTTGAAGGACCGTCCACTGATATCTCTGTAGATGGAACAGAGATAAAAACTGAAGGAATGGATGGGAAGATGAAAAGGCCTAAATTCCAAAGGCCTAAGTTTGGAATCTCATTCTCTAAAGGAAAAACTCCAGACACCGAGATTAGTTTACCATCTGAAGATGCAAAAGTTCCTCAGTTGAAAACGACTGCAGATATTGCAGATATTGCAGTAGAGGCTCCAACACTTGAAGGAGAAGGTGACTTAGCTGGTTCAGGAAAAACCGGCCCCGAAGGGAAAATTAAAATGCCCCCAATCCCTAGAGCTGATGTGAAGATTCCAGCAATAGACATAAAATTACCATCAGTGGGTCTTTCTGTGGCACAGCCAGAGACGGAGGCTCAAGATTTGGTTGCTACAGCAAAAGATGCTAAATTTGAGGGAGATATAAAGACTGGAAGTATAGATGCAGAAGAAAAAGAAGGGCATTTCAAAATGCCAAAATTCAAATTGCCATCATTTAATTGGTCACCTAAAAAGGAAGCAAGTCTTAAAACTACTGCAAAGGAACCTCTGGAAGAACCTAAATTGACTATCTTATCAGATGATACAGATGCAGAACTAACAGCAGTTCTGTCAGAAGACCAAGAAGTCCACATGGAGCTAGATGCTGAAATAGCTACAAAAAAAGGTCAGATGAAAAGGCCACATTTTAATATGCCCAAAATCTCCCTTCACAGGCCAAAGCTACCGAAATCGCAGGGTAGCCTGCCAAAAGTGGAGGCAGATATTACTGTGGAAAGAGATGGGGCTTTGGTACACATACCTGATATAGAGAGCAGTTTTACCACACAGAAAGAAGAAGAAACCGAAATATGCATAAAAATGCCAAAGGGCACATCAAAAGTGGAAATCAAAGCTCCCCAAGTAGATACCGATATTAAAGTTGATATTAAGGAGCCCACCACAGATAGTTCAGTTGAACTGAAAAGTGCAGAAATAGGATCTGAAAGTGAAATCAATGTGGATAGTGGAAGTATGAAAATTGATGTTGCAGAGGGCACAATTAGAATGCTAAAACTCCAAATGCCAAAGTTTGGAATTTCAGTTCCAGAAGGAAAATTGCCAGAAACTGGGGTCGCCTTACCCGAAATGGAAACTGAAGTTTCTCATCTACAAGCAACAAAAGACTTTGAGAGACTTTGCGGAGAAGCTCCAACCTTGGAAGTAAAAGCTGAACCCGCTGATGCAGAAATAAAGGTGTCAGCTGGAGAAATACAAATGCCCGGAGTTGACATCGAAGTATCTGGCATATCTGTTCGCAGCCCTGCTGAGCAGGATGCAAAAGAGCAAGGAGAACATGAAGCAAAGTCTGGAGAGAGTCAAACTGAGGAGTCTCCAGGTTGGTTTAAAATGCCAAAGTTTAGGATGCCTTCATTTGGCCGATCATCTTCAAAGGGGAAAAAAGGTGATGCTGAAGGAGATGGCAGTACAGGAAAAGGTCCTCTTGCTGAAGTAGAAATAAAAGCTCCTGAATTGGCAACCCAGTCTCCCCATGTGGTTAGTGAATTGTATTTTGGACAGGACATTTTAGAAGGCAAAGTCATGTTTCCTCAGGAGGACATTACAAAAGATGGAGTTTCAATACAGAAGGAAAAGGACTTCAGAACTGGCCTATTAATGGGGGAAGGCAGTTTTTCACAGGCCTCAGGAAAAGCTGACGATACAATAAGTCCCCTGGGATCTAAAACATATGCTGATGTAGTTAAGCATGGTGCTGAAGGACAGATTGTACAGGTACATAAAACTTCATCCACTGCCCCCACATCAGAAATCAGTGTACCAAATGTGGATATTGACATGACAGTGGCTGAGACACATGCCACTAAAATTACTGTGGCTGGAACAGAGGAAAAAGTTGGTGCTATCATTACAGAGGCAAACGTCGCTGAGCAAAGCCCTGATGCAAAGGCTGAAAAGGAGAGCCAAATAAAATCACCCAAAAAGGATATTCAAGGAAAAGAAAGCATATTCAAAATGCCAAAGTTCAGTTCTTTTGGATGGTCAACCACAAAAACCACCAAGAAAGTTGATGATGCTACATCTGACTTGCAAGAGCCTGATGTTAGACCACCAGAAGTTAGAATGGATGTTTCAGTCACTGATGAAGACTTTGAAATAATAGAGTACCCAATAGAAGGCTTTGAAAAAGATTTGCCCGTGGAAGAAGTGAAAGCAGAAGGGACAGATGGCTCGAGTAAAACAAAATCATCAAAATTCAAGATGCCAAAGTTTGGCAGCTTACGTACCAAATCACAAAGTGCAGAAGTTGATGCTGACCCACCAAAAACAGAGGCTGAGGTGTCACTAGATAAAACTGAAGGACAGATATTTGGAATCCAGACTCAAAAAGCAGAAGAGTTTGTTGACATGAAAAGTAGAAAACTCGACTTTGCAGAGAAACCAGGAGACACCACGGGCAAACAAGTTTTTGAAGATTCAGAGATAAATTTCCATATTCACAAACTTAAAATACCCAAGTTCACATACAGCACATCTGTAGCTGAAGGACAAGTGTTGACTTCAGAAGACACAACACACATGAAATGTGCTGCTACTGATACAGATGGTGATGGTGCCCCTCAACAAGAATTCAGAACTACATTCCTCGATAAGAAGGTAGAAGACATTGGTTGTAATATCCAGAAATCAACAGTCAGAATTACAACATTGTCTGACATCCAAAGAACACAAGTGGAAACTAAACTGCCATCTACAGATCGTTCTTTTGAGGAGACAACAACACTCATACAGAGGCCAGTGGAATTCAACATTAAATTTCCTACAGAAAAAATAGACACCATGAACGGTAAAGTCCAAAAATCAGTAGCTAAAATTACAACACTGACAGAACCAGATATTCAGACAACACAACTTGAGTGTAAACTCCCATCTACTGAGACATTTATTCAAAGTTCATCACTGCACATTGAAGGACCATACTTTGAAGGAAACGGAAAACAGCTACAAGGTAAATCTGCGTTTGACTCCTGTGATTCTGAAAGTCAGGAATCTTTCTCAACTCAGATAGTGAGAGAATCAGAGATTCCTCCATCAGAAGTTCAAACTGCCACCTATGGGTTTTCTCTTTTAAAAGTGAAAATTCAGGAATCACTTGTGAACTTGGATATGCCAGTCAAACTGTCTTCTACAGAATATACGAATGAAATGTTTGAGAGTAAAGATCACCAACCTTCAGGTGAAAAGGCAAGAGAAACAACACAAAAGACCAGCTTTGCTGAACTGAAAGTATCAGACAAAGGCCAAGAACTTACTGAAGAAGCATCTTCTACTACTAAGCTGACAAAGCTGAAAGCATTTGCAGTTGAAGTACAATCTTCCGATGAGTTTGCAGACAGTTCAATGATGCCTGAATCTGCTGTAGAAATTACCGAAGAAACTGAAGTTGCAAGGGCTGAAGAAGAGTCAACAACAGATCCAAAGGAAAAATCTGATAGTAAGAGATCTTCTGGCAGGTTTAAATTTTGGCTTCCAAGTCTTGGGTTTTCTTCCTCTGTTGATGACACAGGCACAGATTCCAAACCTGAAGTTCAAAAACCATTTCAAGAAGAGACACAAGTCGATGCCCCATCCACATCAGACAGTGACACTGCCAAACAAACTGAAAAAGCTGGGTGGTTTAGATTCCCTAAGTTAGGTTTTTCATCTCCAACAAAAAAGGGAAGGGAAACTGATAAAGTAGAAGAGACAGATCCAAAAGAAGAAAAACCTCAGGATGAGGAAAGTCCAACAGAAAAATCAGAAACTTTTTTTGATGCACAAGAATCCTTGCCACCTAATGAAACAGTCGCAGAGAGTGAAACCTCAGAGACCACACCCATTGTTTCATCTTCTGCAAGAACTGAATTGATACTGCTAGAGAAAGGGAAAGCTCCAACCCAAAGCGTTCCTGAAGAGGCATAAAATTAAGATGGTTTCTTTTCCTTCAAAATTCAAGCATACCTAAAAATGTGATGAAACACTTTTCTAGGCAGGGGAGAATTAGAAAACACATTGCCTTCTTTCCAGCAAAAGAAAATAAAACATTACCTTAAAAGGATCGAAGAAATGTTTTGATTAAAATTACAGTACTGTTTTCAAGCTCATTGAAATATAGAAAAATAGTTCTTAACAAAAACACTTGTTGCATGGGACATAAGGAAACAAATTAGACAAAGGAAGCTACTGACAAGAGACATCCGTAGTTCTAATGAAACCAACAAAGACCCTTTCTATTAATTTCCACAAGTGTTCCTTCTTCAGACCTACTTAGAGGAATAAAGACTGGACAAAAGTTTAAATATAATCATTTGAGAATCAAATCACAGCAATGATTTTGTTCTAGATTATTTGCAGAGTATTAGGAAGCTAGTGCTGGGAGAATTAGGAGACATTTTCTTTTTTAGATTTTATTTTTTTAACTGTATTTCTGCTGCTATCTTATGAAAAGTATATATAAATATATTTTCATTATCTTTGAGCAATAGGCATATTTCAGGATCGTTTTGAAACATAGACCAAATGGAAATAATACTGTAAATGTTACAATGCTTATTCTTCCTTTCCAGTCACAAAGCATCTTGCCAGTTTTCAAGACTATCAGTTAAACTGAAGTATCGGCACCTAAAAGACATTGCATATCAGTCCTAAACATTTTGCAGAACAGCATATATAAATGTTACTTCTGAAATTTCTTTTTAATGACACAAAATCTTAGCACCAGTGTCTTAAGATATGTGTTAGCGTGCCTTTTGAAGTTTTATATATGTAAAATATATGGTCACCTGGGTGAAAAGTAGCTATAAGAAAAATATTGCTTGCCTTCATGCTTGTCCTGTGGCAAGTTGGGTAAATGCATTTGCCACTGTACAGAAGAAGCAGTTTTAACTATGCCCCTGCAAATATTTTTTCAAACCTTTGCACTGGGGAGTCAAAAGTTGAACCTGGTACATGATGAACACAGCCAGTTTCCTACCGATTGGAGGCCAACACACACAACATTCCTGTGGCTACCATGCCTGTAACTGATTACCTGAGCAGATACAGGCTGTAGCTGTATGGTGGATACAGGATGGATACAAATGACTTACTATGTGAAAACTTGCCATGGTGCATATTTAATTGGTGTCTGTTTTGTCCTGCCAAGCGGCGAGAGTTTGACCCACACTTCCTCACATTTCTAATCAGGTAGAGAAATGCGGCAGAATTCCTCATGCAATTTTGCAAGACAAAACAAGCCTCTTCTGTTGTTCTTCCCTCATTATTGTGTGATGGGGGAGAGCCAGCTCAAGACATGCTACCTAAGGTGAAAGACAAGATGCCCCCCCATTCCCCTATTCCTCATACAGAAGCCAAGCAGACTGCCGACTGAACCTTACTGCAACACTGCCAGCAGGTAGAACAGTGCATCTGAGGGCAGAGGGCTCACCTACAGGGACACAGGGCAATATTGTGGCACACACAGCTCTGTCCTCCCAACACCTTGCTGCTTGTCTCCACCACCTAGTATCTGCCTGAGGCAATCGCTCCACTCTGCCTAATGGCAGAGCCAACCTTAGGGACCTTCCTGTACACTTTTAGGCTGCCCGTGTGATTTAGAGCATCGGATTCACCAGTGTTCTAACTTGTGCAAGGGATTCAGAAGGATCCCTGGCGCTGAAGTATTTTGCTAAACGTGGAGGACAATGGTGTCAGTTGCCAGGTCATGACAGACTGGGTGGGGTAAGGTCCATGGGGTCATCCACACTTCAGCCATATGAGGCATGAAGGGGGTTACAGTTGACGTGAAAATGCCTACATCATAAATTATGACTTGTCAACCATAATCTGTATTCATTTGTTGACACTTATTCACCCCAGGGTGACTCATTCACCCCAGTGTTGTTTTGTACCCTTCTGCTGAGCAGTAAAAACAAACCCCCCACAGGCCAGGTACAGATATGTAACCACATGATCACCAGTAATCACTCTCAGTCCAAAGACATGTGTTGGGCAGACCAAAGCCGTCACATTCATTAATCCATCTAACCATTCAAAAGCGGCATTCGTTGACTCCAATCTTAAGACAAGGGTCATAAGATCCAACTGTTTTGATAAAGAGAACCTTCTGACCACAACAGTACCCCTACAGAATGGGGGCTGAAGTGGTTTAAGGTGTGTACTTCAGTGTGACTGGATTGTAAACTGGCGTTCAAGTGACTTCAGAAATAAAACTTAATAGTCAGGAGTTTAGTGCTTGGATAAGATGGAAGGGAGCATATGTAAGTGGCTTTAACTTTCCTAAGGATATAGGTTGTAAATAGTTATTGTTTGCCTTTTGGATTATATGAATGCTTGCTACACGTATGCAGCCAACAAGATGGTACACACATGCCTGTGAAACATTGTGCTTATGTACGGCAATAATGTTGATTGTATCCTGGCTATGCTCCTCCTGATACAGAAATAAAAGTAGTACCATTAGTATTGTGATCGTCATTCTGATTCTGAAGAAATACTATCCATGCTAACATGCCGATGTGGCTATCTAAAATGTCTGGGAAAGTTGGGGATTGGGGAATCTCTGGTTGTTAGGACTAGGATTCTGAGTTCATTTGCAAAAACAAATACAACAAAACCCTGGAATGTCCCTGAGAGAATGTCCCTGAGATGGAACTCCTTCCCTTCCATCTGCAGATTTGGGAATTATCTGCAAATCTGGAAATTATCTTCTCTTGCATTCAAGTTTAGCAGTCTGACAATGACTGTTAAGCCTGTACTGTAGATAAAGTCTGCAGGGGGACCTGGGACAATTTCCAAAGTAGTAGGTGAAACTACTACTGTGCCATGTGAACTGCAGATGTCAGAAAATACCTGAGAACAACAAAACCTGGGTTCGGTGGGTAATTTGTCAGTCCTCTATACTCTTGCCAGTTACAGCCCATTTACTTTGTGCCATAGATTTTAATGATAACTGCTTTGAGGTTATTTATGTGTTTGTTACAACCAAGCCACATGTAAATCTTGTGACGTAAATAAGCGAATGATCGCTAGCCATCAGTGCTAGATTGCAGGGTCATTTTCCGGGTTTAGAGAGTCCATGGCAATACGTCAACTTTTCCTCCGCAAAAGTCAGTGTGGCACTGAGAAGCTAGGTAAAGGTAAAGGTACCCCTGCCCGTACGGGCCAGTCTTGAAAGACTCTGGGGTTGGTGCGCCCATCTCACTCAAGAAGCCGGGGGCCAGCGCTGTCCGGAGACACTTCCGGGTCACGTGGCCAGCGTGACAAAGCTGCATCTGGTGAGCCAGCGCAACACACGGAAACGCCATTTACCTTCCCGCCAGTAAGCGGTCTCTATTTATCTACTTGCACCCGGGGGTGCTTTCGAACTGCTAGGTTGGCAGGCGCTGGGACCGAGCAGCGGGAGCGCACCCCGCCGCGGGGATTCGAACCGCCGACCTTCCGATCGGCAAGCCCTAGGCGCTGAGGCTTTTACCCACAGCGCCACCCGCGTCCCACTGAGAAGCTAGAGGGAGTCAAATTGCCCTACCCACAAGGGTGGGCAAGTGACGGGGGTGGTTGTTGTTGCTGCACCGTGGCAGCTCAGGCCATTGGTGAACTCCCCCACGAAATTAGGGCCTTAGTAATTTAATTATATGCCAACCTTCTGACTGGGTTGCCCTGTGGGCAGGGGTTGGCAAAAATTTTAGCCACGGTCCGGTCCACTGTCCCTCAGACCTTGTGGCGGGCTGGAGAAGCGGCACTGGGGGGGGGGCTGCAAGAATAGGCAAGGGGGGCAAGTAGTCCTCCAAAGCCCCAGCTGCTGTGCTTACCTTCCCAGGGGCTGCCGCCACTGCTGCTTCTCGTGGGTAGGCAGAGGGAGCTTGTTCGCTCTGCTCTCTGGTCCACAGGAGCACCAGGGCAGCGGCGGGAAGAGGGGCTGCTTAAAATGGCACTCAACCAGCCAGTTTGTGAGAGGCAGAGGGGGAAATGGAATGGTGCAGGGGGGGGGGAATGGCACAGCCTGAACAAACAGAAGCCCCATGCCGATTCACAGAGAGTCCGCCAGACAGATCCTGAAGGCAATTGGGCCTGATCCGGCCCCCGGGCCTTCGTTTGCTGACCCCTGCCCTGTGGTGTTGATGGACATGAAAGCATGTAACCAATTATGTATTCAGTATGGTTCCACCCTGGCTTTTAGCCCTCGCAGGGTCCTCAAGGCAGCCTCCAAATTAAAAACACAGATATCTAATTTTTTTAAAAGTAATGCAATCCGTGCAACAATTTTTGTTTTTGTTTTTTTAAAAAAAAGCCTTTAAAACCACAAAAGTAGAAAGTGTAAAAGCAAGTCAGTTTAAAATAATATAATGCCACACCAGGAGGTTAGTCAAAGCAGGTTTTTTTTTAAAGGGACTTGAGCGTTCGGCTTTTCAGCTACACTGGGCTCTAGTTCATTTCCAGATAACATTCAAAGTGCTGGTAATTATCAAAACAGTGCAAAATGACTTGGGACTAGATTATTTGAAGGAGCTTCTCTGATTTCAACCTGTCCCATCTACACAATTTACTCCTGGAAAAAGTTACCCTAGGCCTAGTAGAAGCAGTATATTGTCACTTTTTTATATATAATGCTATGCCTATTGCTTCCCGGCTAAGAATTACAGAGAGGCAGAAGCGGGTCTGGTTCAGCTTTCCTTATCAGTTGTACCCTTCCTCCATTTTTTAAATAAATACCCATTCATTTAGCACAAATGTCCACACCAACTCTGCAAGCACAGTTAAGACAAAGGAAGAATAAACATATTTTCGGCATGCTGAGTTCACAGTTAACAAAATTTGCCATGGGTCTTTCACCGTCAGAGCCCAGCAGTCAAATTTCCATTAGGCCTTTATGCATTTTTATTATAGCTTCACGATGTGCGCAAATCAATATCCTTATTCTCCTTGGATATTCCACACATGGTAGACATTGTGGTCGTTTCACGGTGAGGGAAGTTGTGCCACTTGTTGGCCTCCAAGCAATGCCGGATTTACGTACAGTGGTACCTCAGGTTACATATGCTTCAGGTTACATATGCTTCAGGTTACATACTCCGTTAACCCAGAAATATTACCTCAGTTTAAGAACTTTGCTTCAGGATGAGAACAGAAATTGTGCTCTGGCGGCGCGGCAGCAGCAGGAGGCCCCATTAGCTAAAGTGGTGCTTCAGGTTAAGAACAGTTTCAGGTTAAGAACGAACCTCCGGAACAAATTAAGTACTTAACCTGAGGTATAAGCTAAATGGTTTTTTTGAGGGGGGTACTGTAGCCTTATGAGGCTTTGCCCTCGGGTGGGAAAAATATTGCGCCCGGGAAAGGGAAGTGGGAGTCAACAGACACTCAGCTTCCGGGTCATAGAATCATAGAATCATAGTTGGAAGAGACCACAAGGGCCATCGAGTCCAACCCCCTGCCAAGCAGGAAACACCATCAGAGCACTCCTGACATATGGTTGTCAAGCCTCTGCTTAAAGACCTCCAAAGAAGGAGACTCCACCACACTCCTAGGCAGCAAATTCCACTGTCAAACAGCTCTTACTGTCTGGAAGTTCTTCCTAATGTTTAGGTGGAATCTTCTTTCTTGTAGTTTGGATCCATTGCTCCGTGTCCGCTTCTCTGGAGCAGCAGAAAACAACCTTTCTCCCTCCTCTATGTGACATCCTTCTATATATTTGAACATGGCTATCATATCACCCCTTAACCTCCTCTTCTCATGTGGCCAGCATGACTAAGCTGCTTCTGATGAACCAAAGCAGCGCACAGAAATGCTGTTTACCTTCCTGCCGGAGTGGTACCTATTTATCTACTTGCACTTTGACATGCTTTCGAACTGCTAGGTTGGCAGGAGCAGGGACTGAGCAACGGGAGCTCACCCCGTCGCGGGGATTCGAACCACCAACCTTCTGATCGGCAAGCCCTAGGCTCTGTGGTTTAGACCACAGCGCCACCCGCTTCCCTCCATTCCACCCTATGTAGACATACCATAATCCCCAGATATCTGGATTTTATTTATTTGTTTATTTATTTCGAAAACATAAGTTTCTAGCATCTGCAAATCCCGAGATATGATGTCCACATATGCCCATGCCAAGTAAAGAACTAGAGAGTAACCATTCAAATGAGGAAACAAGAAGATGGATTCACTCTGGCCATAGTTTATACATCTGGAGCAATAGGAAGATGGATCATGTGATCGAAAACACGTCTGTTTAGTTGAGGCTCATTCTGCAGTGGTCCTCCCAAACACAAATCATCAAAGCAAAATATATATTCATATGATTTCAACACAGAAAGCTGAACACAGGTATATATGTCCTATTTTTCCATGTGGAGAAAATAGGTGTAAAGCGGCCTTTAAGTAGTTGGTGACAATATAAATATGCACATCACCCACACCAAAATGTTTATATAGCTATATTTACATAATTATATCCCATAGTAATGTATACAGAAAACATAATAAAATTTCCATATTCAAGCCCATAACCAACTTGGACACAGATTTACTAGGCAGGCCTGGGTCAATTCACTTGGTAGCCTCAGTTCCCTATTTTTAAAAGCAAAATAGAAATGACTTCCAATACAAGGCAGATATAACAATTAATATTAGTAGCCACCTTGAAATTCAAGGAACAGTAATACAGAAGGCCATAGAAATCTAATTTAATAAGCAACTCTTGCTGGCAACAGCGGACAAAGCTTTTTAAAATTGCTATTCTGCAGTTGCCTTTTTCAGGCAGAATTGAAGGTACAGTCTTCAAACCTTTCTGGAGCAGTGCTGCTGAAGTCAGTTCTGAACTGAGAAACAGAATGTTAGTGGTTTATGAAGCACAGCTTTTAATGGGTGTGGGGTGGGGGAGCAGAGTAAAGCAGGCCATAATTTTCTCAAATATTGCCACCTTGTGGAATTTTGCAAGTGCAACAATTGCCCGGTTGCATAACTCTCTTTTGATCTCTGGGCTGCACTTTGAAATTGTACAACCAATGAGTATTTGCACAATTTCAGCGCAGTACAACTAAAGAATTAACTTTCCCTTCTTGGGGTTTATTTTTTTGAGTGTGTTGGCTTGAAATTGCTTTTCAAAGGGTGCAGACTAAAAGGCACACCACACCATAGAATAGCATTAGTTGTCAAGGTATTAATAAGGATAAGGATCAAGTGTCGACAAGTGATGGCCAATTCTCATGTACCCTCTTATAATACATTTTCTAACCTAGCCATTCCACAATACACAATATTGGATCAAAGCTGCAGATATGCATAGCCTGGAGAGGATAAGATTTAAGAGGAGTCATTATAGTGGTCTTCAAATAGCTGAAGGACTGCCATGCAGAAGATGGAGCAGACAGGTTCTCTGTTGCTTTATAGCAACATGACTACAGTGGTACCTCTGGTTATGAACGCTTCAGGTTACGAGCTCCGCTAACCCAGAAGTAGCTGCTCCTGGTTGTGAACTTTGCCCCAGGATGTGAATGGCAATCGTGCCCCAGAGGCGCACGTGCAGCGGGAGGCCCCATTAGCGAAAGCATGCCTCAGGATAAAAACGGTTTCAGCTTAAGAACGGACCTCCGGAACAAATTAAGTTCGTAACCAGAGGTACCACTATATAACCAGTGAATAGAAATTGCAGAGAAGCATGTTTCAGCTAAACATTAGGCAAAACTTCCATGTCATATAGCTCTTACTGTTAGGAACAGACTTTCTTGGGAGGCAATAGGCTATCATTCACTGAGTGCATTTAAGTGGTCACCTTCCAGGGACACTGCGGTTGCATTTTGCATTGTAGATCCTGCACTGAGCAGTGTATTGAATTAAATGACATCCAAGTTCCCTTGCAGCTATACGATTCCACAAAAATGAAATTTGTGAACAGGACTACTCCGTGATCAAGGTTTGAGACATCCTGAACCAAAACATTCATCATCTGGCAAATCCACAACAATCCTAGATTTCACACGCAGAAAGCTCGTAACTGAATTCCCATTAGCAATAAAAAATAAGAATAATTTAGCTTTTAAAAGAACTTTTAAATCCATCTTCCCAAGCACAGTCTTTCTGCCCAGGCAGGTCTTCCATTTTTACCGAATATTTGGAATTCCAGTCTCGTTCAAAAAGAGCCCCCAGTTGCTCCTGTATTGTAGGGTTTTTCTTTGTGGCGTCTGTTGAAGACTGCTTGGCAACCAGTCCCACACCTGCAGTGATGCTGAAGTACTCTTCTGACCAGTTAGATGTTCCTTGAGATGTATAAAATGCAGTGTATATAAGGGTGCAATTTTAATTTATCTAGTCACCCCCCCCCCAAAAAAAGCTCAAATTTCCCTGTTATGGCAAACGTATAAGATTTCTGGTTTCAAACAATTGAAAGCACTATTGCTAGAATATTCACTTGAAGCAAAAGCTGCAGAGCTCAAGGAAGAGGGAGAGGAAAGAGACTGAAACAGGCAGGATCCAGTGTCAAGAAAAACCCAAAACTAATGTGAATTACTAGGAGTGCTTTTTATCAGCTTATGGCTATTCTTGGACGTGGTGATTCATGCCCCAGTAACCTCAAGACTTGATTATTGCAATGTGCTCTAGGGTGGAATCTAAACACATATTTTAAAATGCTGTGAAAATGTTTTTTTTAAAAAAAAAAAATTAAATATATTGAATTTGCCATGAGCTCACCATTGCCATCTAGTGTCACATTTGTACAGTGCTTTTTTCTGGGGGTACACAGGGATGTCGGAATCTCCTCTCGGCCAAACTGATAAAGCTCATTTTCCTCCGAGTCCTTCGGAATCGCCCTCCGATGAATAATTAACAACCTGAGCCTTTGATAAGGCCTCAGGCACGTTCCCCCATTCAGCAGAGCTTCAAAGCAGCAGAAGTGATGAGATTTATGGCTACATCACTATGCTTTATTTCTTACTACGCAGACAGCAAAGAAATATACATCCTCTCTCTATGAAAGACAGAGAGCAACTGAACAAAGGAACAAAAGAACAGAGAAACCAGTACGTCACATCCGTCTCCCTTCTCCCATGAGACTTCCAATAGCCTGGAATCCCTGGAATGTAAACAGAGTCCTGTGACTCCAAAAGCAGCTGCTCAGTGGCAAACAGAAACTAACAAGGGGTACACATACCCCTAAACATTTGTGAATCTAAGTGTGGCCTCATTGAGGGGCAGTATTTCAATATGAGTAGGAAAATGACAGTACCCCTAAACATATTTTTTTAAAGCACTGTATAATGCACTTGAAATGTTATGTTTGCAGCTGCATAGCTGGCTTCTACATGGACCACAATCTCTACCAGGCCACAACACTTACCAATATAGACTGCCTTGTCAGTCACCATATATTTGCTGTGATTCAGCCTTGCAAAGGGGATGTTTGTGTGATTTCCAACTGGAACAGTGAAGATTTTCTGGTAAGATGTAAATATAAAAACATGTCTACAATGAGTGGGAATTAAACACAGATGACTTTATGAGTTTCCAACAATTGCCTGCCTTTTCCAAGTAATGGAAATAAAATAGGAATAGCTTTTGGCTAAGCTAGAGTAGACTTTCCACTTCCATTTGCCAGTAAAAGGAAAAGGAAAAACCCACTGCTAAAAATTATAAGAGAGCTTTGCATTTAATAGTGCCTTTTGGGTGCACATCATCTCAATTGGCACAGATGAGGAGGACAACGAAGATGGTCAACTGTATGGGAAAGAAGACCTATGAGGAAAGTGTGGAAGACTTTGTTGTATTCAGCCTGGAGAAGCACTCTTCAAACATAAAAAGAGCTGTCACATAAACGATGGCAAATACCAGTACTTGTTCTCTGCTATCGCAGATGGCAGGACTTCATCTAATGGGCTTGAGCTACCAGAGGACTAAATGGATGGCCAACAAGACCTTCTGCCACTCTCTGATTCTGTCAGTGGCCAAACCAAGATGGTTGTCCTGTCAAGCGGTAAAGAGGTTTTTTTGCCACAGATCAGGTGGCCATGACTGAATTGGTCATTTGTAGTGTAGAGCAGAGGTAGGCAACGTGGGGCCCTCCACTGCAACTCCCATGGTAGCATGGCTAACGAAAGAGAATGTATTTATTTCATAAAATTGATATACCACTTGATTATAGAAAAAAAGCCTCAAGGTGGTTTACAAAAAAGATAATGTTAGGCTAAAATATACGATGTGCAGAGACACTGTCTGTAGTCACTATCTGTATCATCCTGTCAAAGAGCAAGAAAGATTTTACTGCACATCATGTGGTAAAATTGCCATTTATATCAACACAGTGAAAACCCATATCAACACAGCTTTTTAACCTGGATGTACTACAGTACCAATGTGCTTTAAGCTCTTTTTTTTTTTTTTAATCATTCTGGCTCTGCTACATGAGGAGAAATGGAAAACGATCCATATTACTAATTTTAACCAAAATTTATTTTTTCTTCCTGGCTGTGAGAAGAAATTTTTGTTTATTAAATTGTGGTTTATTTCCTACTTGGGGGGAGAGCACACTTTCAGTTTAGCAATCTATAAGTTTGTTTACATTTTAAAATTTATTAATTGGATTGTTGACATGTGCCCAACATCATTGCTGATACCTAAGTTTACAGTTTTTACAGTAGGGAGAAATAACTTTTCAGCCCATTTCATCCTGAGATTTTTTCCTATCCAGCAATGTAACACTTCCTCTTTCCTTCTTGTGGCATTAGCAGCACACAGAACACAAAAGGTGCATTTGAGCATCGCTCCCACTATTCCTATGGGAAGAGATCCTATATGGATAGGAAACAGAAGAAAAGCATTTTAAAACTGCAGTCCAGTTCTAGCCAGTGTAGATTTTTAAAAAGTTGGCATTGCAGGTACAGAAAAAGCAACAGAGTCTGAGGGTTGTCATGTTCACATTTGACACTATGACCCAGAAAAGACTCTTAAAACTTGGTGTACAAGCTACATAAGTCACTGTCAATACCAGGAACATGACACATGTGCATCTGTAAGGAGCCCATGGCCCAAAAGCATGCTTCTTTTACCACTTCGATTGTGATGTTGGCATGTTGATCACTAAGGACACTCAGTGACTCCAAGAAACGAAACATGGAAGAATCAGTATGGACCCAGCAGTTGATTAAAAGCCGTATGTGTATATTTTGGTGTAACGCCACACTTCTCAGAGCATTGTCGATGGGTGGCCAGTATCTACAAAAACAACATTGTAATTAGTGAAGGTTGGACCATAAGGGCAAATGGGTACTGCCCCATTAACCTCAGTTTCAGCCCCCCACCTGCCTGCCTTCTTGCTTACAACCAAACCAGAGGGTGGTACTAGCTGTTAGCTTCCTCCGTCTCAGTTGCCCTTGTAGAACTTGGGAGGAGGATGGGAAGGAAACTATAATTCATTGGCTCTGGCTCTACCTACTGTAGGCCTCATGCCTTACACCTCACCAGTCCATGTGAACAGCAGCCACAAACACTTGTAAAACAATCAACGGGGAGATTTATAGACACAAGAACTATTCAGTTTTGGGCTTCCTACTAAAGCAGAGAAGTAACAGCTTCTGGTGCTAGCTAGCTGTCTTTCACTACATTATTTTCCCATGAAGCCCAGGCTGACCTGCATTGCTTTTACAGTGTGACACCCCAAAACCTGTGTAATTTAGAGCGCATGGTGCAGGGAGCAGTGAAACAACTAATTAGCATTTAGCTAAGAATATAAAAGGGTGCACATATATTCAGGTTTCACTTCATACCTTGGTGGGTGTCTGAAGCGGCTCGTAGGGAAATAATCCATCATGGAAACATAGACAAATTTTTCTGCATCGTAGATAACGTCGAGAACTGCCACGAGATCAAAGGTGCGACCCCCTGGACAAAAGGAAGCAGGAGAAGCCTAGAGCAAAGGAGAACTTTAATTACTACATCATCTATTGATCCCCATGTTTTTTCAGTGAGAATAAACATTTCCTACAGAAGGTTTCATTGTAATCCTATGCACACTTACTAGAGAGTAAATCCCACTGAATTCAGTAGGGTTAATCTGAGGAAAACATGCTTAGGAACTGTCTGCTTACAGAAAAATAAGCTTCAGTGCTTGTTCCATTTAACTGCACTTCCAAAGGACTGTAGCTGTTGATATTGGTAGAATAATTGCTCGGCCATGGAGATGGGATAGTGGCGTTTGCTTCCCCAAGATCCCAGTAGGTTTTGAAGGTTTTCCAGAGATCCTTAGCTAAGCAGCTGCAGTTGCTGATCAAAACCCCCACTTCTTTCACCTGCAGAAAGAGAGAAACTGGAGACCAATATTCCAAACCAAACCTGGAAGAGGAAGAAACAAAGTGAGGTTTGGCCAAAGGGGTCGGCCTCTTTCCCTTGGCCTTCGCCCCACCCCCAGCTGGCCGTCCATTGTTCTCCCAGGCCGGAGGCGGGACGATAGCCACCCTGACCCAGCTGGGAGGCACCAGACCAGGTAAGCCTCCTCGGTGTCGCAAATCCCACCCACCTGTTGAGAAGGGGGTGCGGAAATTGTTGCTTTCACTCTTTCTTTGTACTGGTGTGGTAATATATCTAGCAAGGGCATAAGTTTGAATGAAATCATAGAGCAAAATACAGAAAGCGGAAATGCCCTTTTACAAGTGCTTCGGAGCTCAGCAGTTCAACACCTCTGCAGTCACATAGCACAACCTGGGTTCTGGGGATCGTAACTTGGAGAGCTGCTGCCAGTCTGAGTAGGCAATACTGTGCTATACGGGCAACCAGCCTGACCACAAGGCAGCTTTCTATGATAATGTGTGTGGAATATTAGAACTCTTGAGTTCTCAGGAACTTGTCAGGAGTCATCCAAGTAGGGTAACCCCAAATACCAAAGAGCTCTCTTGTACACTTGATAGTTGCCTGAGAAGCTAGGCCTGCTGAAATTCCCTCTTCTATAAAACTATTAAAGAACACCTGTGCTCTCTCTCTCTCTTTACCTAATCACTCCATCTTCACGGAAAGAGCAGTAACAATGGACTAGCTTTCCTGAAGGATAAACCTGCCCACTAAAACTGATCTTTCTCCATAACATGCAACCATAGAGGGATGTTGGGTGTCTCCAAACAGCGGCAGAATTGGGCTCTCAGATTTCAGCAGTGCCCTGTTCGACACTATAATTCAGTGTCCACCCACCACCCCACCTCTCGTACTCTGTTCTACAGCATTGTTTTGGTGCCCATCTGCAGGGCAGCGCCCGGTGCAACTGCACCAAGCGCCTCTGCTGCAAAGGTGCAATCTGACGTCCCAAGTGGGTGTGACATTGGAGATCTGGGAGGACCAGAGCATTTGGGAAAGGAGAGTTAACCATACGGTATGGGGAAATAATGCAGGGGAAGGGATTAGGCAGTTTTCCCTCAATGCCATACTCCCAATCCAAACTACCCTGCAACTAGTAGCACTTTAAAAATTCAATTTGCAGATCTACCACATCATGTCAAGTTTGGCTCTTAGTTGGCACAGGATGACAGTGGCCCAAGAACCATAGCAATACCATGTGTGAATGGAGTGTGTACCCAGAATCCTGTTCAACACACAGCCAAGCTGGAGCAGTGCTTTGGCAGGCAACATGGAAAGAGTCCCCTCACGGCAGAAAAATCTGAAAACTACTGATGTAGCGTAACAACTTGAGTGGCTATGGTTAGAAACACAAATGTAGGACAAGCTCGTTTGCATCTTTAGATAGATAGTATAAGACTAACTGTCAGGGACTCAGCGGGAGCGCAGGGAGGAGAGGAGATGGAAAGCGAGGGGGAGCAATCCGAGGGCAGCGTAGGAGAATATGACAGCAGCCCGATAGATTCCATGAGCCTCTCCAGCGAATCGGAAGATTCACAGAAGGGGGCGCCGATGGGCAGGGCAAGGGGCGACCCAAGGGGGACACCCCAGAAGCAAGGGGCCAGCGGGGACTCCCAGAGCACCAGTTGCAAATCAGGACCAGCTTCCCCACCAGAGCGTAGTGGGGGGGAGGAGTCCCAGGTGTCAGAGCCCACATATGCACCACCAGCGAGAGAAGATGAGTCAGGGTGGACCACGCCTCCATCGGAGAGCGAGTTAACGGTTAAGAGGAAAGTTGCAGGCTGGGCGCGCGCGCCAAGTTCAAAGGTACAGGCGAGCGGCACAGAAGGTAGCCCGGATAGGGAACCAGGTCCTAAAGCCCGCCGGAAGGAGGGGCAAGAATCGTCAGGGTCAGCGTCAGAGGAGTCGAGGAAGGATGAGACCCTAGCGGGCAGGAGGGCCCAGAGGAGAAAGGAATTTAGGAAGAGGTGGAGCAAAGCGAGAGTCTTAAACTGGTGTGGAGGGGGAGGAGACTCAGACAGGACTTCGCCGGTCTAAGCTCGGGACGTAGAGCTGCACGCTGCGGCTTTGAAATGGAGACTGAATCTCAATAAAGACTTTTGTACATAACTACAGCCTAGCGTTGGTCCTCTGTGAGCTGGGACCTGGAGGCAGCTCTGACACTAACGAAATGTTCTGACAGCTGGAAGGAAAGAAGACAACTGAGCTTGGCCAGCTAATAAGTTTTTATGTTCTCCCCAAATAAAATCACCTGTCTTAACACAACTGGTTCTCAGGATGTTTCCGCGCAAATTTTGTCTTCTTATTAAGTATTGTGAACTCAGTCTCCCCACTCCCACCCCTGTGCCGCTTCAGCTTAATAGCCTTAAATCTCTCACCTGAGTCAGGGCTCTCCAGTCTATGTTGGCACTACCAAGAAATACATGTTTCATGTCTACAATCCAGAATTTGGTGTGCATGACACCTTGGGTGAGTTGTCCAAAATTAATCCTTTTTATGTGGGCTCCTATGGAAAAAAATGTTGTTGTTTTTTAAGAGATTAAAGAACTGTTTCTTGAGATGCTCTCAAGCTGTAACACACATTTACTTCACTGGAAGCCCTTATGCAAATTCACTAAATACCCCCTACAGAGTTGTGGGACTGAGGCACGTAGTAAGACTGTTGAACTCAGAAGGATCTGGAAACCAAGCCTTATGAGGAACAGTTGAGGGAGTTGGGTATGTTTAGCCTGGAGAAGAAGACACTGAGAGGAGCTATGATGGTGATCTTCAAATATCTCAAGGGCAGCCACATGGAGGATGGAGCAAGCTTGTTTTCTCCTGCTCCAGATGTTAGGACTTGAACCAATGGATTCAAGAGAGATTCTGACTAAACATCACGAAGAACTATCTGATAGTAAGAGCGGTTGGACAGAGAAACGGACTCCCTTGCGGGGTGTACTCTGCTTCCTTGGAGGTTTTTAAGCAGATGTTGGATGGCCATCTGCCATGTATGATCTAGTTGAGATTCCTAGAATCATAGAATCATAGAGTTGGAAGAGACCACAAGGGCCATCGAGTCCAACCCCCTGCCAAGCAGGAAACACCATCAGAGCACTCCTGACATATGGTTGTCAAGCCTCTGCTTAAAGACCTCCAAAGAAGGAGACTCCACCACACTCCTTGGCAGCAAATTCCACTGTCAAACAGCTCCTGTAGAGGGTTGAACTAGATGACCTTCGTGGTCCCTTCCAACTCTACAATTATATGTTTCCACGATTCTATGAAATATAATAACAAAACAGCAACTAGCATTCAGAGTCATCATGACTAGGAAGCTTCATTTAGTTCCCTCTTTGCTCACCTTTTGGTGTGCAACAAAGATATGGCAGTTTTAAGAGGCCCTGCAGTTTAACACTTGTGTATTAATTCTTGTGTAAGATTTTTAGTTGCTGGATTTTATGTTGTTTCAGTGACTGTTTTCATGTTGTTTGCTCGGGGGGGGGGGGGGGCTGCTCTGCCAAAAGGCAGAACAGAAGTATTTTAATAAACAGTTACCTCTTTTCTCCAGGGCTTCAAGATCAGTTGAATGTTTAGCCTTAGATGGCACACTTGTTGCAATAAACACAGACACATTCTTCAGAAGCAGGCTTTCAAATTTCTTGAGAACATCTTCACCCTACAGAAGGCAAATCACTTACTTGTATCGAACGAGGGGCGGCACATGCCAAATTCTGCATGGGAAATATCCCTCCAGATCAGGGGATGCGAGACTGGTTGGTTTGTCAACAACATGGTGGTAAAGTCTTCCCATCCTTTAAAATGCTGCCTACACACAGCTGCTGATCTTATTATTATTACCGCATTTTTTGACCTACAGGACGCACTTTTTCCCCTCCAAAAATGAAGGGGAAATGTGTGTGCGTCCTATGGGGCGAATGCAGGCTTTTGCTGAAGCCTGGAGAGTGAGAGGGGTCAGTGCACCCTGGGCTTCGGGCAGATATCTGCAAGCCTGGGGAGACCGGCGCGACTTCCCGCCGGGCTCCCTAGGCTTGCGGATAGCAGCCTGTTCTGGGGTCGGGGGAAGCTCGGGGGGGAAATAAAAGAAAATTAATTTATTTCCCCCCAAAAAAAAACTAGGTGCGCCCTATCAGGCGAAAAATACAGTATTATTAAAAACAACCCTTTCTTATCTCACCTGCTTAGACGATGTGTCATTTACTCCAAGGTCTTCTCCAGTCAAGCTCCAATAATAAGAAGCCACGTGAATGCTTTCCTGGGTTATATTTAACAACTCCATCCATGCTTGGTATAAAGGCTTTGCAGCACTGCTGTTTGGTCCATAAGGCATGTCCCAAGGAAGGCTTTCCACTAGCTGGAAACTGCAAGAGGGAAAGGGTAGCAGAATACTTCGCAGTCAAAACAGTTGCCGCCAAGACAACCTGAGCTAAGTCCCCAGTTCACAGGGTAGACTTCAGGGTGAGAGAAAAGCTTAGTAACATTTTTTCCTGAATTAGCCACCTCTGCATAATAATGTCAGACCAACCAGCCTTCCAGATTGTTTTCAAACTGGCTTGTGTAAAAGGCAAGATGTCGAGTCCCCTTGCCAGATTATATTTTACTTTTAGCTGCCTTAAAACAAAAAAAGCAGTAGTGGAAGTTAGAATCAGCCTTCTAGCGTGTGCATGCTTGGTGTGCTAAATGTGTGCTAAAGAGCCAGTTCAGGAGTTCAGTGATGCATTCCAGCCACTCAGGGAGGGAGCAGAACAAGGTTAGAGGGCTGCAGAAAGGGGGGGTGGCCTGGGGAGTGTCTCAAGGGCCAGATAGGCAGGCTTGGAGGGCCATATTCTGCCCCTGAGCTGAGGTTCTCCACCCTTGTCCAGCCATCCCTCTGCTGTGTGTGTGTGTGTGTGTGTGTGTTTCCAGGCTTTCTGCCTGCCTGGATGTTTGTGTGCCTGCCTGCCAATTTTCGTGTGTCATAAGCATAGCAAGAGTTAGTGTGCACATCAGTGGGTTGGCGGAGGCCATCTTTGGCACACAGCCATCAGAGAGGTGGCTAACCCTCAAAACATCCCTCAGGCTGAAAAGGCTTGGCCACCCTTGACTGAAGGAATTTGCATACCACCCTCTGTAAACATTTCTTCCAGGGTAATTTACAAATGAACGGGATAATATAGAAAAGATGCCCTTTGGCTTAGTAACAGACATGCTGTCTGCTGCCTCAGATTGAAAGAAATGTGTTGTTCCGCTTGTGTCAGACAGTTTCTGGCTGCTCACACACAGGACAAGGGCTGAGGCCCAGTGGCAGAGGATCTGCTTGGCGCATAGAAGATTCCAGACTCAACCACTAGTACCTCCAGGTAGGGCTAGGAATGATGTTCTCATCTAAAACCCTGGAGAGCCACTTCCATTGTCAGTGTAGACTGAGCTAGATGAACCGATGATCTGACTCCGTATAGGGTAGCTTCCTATGTTCCAGCCTTTGCAATTATGCCAAAATTAACCTATCACATCCAAATTAGAGAAGGAAGGAGTATGTAAAACAAATTCATTCCAAAATAGGTGACAGCTGTAATTTTGATCAGTTCCTTTATTCAATCACATACACTTTTCTCTATAATGAGTGTGTGTGTGTGTGTGTGTGTGTGTTTAGGGCAGTATCTCTATTATAGATTGGTATTGATTTTGTATTGACTAGGAGAAGAGGACCTTCTCTGTGGTGGCCCCCTTTCTGTGGATTTCCAAAAGGTGGCGCTTTGTCCTGAATCTCAGGCAAGTCAATCGAAAGATCATGGGATTTTTTGGGCGTGTTTTTATTTTTAAAAAGTTCAACAACTTTCGGGGTGTCCTGTTTTTTACTTTTTGAACTATGGCAACCCTATGTGGGTGGAATTATACTGCTTTTGCCATTAATCACTGTTGTATCTTAGTTGTCAAAGATTTTAACACTGCTTTAATGTGTTTAATGAACAATTACGATTTCTTTTGTGCACCACCTTGGGATGTTCTATGAAAGTCAATATGCAAATACGTAAATAAACGCGCCAATTAAAAAAAATAAAATGAAGTAATATTACATGCTGTATCAGGCACATTCACAACACTTACATTTTAAAAAGAGAAAGATGGCGGCTACTAGTCACAGCAAGTGTGGGAGTGGCCGCCGGGACCACATAACACCAGTCCTGAGAGATCTGCATTGGCTCCCAGTACGTTTCCAAGCACAATTCAGTTTTGGTGATGACCTTTAAAGCCCTAAACAGCCTTGGCCCAGTATATCTGAAGGAGCGTCTCCACCCCCATCGTTCAGCCCAGACTCTGAGATCCAGCGCCAAGGGCCTTCTGGCAGTTCCCTCATTGAGAGAAGTGAGGTTACAGGTTACTACCAAGGGCCTTCTTGGTAGTGGCACCCGCCCTGTGGAACGTCCTCCCTTCAGAGGTGAAGGAAATAAGCAGCTATCTTATCTTTAAAAGACATCTGAAGGCAGCCCTGTTTAGGGAAGTTTTTAATATTTAATGCTGTACTGTTTTTAACACTCGATTGGAAGCCGCCCAGAGTGGCTGGGGAAACTCAGCCAGATGGGCGGGGTATAAATAATATATTATTATTATTATTATTATTATTATTATTATTATTATTATTCCACGCTCAAAGGCAGTGTGGCTCTGACTGCCAGTGGGTGGGAACTGCAAATAGGGAGCTTCCCATAGGCATCTGGTTGGCCACTGTGAGAACAGGATGCTGGACTAAATAGGCCACTGGCCTCATCCTGCAGGGGCACTTCTTATGCTAGGACCAAAAAAGGCACTGGAAACACACACACACACACACACACACACACCAGAAAAAAAAACCCCTCTTTGCTTGTCTTACTTGCATGAATCATTGCATCTAGGGCTGCTGTCTGTCTCAATCACTCTGTCTCTTTCTGTGTTTCGGTCGTCATTATTGTGGGTGTTGAGAACCCCGTCTTCCTCTCCCGGAGAAACTGCAGTGGAGGGTTTCATGACATGAATTCTTATCACAAACAGAAGCCCAGACGCTGCAAGCAGTCCAAACACCTGGAACATGGAAAGAAGACGCATGAAATGTTGTCTGGCAGCACTCCTCTGAGCCAGTAGTGATGTATGGAAGTGAGAGCTGGACCATAAAGAAGGCTGATCGCCGAAGAATTGATGCTTTTGAATTATGATGCTGGAGGAGACTCTTGAGAGTCCCATGGATCAAACCTCTCCATTCTGAAGGAAATCAGCCTTGAGTGCTCACTGGAAGGACAGATCCTGAAGCTGAGGCTCCAATACTTTGGCCACCTCATGAGAAGAGAAGACTCCCTGGAAAAGACCCTGATGTTGGGAAAGATGGAGGGCCCAAGGAGAAGGGGACGACAGAGTATGAGATGGTTGGACAGTGTTCTTGAAGCTACCAACATGAGTTTGACCAAACTGCGGGAGGCAGTGGAAGACAGGAGGTGCCTGGCGTGCTCTGGTCCATAGGGTCACGAAGAGTCGGACACGACTAAACAATGACAACAACAAATGAAAGATGGAGGAGGGACAAAAGAGCCTTGCCTTGAACAGCCCAATAACATTCTGGTACTGCTGAGATTTAAATCAGGGATCTGCTCTTAACCACACCAGCTCCTGAGACTGAGTAGCCTTTTGGCAATGTCTATTAGCCCATAAGAAGGTTAGAGTGTGAATCTGTTCCTTCATAGGTTTTATATAGTTAAGTATATCAAATTCAGGATTTTGATTCTATTCCTTTGGTACACACATAATCCATCCTTTTACCACATTTGCAATTTGGGGAGGGAGGGAATGGATTTAAGTCTCATTTCAGTTCTCAAGCTCAAAACCAGTTTCATTTATTAAACAGAGTGAAACTCTGCTAACCATCCGCCTGTGTCATATAGCAGGTGGATGAGACTTCCTCTTTATATTTTCATCACAGTGCGGTTATAATAAAGTACAGGGAAATGTCAGTGCAGCCCACCTGCAGGGCTGGAAGCAAAACATTTTGCTGCCTAAGGAGGACCAGCAAACAGTGCCCCCTCAGCGCAAACCAAAGTGTATGGTACTCAAGGTTAGGTGGGTTATTTTGGCACCTGAGGCAGAAAACTCTACAAGCACCTCTCCCGGGAAGTAAAAAATAAATTAAATAACTAACAATTTGCTGGGCTTTCATTAAACAACCAGAATAGGCAACCTGAGGCAGCCAGGCCACTTCACAGCGACCAGTGGCAGAGGTGGCCCTGCCACCCAGATCAGATGATTCTGCTTGGTCTCTAAATTTGCTTGCGCCTCCATTCCTTTCCCTTTTGTATTATGCTAGCTAGACTGGGAGCCTGTGGGCAGGGACTGTATTTAAAAAAATGTTAAATGCTTGATACATAGTAGTAGTACATAGGAAGCTGCCTTATACCACTGGTCAGTATTGTCTACACTGACTGGCAGCAGCTTTCAGACACAGACTCCAGCACTGGGGTATGGCCCTTCTCCACTGACCTACAGCCCTTCTAAGTAGTAGCAGTAGTTGCAGTAGAAGTAATCTCTTTTGGGGAGGTCATCAACCATTACTGATCTCCGTGAGGCAACATTTAGACCCCAGGTTAAACACCCTTAATTTCTTCAACATTTCATCATGGGCCCTGTTTGGGCTAACATTTGCTGTACTATTCAGACATCAATTCCTGACATCAGATAATATATACCCCCTTTGTCATGTACTGGCTGGATGCAGAGGAATGAGGCACCAGCTGGGGAACCCCCAAGGGAAGAAGACTCAGAGCCCAGGGGTTGGTGGTGGGACGATGGGTGTGCAGAGGGAGAAGAGCTGGAGGAAGAGGCGTCAGAAGCTGAAGAGGTCACGGGGCGTAGTGAGCAGGGAGAGTCTGTGTCAGATCAAAGTCCAGAATCAGAAGCAGGAGAGGAGGGAGGTCAATAGGCAGAGATGAGTCAGGCCAGTGATGAAGCCAAGGTGTTGTCCCCCTCCTGCTGTGACAAGCTCCCCTCCCCTTGGGTCTCCCAGAACCAGAAAAGGTATGAAGAGGGAGGAACAGAGGCAGACGTGCCGGCGGAGTCTCAGATTGCTTGGGAAGGACCCGGGAGAGGAGGCGGCTTAGGCAGCTATGGAAAGGTGAGGACCTTCAGTCTCCATAACTGCTTCATAGGGGCAAGACTTATGAGGAAGAGTTGCTGTGCTCATTAGACTGGGCACTCCTGAGCAACCTTGTTTCTTCTAGTAAAGCGTTGACTTCACTCACTCCGTGTGTTTTATTGCTGACTCATTCTTGACACCCTTCACTGTGTAGCCTGAAGGTTGCTTCATCCTGTTCTATGACAACTCAGTAACAGGATTGTCCTTGAATGATGGTCAAGAGTCCAAGAGGAACCTGACACTGAAAGACTGGAGGAGACATTCACCAACCTATTCCCACCCCTCTCTGACCACCCTTCTCTGCTGGCTGATGACTGGGGTGAAGGAACCAGTTTTGAAGTACAACCCTCCTAAAGACTTGACACGGAGGGTTCTATTCTTCTACCACAGGACTAAGATTCTGTCTTAGTCAAGCTAATTCAGAGAGACATTTATTCACCGCCCAGTAGGTGCAACTTGGTTTTATTCAGGTACTTACCACATTAATGCACGTTTGCTTGCTTGGGTGCAATTTCAAATAAAAGGGCCTGTTTGTCCTCAGTGGGTTCATTGGGGCGTGTTTCATGATCTATAACACAGAAACGCATGGCAAGGAACTGGAAGAAATAGAGTGAATGGCTTCAGTGCTCCCAGAAAGTCTACTACAGATGAAATTGCCTTATGCAGAGTCAGATAGTTGCTCCATTTAGCCCAGGGATGGGGGATCTGTGGTCATCCAGGTGTTGTTGGACCCCAACACCCATCAGCCCACAGACAATATGACCAATGTTCAAGGACAATGGGAATGTCCCAGGGAATTGTCCCAGGACAATATGACCAATGTTCAGGGACAATAGCAGCTGGAATCTAGCAACCTCTGCAAGGTTCAACACACTTGGCAGGGGGTTGGACTCGATGGCCCTTGTGGTCTCTTCCAACTCTATGATTCTATGATTCTATGATACACCACAGGTTCTCCACCAGATCTACCTCAGCTGTCAACAGTTCTCCAAGGTCTCATGCTGGGGGTCTTTCCCCGGACCTGCTATCTAAGACCCCCTTCATTAAGAGACTAGGGACTGATTTTCTGCACACAAAGACATGCCCTCTGTTACTGAGCATCCCAACCCAAACCATCTCTTACCTTCACTAGTGCATTTAAGTAAATTGTCTCCTAATCATTCAAAAATGCTCACCGTTTTAGGTCGTTCCAGCTAGAAGTCTTTCTACCTCCTTCAGAGGAGCAAGTAACACTCTGCTACTGCTTGAGCGGGGTTTATTGAACTGGCCACATGCTGTGCGTGTTGCTTTTCCTCCCCCACAGTGCCACAAGCGGAACTTCCCCTTTCAAACCAGAATTTCACAGCTGCTAGATTTGAATAATAGAGACTGTCTGGTAAAGGCTATCTGTGCTACACACACTGCCTCAAGAAGTGAATAGTTTCGCATTAAATCTCTCCAAAAATGTCAGGACCATTGTAGAGGGATCACTGCCCTTAAGTGTATATACTATTGTCATCTCTGGTCAAACAGGGTTATAATATTATATTATTATTATTATTATTATTATTATTATTATTATTATTATTATTTTATTTATACCCCGCCCATCTGCCTGGGATTCCCCAGCCACTCTGGGTGGCTTCCAACAAAATGTTAAAATGCAGTATATTATTTTCAGCAGGTTTCTGAAAGGCTGCAAAAACCTGCTTGCCAGAGTATGTTGTGGGATGAGAATAAACACCACAAGCAAATCATAGCACTTTGCACAGACAGGGGCTGGTCGGGAGGACGTAATTTTCCTCTTGAGGCACCCCTTTGCAATGCCCACGTTTCATGTCGTGGCTGGTTTTAAGCAAGATCCCAAATCAGTGCTCGATCTGGAAGAGAGCATAAAGCCAGTGTAGGAGTTTAAGGAGTGGGGAAGGAATTGGGCAGCAGGGTGATGAATAGAAATGACACAATAGAAGGCTAGAAAGGAGATTGCAGTAGTCAGGGGGAAGAGTTCAACAAGTAGGACCTGCAACAAAATGTTGCAGTGTGGAATACTTCTTCTGTTCAGGGTCCCAGCCATCCATCCCCCTTTCAAGAATACTCCATTCCATTGTGCCTCACCCTCAGATTGCCTGCCCCCCCGCCCCATCGACATGTGAACACTGAGGATGCTCTGTTCTCTTCAAACTGATTTTTCTCTCCCCCGTCCATCGCTTTTCATCCCCAACTTCATCATAATTCTGCAACCGTCCTCTTGGGAAGCCCTCAAGGTTGTGGAGCAGGGCCAGTCAGGAGTGTGGCAGCTTGGGGAGAGGATGTAAAGCTTGGAGAAAGCCCTGGGGACCAGTTAGGGAGGCCTGGAGTACTGTGCTTGTTCCCTGAACCTGAGGTTCTCCACTCTTGTATCAAAGGATAAGGCCACTAGCCATCATAGTCATCTAAGCCTTCCCCCAAATTTACATTTGATCCAGGTTGGCTGTGCTCCCAAAACTGAGGTGTATATATTTTTTCCCCCTTTATCATCCTTTACCTGACGTTTACAGTGGTACCTCGGGTTACAAACGCTTCAGGTTACATACGCTTCAGGTTACAGACTCCGCTAACCCAGAAATATTACCTCGGGTTAAGAACTTTGCTTCAGGATGAGAACAGAAATCATGCAGCGGCGGTGCGGCGACAGCGGGAGGCCCCATTAGCTAAAGTGGTGCTTCAGGTTAAGAACAGTTTCAGGTTAAGAACGGACCTCTGGAACAAATTAAGTTCTTAACCCGAGGTACCACTGTATTTCAATTTATTAAAATTAAGTCTTAAAAGTCTGGAGAAAACATTTTTGGAGATGAAAGAAAACCTCTCGTGGAAAACAAAAAAGAATGATTTATTATAGCAAATTTATGATAAAATTATATAAAATAACAATTTATTTTGTTTTTAAAGACATCCACAACATCACCTTGGAACAAAAATATACAGATAAGTTGCCTATCAACCAAATGAAATAAATTACCATATTTTTTTTAAAAAAAGAAAAAATAAGGGAGGATGGGAAATGCCCCACTATGTACGAATTGACGGGGGGGTATTCCAGATTAAAATTATACAGAGTATTTCAAGAGAGGGTGTGGAAACGAAAGAAAAGACAAGTCACTGAAACAGTTTTGAATTATACAAAGTTGAATTTCTGCTATACAGCCCAGCTTGCATTTGTGTCGCATGCAGATGGAATGAATGACTCCATGAACAGTTTGTGTGTGTTTCTGAACAGCAGAAAATGATTTCAGCAGCATAACAACAGCATATAGTTAGGCACAATTCAGCAAGGGGCACATCAGAAAGTGAACAGGTAGTTAATGTACATTTTACAGCTGCAATGTATACAGTTGCTGGATTCAAAATAAAAGAGAAAGACCTCGCATCAGTTTACCAATATCAGTAGCATCTTTGCACTCATACACTTTTATTTTTATTTTTAAAGTAGGTCATCTGTAAACGTTTTCTTTAACTCATTGAAGGATGAGGTTGGGGGCCATTCACACATTATGGGTTTTAGGTGTACACCTAAGACCTGTTAAGTGCATCCCAAAATAACAAAGTGTGCGAGAGGAAAAGAGGAGAATAGGTGTACCATGCTAATACAATCAGTGCACGCTCCCGTGACAAACCTTATTTTGCCTGTAATGTGTGAAGATTCCCCACCCCACCCCACCCGGCTGATTGGCAGGTCAAGTTTTCTCAGGTTCATCAACACAAGCCAATTCCACTTCCAACCTCCCCCAAATGGACATGTTTGGTCACTGAACCTGTGAACAAAGCTCCTGAATGTATCCTGGGGGTGGAACCCTGCAGGGTGAGTGAATCTTAAACATCTTGGGCTCATCATCTAGGCACATGCCGAATTGTTGGAAGAGAGTGTTTCGAACTTTTGCAAAGACTTTGACCTGGTTAAAAATGGTCCTGCGAATTGCCACTTAATTCAGCTTTGTTGTCATCAACAGCATGAGAGTGATAGGCGACACATTATATGCTCAATGCAACCAGGTGCGCTCACTCTCAGATATATACATCCATTCCATCATTATGAACAAGAAGAATGTAACATGTTAACATACCCCAAATAAAACTCACTCCCCCCCCCCAACATATAGAACCAAGCTCAGTTTTCAGAAAGAATCCTGAGGCAAACTGATACCCACCTCACCACTTAATTTCAACGGGATATGGGCTTTTTATTTCTCTGAAAACTTACAAGACAAAGATAGATGTTTAGCACAAACATTTGAAGAAGAAAAAAACAGAGCATGACGATACACGTGAAAACAGGAAGGGGTCATTGAGCCAATGGATTAACCCCGAGACACTCTAGGAAAGAAAGAAACCACAAAAGTTGAAACCCTAAAGTAAATAGGATCTGGACTATTCAAGAAGTATCAGGACGAAGACTTAACAAAGAGTATGCAGCATAAAACTGGGGATTTACGTATGTGTATGTCAGAGGGACCCAAAGCTAGAGTCATAAGGTTTCCTCTTTGGCATAACTACATGTGACAATTTAATACAGCCCAGACTGCAGGCCCTGTTTGGATCAACCTATAATGCAATGTGCAGTAGGAAAACACACTGGACCACCCTTTGCCACCCAGATGCTAGAGTACAGGGAATATCCACATGTAAATGTAGTATCTGCCTAGCATGTGTGCACACAAAATACCTCACATTTAGACCTGAATGACAGGACCACTGCCCAAATTTTATTTTTTTTAAAAAGGTAAACTACAGTGTAGTTTGGGTCTACATCTGTAGACCCTACGAAAGCATTACAACCTATGTGGGATTATCCAAAAGGTTGACAGATACTATCCTTCCCTAAGAGTGTTCTAAGCTTGTTCAAACTAAGCCTGTGCTAAAAAAAAATACAGCATTATATTAAAAGAGAATCAAATTTAGACTTGGTGTTGGCAAACACAAGAGTTGTGTTGCATCTCTATTTGATCATGGGGAAGAACTGGGGAAGTCAAACGATGGTGTGATCCAGCCACCTCCTCTGGCTTTGCTCATTATTTCAAAGTCCTGGAATAATGTCCTGGAATATATTACTGAATAACTTGATCAAGGGGGAGGCAAAAATAATAATATCTCAGCCTAAAAAACCAAGTGGACACAGGCAAGCATTGCCCAGGTTACAGCCTCTTCTCAGTCTCTTGTGGGACAACCCAGTCTGAAGTAGGTCTTTAGGTGAATTTGATGTGCTCCACCATTCCCATGTGGTTTACTGATTTCACAGACAGGAACAAATCGGCTGACCACATGCCAAGATCAACAGTTGACATCTCCTCAACGTGGCTGGATGCACCCTAAGCTGAGTTGGCAAGCACCACCACTCCCCCGTGTGGAACTGAAGGTCCGATCCACACCACATATTCAAAGCACATGGCTTCTCCCAAAGAATCCTGGGAACTGCAGTTTGATGGGAATCGTGCCTCTGGAAAGGCTAAAACTACAGTTCCCAGGACTCTTTGGCGGAATTGCCCTTTAAATGTATGGTGCGGATTTGACCTAAATAACTGAATGTGTAACTTGCTGGGTCCTTCTGTAAATAGGAAGAGCTTTGGAAACCTTTACTGCTGTGTCTCTACAGCAATGGCAGCATTCTAAGTTACACAACCAACTTATCTAACAAAGACGCATGCTATAAAACTAAAACCAGTTAGACATCATGGGTCTTCCACAAGCCGTTAGAGAAACACAAGGAGGCTGCATATGTTGTTCACTTGCCAGACCACTTTGCTTCCTGCCATCTCCTGCATTGTTTTAAACAAATTCCATTTAATAGACTAGCCGTCTTCTCTACTGAATACAGCCACTATCCCCAGGCCCACATTACCAGTAGGTTCCCACCTACAACAACAACAACAGCCACCACCCCCTTTCCTAACCCCCATCTACGGCAACTGGGGATCATCAGACTAACAGCGCCCCTCCCCCAGAAAATCATTCAGTTTCATTCATTTTCAAAAAGATGGACAGAAGATCCACCCCGGCAGCGTTAAGACATTTTGCGTACAATTTCACAGACTTAGGATGAATACATGGAACCTACTGCTTCATAAATGGCTATTGCAGGGCTGTATGTACAGTCCTCTGTATCACTCTGGCAAGTGATGAAGGGAATTTGACTCCACATTTGCACCTTGTCAGGAACCCAACAAGACAGGAGAGTAGTGAAATTCTCCTTGTCGACTGCCAGGGCCATGCAGATAACCTGTTTGTTAACCAAGCAGCACAACAAAGTAACCTAGCAAATAGTCGTTAGGATAAAGAGCATTACCTCTTTGCAAATGCCCAAGATATTCTAACTGTAATTGCTTAGATT
This sequence comes from Podarcis cretensis, assembly GCF_951804945.1. Lineage (NCBI taxonomy): Eukaryota > Metazoa > Chordata > Lepidosauria > Squamata > Lacertidae > Podarcis > Podarcis cretensis. The sequence continues at coordinate 13,361,071 of NC_137170.1, read as the reverse complement.
TCCTGTCTTCTCTCCTTACCCACATAAGTCCCATAAGAGATGGGGGTTAAGTATACATAACTGGGGGAGAACCCGAGACTACAGAAGTCAGTTCTAAAAAGAATTATCTTTCTACCACCAGAAATCATAGACGGTGCTGGTTTGCATCGTTAGTCCACCTAGCTTAGCCTTCCCCAGACTTCCAGATGTTTTGGTCTAAAACACCCATCAACCCCCAGGAGTTGTAACACAAAATGTCTGCAGAGCATTGGGTTGGGAAAGGCCAAGCTAGTTCAGTACTGTCTTTTTCACAACAAAGACGCACGTTCCTTATTTTATTTTTTTTAGCTACTTAGGCAAAAGAGGAATTTTGTAATAGAAAAAAATTCACTAGCATCTCAATAAGTGCAGCCCCCTCCCAGTCAGCAAGCACTAATTTGGCAAGTGGGAGTGGGAAATAATGAATTTTTAAAATTATTATTATTATTTTAAAAATTGTGTTTTTATTAGCATACACCTCAGAATTGCTGCAAAACTATCCTTGGCCTTATCCGAGATTGTATTGGTGGAAGTATAAGATCATTTCAATAATACTGTATTTAAAAGCCACCCACTTCACTCACTTAATTCTTACTAGCCGGAAGGGCTCACATATCTGGATTCAACAGTCGCAGGGTGGCCACAGTGCTTGAAGTAAACTGAGGTTCCAGCTGTTTGTGCGTGTTGCAGGGAGAGAACGAGAGCAATACATTCACCATTACAGTTTGCCCGGATTTGCCAGCTCAAATTCCCCATTCATCTTGGTAGGAATGCTTGACACAACATACAAAATGGGACCAAATAAGGTAACAGAGACAACACGAGGGTGAACTCTGAACCCATCTATGGAAACCCCAGGTGGGATGCTTCTAAGATGGACTCCCGAAATCCACATTCATGCGATCAACATAAGGCAGTAAAAGTTGGAATCTCACCACGATTTGTGGCAACTTTCATTATTGCCAGCCTGAATTTTGGGGAGACCAGGGGAATTGCAGAAGGTGCCGTGCCTGCGATCGGTGATCTCGCTGCCAAATGATTGACAAGCTGGCCATTTGCTAGAGCACAAAAGAGGAGCCCAGGGTCTTGCTGGCTCAACAGAGCTGCATAAGAGCACCCAAGGAACTTGGAGGCAGCACGAGACAATTCTCAATTTGCACCCCTCAAGCTCTATTAAGGAGGCCTCCATTTAGCATGCCTCGCAGGGTGAGGAACGAGGCTCAAGACAGGATTCCTGTGAGTGCAAAAAGCAGCTCAACTCTTATGCTCTTAAACTTCCTATGCATGTCAATGAGGTTTAGAAGCACAGGATGGTGAGTTATGATCAAAATCTTAATTGCTCACACATGGAATACTCAATTCTTTAGCGCCTTCAGAATTCTATGCCATAAACAGGAGACTTTGTGGACTGCATTAAAAACACATTTTGACCACCCGAAAACTTAGTTATGAAACAACTGCCATGAAATAGTACAAACTTGGCAACTTCACTATACAAAATCCTGACCTTGTGACTAATTTGCCGCCTCCTCTACACCTGAATTTCTCCCCCCCTCCCTCTTTTACTGATTACAATAAGGAAATCAAAAATGCAAACTTAATCACTGCCTCTCCATCATCTGTACTCTTTATTACTCATTCCCAGTGGAATCGTAAAAGCTGTGTGATTGGAAGCGGAATGATTCAATGTCATCTTGGTTTCCTTTTTGGAGATGTTTGCAAGTTAACTGCTCTTGGATCTCTGAAAGGAAAAGGGGGAAAAAAGACTTCCACGGTGCATTGCTCAGCTGACAAGTGTGAGGGGGGGGGGGGAATCAGTTTTGGCTGAACCATTTAACGATTTGTATTTAAAATTAAATATACAGCAACAGCCAGCCAGTGCCCCCAAAAGGTACATTTTCAAAACGGAGCCTCTATACAACTAAAACAGACAGCTATAAACAGGCTAAATACAATAACATATCAGAGCTTCGGCAGTACAGAGTGAAGAATACGCAAAGCCTGTTTGCTATGGCACATTGGAGAAATTATGCATCACTTGCTTTCTGTTTAAAAATAAAATAAAATCAGAGTCTGCCTCTGTGCTGAGTATGTGCTGTTCCACAGTCCATTTTTTCCCCTTCCAAAAGGTGTATACATAGGCCTTCCACTCATGCTCACACAGCAGATTGTACCTTTTCGTTTTCTTTTCTTTTGTGCAATGTGTTAGCAATCTAAACAACTGCTCCACACGGACTTGCCCACAACCACTCGTACACAATACTAACACCACGGCAAATTACATACAAGAGGAAAAGCGATAGAAAACTTTCTTGCTAGATCACGTATTTCTCCCCATCCGGAACAAACGTAGCATCCTGCAGGCTAGCAGAGCCAAAGTTTGATTTCTGCACGTAATTTCTCTTCTTGACAGGAGACAACGCCTCCAACATGGACCCGGAACTGTTGTTAGCAGTCCTGATTTTCGCCGCCACAGACTGTGTTGTAGCAGAAGACATTTTGTTATTGGCAAGCACATCCAAGTTTCCACTTGGGTCAATGATGGCATTTATAACTGCAGAAAAGAGGGGGAGAAAGCCAAGTCAGACTTAAGATGGATTTATAGGGCTACAGGGCTGGCTACACATTCTCATTCTCTCTCTCTCCCTCTCTCTCTCCACTCAATGCTAAAACCCAGTTACTTCACACTTGATGGCTGGCAGTCAAGCAGATGAAAGGCTTCTATTTTATTTTGTTTCTTAAGTATTATCTGTTTTATCGCTTTATTATTAATAATAATATTCTGTTGGGAGCCGCCCAGAGTGGCTGGGGAGGCCCAACCAGAAGAGCAGGGTATAAATATTATTATTATTATTATCATCATCATCATTATCATCATCATCTCCAAAACAATGCCAGGTGATATAAAACCTGGAATGCAGGGAGCTGGGCAGCAGGTGGCACTATAATAATATAATAATAATTTATTATTTGTACCCCACCTACCTGGCTGGGTTTCCCCAGCCCCTCTGGGTGGCTCCCAACAAAATATTAATGATAATAATAAATAAAAAGCAATAAAACAGCAAACATTAAAAACTTCCCTAAATAGGGCTGCCTTCAGATGTTTTCTAAAAGTCAGATAGTTGTTTATTTCCTTCTGATCTGATGGGAGAGCATTCCACAGGGCGGGCGCCACTACCAAGAAGGCCCCTCTGCCTGGTTCCCTGTAACTTTGCTTCTCGCAGTGAGGGAACTGCCAGAAGGCCCTCGGAGCTGGACCTCAGTGTCCCAGTTGAATGATAGGGGTGGAGACGCTCCTTCAGGTATACTGGACCGAGGCGTTTAGGGCTTTAAAGGTCAGCACCAACACTTTGAATTGTGCTTGGAAACGTACATATGTTCTTCTTTCCCTTTTATCTGTGGGTGGATCTACACTCATGGTTTATAACTTTAAGAAAGAGTTAAGGGATGATTTCCAAAACATAAGGGTCACATTACGTTTTGCTAAGGTTAATAAAGTGTTAGTAAATGTGACACCAGAGGGCGCTGCAGAGCAACCAGGAACCGGGCAGTAAGGGGAACTGCTGTTACAGAGGAATAACAATACAGTGGTGCCCTGCAAGACGAACGCCTCGCAAGACGGAAAACCCGCTAGACGAAGAGCCTCACGGAGCGGATTAATTTCGTCTTGCGAGGCACCACTGTAAGGTAATGAATGTAATTTTTGCAGTATGCCCTGTGACGTTTTAGAACAGCATAGGCAATATTGTTCTAATGACGTTTAAAAAGGTGAGTGTAGATCCAGCCCAGCTCTTAGTACAATAAACTGCATTTATCGCAAATCAAAGAGAAACAGGGAAGTCAAAATAAGGCAAACCTTCTAGTTGTTTCTGGACTCTGCGGAGCTCCTTCAAAATAGAGCTGATTTCCTAGTAATAAAGAACGATATGTTTAGTAATTCAAACGCTCAAGGGACTGAGAACGCGTTTATTCTATCAGTGAAAGCAATTTCTGTTTAGCTCCAGATCTGTTCAACTTCCCATATTAAAACATAAACTGGGGCAAAGTTTCTAAATTTGCCTCTATTTTTTTCTATTTAAAGGTTTTAAAAGTCACATTTGGTTTTTGAAAGCTTCACCCCACCTGCCCTCTAGTAGCAGTAAAACTCAGTATTTTGACCTTACAAATGTGCAGATATTGCTGCTAACATTTAAGAGAAGCCATGTACCAGTGCCCTTTCAAAAAAAAAAAGGGGGGGGGGAAGGAGACAAAATTAAGAACCAAAATCTGTAACGTGCCAGGTTTCGAGATTTCTGCTTCAGATGCACATTTCAATGAACGTAACAGAAGAAGAGGCTGCCTAGTCCAACATCATATTCTCACAGTGGCCGAAAAGATGCTTAGGGGAAGATCTTGAAAGTGACAGCACTTTCTCCAATTGTGATTTCCAGTAACTGATAATCAGAGGCATAATCCTCTTATGAAGTCATTCAAGTTGGTGGTTATTACTACATCTAGTGGAAGCACTTTCCATAGTTTAACAATGTGCTCCATTAAGAAATTGCTTTATTCTGTTTGTCCTGAACTTTCCAAAATTCAGCGTTGTTTTGCTGGTTGTCCCTGAATTCTCGCATAATTTTATACACCTCTATCATGCCGCCCCCCCCCCTGTACTCATTCTAGTGCCCTGCATTCATCTCAACTGTGCCATAAATAAATAAAAGAAGGAAGGTAGGTTTGTGCATGTAAGTCTAAGGGTTGCAGATCGATAAAGACTTCTTGTAAAACCAAGCACACAGTTCAGGACAAACATTCCCCACCTTGTTTGAGGTCTTTAGAATTGGCACTTCATTTTCAGAGTTAATCTTGGCCTCCATCTCCTCCCATGTCCGCTCAGTATTCTGGAACAGAATTCTGACACACAACATAAGACAATATTTTGTCAAAAAAAGAAACACGCTCAGGAATACAGTAATAAACTAGGGTGGAGAACCTGTGGCCCTTGTGGTCTCCACTCTCTCTCTCTTTTATTATGTATTTTATCTTCTTCTTTTTGTATTTGTATGCTGTGAATCGCCCTGAGATCTTTGGGTGAAGGATGGTCTACACATTTAATAAATTAAAAATTAAATTAAATTAAATTCCCATCAGGCCCAAGCTGATGATGGGGGTGATGGGAGTTGTAGTCCAACAACAACTGGACAACCACAGATTCCCCCGCCCCTGGCTTATAGATCTGCCTGTCGATGCATTAAGATCATCCTTAGTTATGAGAAAGGAGATTTCAATGAAACATCACGAAGAACTTTCTGGTGGTTAAGAGCTGTTCGCCAGTGGAATGGTCTCCCTCGGGAGGTGGTGGACTCTCCTTCCTTGGAAGTTTTTATCAGAGGTTGGATGGCCATCTGTCATGTGTGATCTATTGAGAATCCTGCACTGCAGGGGGTTGGACTAGATAACTCTTGGGGTCCCTTCCAATTCTATAATTCTATCAAAGACCGTTCTCTGAACTCCCCTGCATTCTGAAGTCAGGGGCATTGGGAGGGAGGCAGCAGTTCCAATTTAGGCTTCTAAATGAGCCCTCAGAAACTGTATTATAAAGAGAGGGAGGGATTAACATGTATAACGACCTGCTACAGTGCACATTCAGAAGGCCTCATGGAGAATGTGCACATAATATTTCCAAAAAGAAGAAGAAGAGGAGGAGGAGGAGGAGTTTGGACTTGATATCCCACCTTTCTCTCCCCTTAAGGAGTCTCAAAGCGGCTAACAACCTCCTTTCCCTTCCTCCCCCACAACAAACACTCTGTGAAGTGAGGGAGGGAGGCTGAGAGACTTCAGAGAAGTGTGACTAGCCCAAGGTCACCCAGCAGCTGCACGTGGAGGAGCGGGGAAGCGAACCCGGTTCACCAGATTACGAGTCCACCGCTCTTAACCACCACACCACACTGGCTCTCGAATTGTCCACATTTCCCTGTCAATATACAGTACATTATCTCCAACAGGCCTTGGGAAATGTGCAGATCTTGGCAGAAAAAAACCTCGCTATTTGAATCATTCATCTCCTCCGGACCCAGGAGTCTGGTTTAGCGTGCAACAGGGTTCCTCCACAGCTTCACCACTGTGAAGTTTAGACTGAGGGCATCCACTCACTTCATTTTCTCCGCCAGGTTCTCTGTGTGTTCCCGGATGGTGTGGGATAACTGGGACACTGGATTCAGCATCAAGTTGTCAAAGATTACCTGAAACGCAACACCACAAACAGCAACATTCCTTTCAGCAGAAGCTGGTGTTTATCAGAAGTGATTCTACAACAGGATTAGACCCCTGCGTTGGGAGGATATATTCATGGTGTTTTCCCAAAGGAAACAATGTTTTGTGTTACTGACAACAGGGAAGGGATCAGGTCTTCTTGTAGAACTGTGGTTCTCAACCTGTGGGTCTCCAGATGTTGTTGGACTACAACTTCCATCATCCCTGAGCTCTGGCCTTGCTAGCTAGGGGTGATGGGAGTTGTAGTTCAACAACATCTTGAGAAAGGCTGTTGTAGAACTTCACTGGCAGATTATAACCTGATATGATAAGTGCCAATAGGCTGAATACAAATGGTTGCATGGGAAGCTTGGTGTATACATTTAGAATTCCATAGGATCCTAGACAATGTACTTTTTTCACACAAGCTGGTTTTAATCTGCTGAAGCTTCCTGAAGTCCTTCCATGATTTTAAAAACAATTTTAAAAAATAATCACAAAAAGGCTACTGCTTGATCAGCTAAACTGAAACAGGAATGGGAAACCTGTGGCCTTCTAGATTATGCTAGATTGCAACTACCCTGATCCCTGACCACTGGATCATGTTGACTGGGCTTGATGGTATACCTGAAGGAGCATCTCCACTCCCATCATTCAGCCCAGACCCTGAGGTCCAGCTCTGAGGGCCTTCTGGCAGTTTTCTCACTGTGAGAACTGAGGTTACAGGGAACCAGGCAGAGGGCCTGCTTGGTAGTGGCGCCTGCCCTGTGGAACACCCTCCCATCAGATGTCAAGGCAATAAACAACTATTTTACTTTTAAAAGACAACTGAAGGCGGCCCTCTTTAGGGGAGTTTTTAATGACTGATGTTTTAATGTATTTTTAATCTTTTGTTGGAAGTCGCCCATAGCGGCTAGGGAAACCCAGCCAGATGGGCTGGGTATAAACAATAAATTATTATTATTATTATTAGAGTCCAGGATCCAGAAAGTCACAGATAACCCCAATCGTGAATTAAAGCAAGCTCCTGATAAATGAGGCACAATTTGTTTATTTTTGAAGAGCTATCATTTTTAATACTAATGTCCTGCTCCCAAATGACTGTCTACAACAGCAGTTGGAAACCTCCAGGTCCATGGGCCTGATTAGAACGAAAGACCTTCCCATTTGCCTGAGCCACACCCACCTTCCCTACATGCCCTGGGGATCAGCTGATCAGCTTGCCTAGTCAGGTGACTGACAGGTGGGCGGCCCTGTAACTGCCAACTTTGACAACCTGGTGTTAAACTATCTGCTGTGTGGCTTGTGAGCACACTTGACAAGAACTTACCTCTTCCCTGTTTCTCATCATCCTTGTTTTCCTTGTGAGATCCTCTTCTCGGCTGTCATTCATATTTTGGTCATAATCGTGGAATCCCGTTGAGCCAGGAGGCACCTTCTGGTAGTTCAGGCTTGCTTCTGGTATGTGCTGCACCAGCTTTGAAATACATAACAAACGACGAGAGAATTTATTGTATATCGCCGTTCGGGACAGAGGAATAAAACTGTAGGGTAAAGCACATAGATCAGTGATGTCCAAACTTTTTTCAAAGAGGGCCAGATTTGATGAAGTGAAGGGCCATGAGGTCCCCATGAGTTGTTGACCTTTTTTATGATTTTACCCCAAAGTTGTTGAGCTTAGGATTGAACTTGTAGAGGGTATTTTTGTGAGGAGAATCAGAACTTACAGGGTTAAACAGTTCTGTGTGACGTCTCACATTCTGAGGCATGGTTATATTCACATACGGGAATCTTTCTTTGTGTGTTTGTTCTCTTTCGTTTTTGGCTGAGAGGCGAAAGGATGTCCGCTCTCTCGCCGGGCTAAGTTACAATGTTTTTCTACTCATTAAAAGACTGTTTGAGATTAGCAAGAAGCCTGCATTCAGTCTGATTTATTATCCACACGCAAGGCAACAGTTTCTCCCACTGCTGAACTCTGCTAAGGACTATGCTAAGAGAGCTAAGGGAGCTTACGTTTTCTATCGGCACGGACGTCCATTGGCGCAGCAGAAGTGTACTGGGCACCATCTTCCCTAACAATTTTTTGGATTTTACCCCCTGGAAATAAACTGCCACGGGGGCGAATTAAACCATCCAGCGGGCAGCCTTAAGCCCCCAGAACAGACTTTGGGTATGCCTGACACAGGTGAACACTACGCCCTGCTTCATCTAGGCCGAACTACATGTTACATGTATCCCAGGGACATGCCTGAAAATGGCAGCCCCACCTCTAGTTATTTCCCTCTTTAATGCATACGGGTGCCCTCCATGTGACTTGATGACATCGCACAGCCTGTTTTCCTGCCCCAGTTCGACAACACCAGCTACAACCGCAAGAAAAACTCATGACGTGATGGTGTCCCATCACAGGTTGAGTAGGGAAGAACAGATTATCGATGCAGCGACACTTTCAACAGCATTCCTGTGTCATGCGTCTTTTCAGCCTTAGCCATTCCAAAATCTTGAGGCCTTTTCCCGAGGCCCCCATTAGGTTTAGTCAAAATTTCACAGGGAAACTATCAAAACAGCACAAGGCATTCTGCACACCTTTTTCTATTCAGCTCACTGCTCAGTTAACCTGTTTTCCAGGCAGTTCTTACGTTTGTTTGCATCTCTCCAGGGATGGAAGTAAAAAAATGTGTTCAGTTCGCAATTTAACATGGAGCTACCCAACTCGCCCTTTCCACGCAAATACGCAAAACGTGACAACCAGCCGTTCACCGAATTTTGCGGTGCAGCTCTCCCACCAGCAAAAAATGCTTTCTTAAAGAAGTGTACATTGGGGAAAGCAAGGTGACAAAATGGTTCTATCAGTGCACAAGAGAGCATCAAATTGGGGGGGGGGGTGCGCTTGCAAACAAGAAAAGTGTATATTAGGCAAAATTGCATAGGAAAAATGTGTACATGGGGTGAAAGGGACACAAAAAAGCCTACAAATTTTCATGTGGTTTTTTTTAAAAAAAAATGTAAACTGATGTGAAAATGGGGATAAGTGAATTGACAAATGAGAAACAGAGAGAAACCAAAACAAACTGATCTGCACATCCCTACATCACAGCTGAACTGGGCGAAGCCAGCCATGTGGCAGGCAAGCATGCTCCCAGTCTGCACATGCTTGCTGTCATGTATTAATAGCGCATATCAGCTTAGGTTACCATGTGCATAAACCCAAGTAACATACAATCCTTACCCTTTTTTTAAAAAATGCCCTTCCCACTTTCACTGCATTGCAGGGGGTTGGACTGGATGGCCTTTGGGGCCCCTCCCAACTATACAATTTTGTGATGCAGGAACATGCAGAAGAGGGAAGGAGGCTGCACCCAGGGACCACAGGCTCTGCCTCCAAATCTCTGCGTGTTTGGTGGGAGGTCTGAACGAGAGGCCTACATGGGTGCAGTGCTAGGTTCCTCAGAGCAGTTTGGGATCCGTATTGTGCAAGGTTGCCAGCCGTATGGAGGAAACTATGCGCATACAAACAGCCAGCTCTACCATTAGGTAGAGCTGCCTCAAGTGGCAGATGCTGGGGCCAGTGTGTGTGTATGTGGTGAGGGGATGAAAGACACAGCTCTGTGACCACACAGTCTGCCCTAATCTGGCCTGTAGAGCTTAGGTGCAGCGATGGACACTATCTAGTCCCCAGCGCTGAAGTACCGTATTGGCCTGAATATAAGCCGCACTTTTGTTTTCCAAATTCCAATCGTGAAAAGTTAAAGTGCGGCTTATAGTCGCAACCATATGCCACCGGCAAAGCGGTGCAGCTCTCTTCCACTCCCCCCAGGAAGCAACCCAGAAGCATGGGGCAACAGCGTCTAGCCCGCCTACTGCTCCCAAGCCTCCCCCAAGCCGCCAAATTGTAAAGGTGTGGCTTATTTGCAGGTACGGCTTATATTCGGGCCAATTCAGTACAATTCAGCTGTCAGTCCAGGCAGCTTCTCTATATGGAAATTGTCCTTTGTTTCATGCAGTGAAATGGCTTGAAGTAGCCCTGGGTAAACAGTTATATGCATGCAGGCTTTCAGTTCGGAACTTCCACCAAACAAGCAGAAATTGGGGCAGGGGGTGGCACGTTTTCTTTGGGAATGGGGCTATCAAGTTTACTTCCACAAACCAGCGTTTTGAAAAGCCCAAAAATCAAAGGGCAAATATGTCACAGGCCTGGCACAGGTGAACAGAACTCTAAGTGCATACATGCCATGTAAATGTTGTGTCAAACATACTCGGGGCACGGGTGGGGAAAGTTGGGGCAGGAGCGAGGAGGAATAATCGGCTCCCGATTGCATCTTTTCCTAACTGAACTTCATCTTTAATAAATATATAACATAACCAGATCAAAGAAATGCAATTAATGCAATGCTAGAAAATTCAGGGAAGGAAAACAAAGGCAGAGAACGGTGATGCCATAAAGATTAGCCAAATAATAATAGTTTTTTTAATTAAAAAAAAAACCCTACATCCCTAGCTTAAAACATATTAATTTAAATGAGGGGGGTTTTTTTATATAAAAAAAGCAACTTTAAGAGCGCTTTAAAAAGTAGAAATAAGTGGGATGGAAAATGCACCTGAGATGGAATTGCTGCCCGCAAAGATGAATGAGCAATCTGCATTTAAAAAAGAAAAAGAAAAAGAAGAGATAGAAAGAGAGAGATCAATGTTGATCATAAGAGCAACAGAATCTGCACACACATATACAGAGAGGGTGAGCCAAAAGGCAAAAGTACAGAATAATGTAACTGAGAAAGCAAAAGGCAAATCAAAGAAGCGGCAATGTTATCATAGAAAGTTCAAACATAGCATTCAAGCATGCAAAACTGCCTCCTATTGAGTTAGGATCCATGTTGTCCAGAATTGTCTGTTCTGATTGGCAGAGGTTCCTGAACTGATGGTGGCTCCTTCCCAGCCCTGGTACCCAAGATCGTTTAACAGGAAATGACACTATGGTGAGTCAAGATTTACTAATCAAGGTATTCTTCAGGAAAAAAATAATCATCATGAATGTATGCAGATTAAGGTATCCTTCTGAAAAATTATGGAAAATAGAAAATTGTGCAAGGTATGGCTTTAAGATGGCAGGGACTCTTGGTTGCTTTTCAAGAGCTGCGTTTAGACACCAAAACTGGACCGGAGCACAGAGAGAGACACTAGCAGATGTCCCAAAGCAACAGAGAAAAGCCCTTGAAGTGCTGCTAAAAACTAGCATTAAGGGAGGGAGGAACAAATCTCCCCAACTCCCCAAGAGCCAGTGTGGTGTAGTGGTTAAGAGCGGTGGACTCGTAATCTGGTGAACCGGGTTCGCTTCCCCACTCCTCCACATGCAGCTGCTGGGTGACACCTTGGGCTAATCATACTTCTCTGAAGTCTCTCAGCCCCACTCACCTCACAGAGTGTTTGTTGTGGGGGAGGAAGGGAAAGGAGGTTGTTGGCCGCTTTGAGACTCCCTTAGGGTAGTGATAAAGCGGGATATCACTCCAAGTAGACTGACAGCGTCAACCATGACCTCTTGTCTCCGGGTTGGTGATGGGAAGGAGACAGCCTTTATTCTGGGCGGGGGGTGTCCCCCTTTCAGGTCCCAGGGTGGAATCCAAACCCACTTTGTGCCAGGTTGGGGAGGCTGGATTGCACAGAGGCACTCCGCTGGCATAAAATTCCCCATTGTGCCCACCAAATGTGCAGGAAGGGGGGCCAGTGCTGTTGGCAGGTTCCCTGTTGCTAGGGGCTGCCAGCCAAAAGCCCCAACATGGGGGTGGAAAGTGGCTGAGCTGGCCCCACCCACCATCACAGGACGGCATTGGGTTCAATCCAGACCCAATTGCTGCACCATCTCCATTAGTTGGGATTAGGATTGCACCTATAGCTCAAACAAACAAAACGTTCAGGTTGGGGTTATCATATTTTAATGGCGTTTTCCTCTGAACTTTAACACCTTAGTTCTCCAGCCTTTCCAGCAGGTATCCTTATTTATAGACACAAGATCAAGTCCCATAGTTTGCAAACCACCACATGCATCTAAGCCAAGCTTGCTTGTATGAGAGTGGGAGCTACAGGATTTCCGTTCCACCTGCAAATCACTGCTATTTCAACCAGATTTTAAAGGTGGGGAAGTACAGCAGGTCTACAAAACACCACACACACACACACACACACACACACACGAAGACTTCTCTATACTAATCTATTTCTATTAATATTTTACTTACAGGCAATAAAAAGTCCATATGAAACTGAGAGATAAGAGGGAGAATGGTTATTTGGCAGCTTCAAACGACAAGATCTGCAAGTAATTTAATAACCCAATGTTACCCATTCTCTGTTGGGAAAATATCGCCCTCCCAACTGAGTGCCCCGGGCTCTGCCTTGGTAAATCATAATATACAACCACCAGAAGAACATAACAACAGAACTAAGGCTTTTCCGATGGTTTACAGTAGGGGTTCTAAGTCCAGTGTGAGGAGGCCAAGACACAATGTACACACATATGATTATATTTCTACCCTAAGGTCATTGAGCAGGCTTCATGGCTGAGTAGAGATTCGAACTCTCATCTCCTGGGTCTTGCTCTTCTCAAAACTGCCTTGGCAGAACAGGCTCCTCCTGCTCAGGAACTGCAGGGGGCAACCACCAGACGGAGGTTTCAAATTAGAGAGATGCAGGGCTGTGCAAGCGAAAGAGATTTCAGTTGCAAAGCAATCACGTTTAATACCTCCCGGTTAACCATGTCCTCTGGGCAGTCCAGAAATTGCATTTCATTGAATTTAAATACAATCACGAAAACAATCAATATAAAAGCAGCACCTACATAAAATGAGCAAAAACCAGCGAACAAAGCAGCAGAAAGTCAATGCAACAACACTAACAACCGACCAGGGGGGAAACAAAGTAGTTGCAAGAACTAAAAACATGAAATGGTCTCCCTGCTATCACTGAAAATTCCCAATGCAAACTCCAGGCCAACCTCTCTGGGGAGAGCATTCCAGGAACAGGGCACCACCACTGAGAAGGTCCTATCCCTAGTATCCATCCAACTCACTTCACTAGGTGGGGAACCTGGAAAAAGGGTCTCCAGTGAGGCTCTTATAGTCCTGGCAGGTATGTACAGGGGAGGCGATCCTTCTGGTATCCTGACCTCAAGCCATTTAGGGCTTTAGACATTAATCCCTGTACTCTGAATTGGCTAGAAGCCATTGAAGGTGATGAAACATTGATGTAATGCCTTGATCTCGCCCCAGTCCCTATTAACCACAGTTACATGCGCCAAGAGTTTTAGTACTTTTGTTTTCAAGAACAGGAGTCTGTTACCCCTTCCCTCCCTGTCTCCTCTCTCACTTCCTCCTGTGTTGAATTTCTGGTTATAAACTCCAGGAGGAAGGGACCGATTCGCTCGAACTCTGTAAAGTGCCATGCACGATAATGGCACTATGACAGAGAGTCCAACCAGAAAGAAGTAGCTCTTACGGGCTTCCGGGTTAGCGCGATCCGAGTAATGGCGGATTCCCTCCGAGCTCCGGAGGGAATCGGCTCCATTGCAAACGGGTCTCACCGCGACGGCGACGCGGGGACCCTTAGAAACCGCAGGCGCGGAAGCCTGCGGACCTGGTGACTCGGCGGGCACCTAAAGCGCCCCCCCCGACCCACGAAGAGCCTTTTTAAAGGCTGCGGAGAGGGTACGGGGAGTGGCGTGGTGCTGTGAGTAGACCGCTACTGCAGTGGAGCGAAGCCGCGAGCCATGGCCGGAGACCGCTGACTTTCTTCCCTGAAATTCGGACTCTAATTAATCCGTGAGTAGATTGGAATTTGGACTCTAAAAAGCTTATCCTTGAATTCGGCACGATCGGGGGATGTGCTAAAGGGAAGTCCGCACCCCCCCTGCCTACAGAAAATTTAAAGCAAAGATCGGAGAACTAAGGTGGAGAGTTCTTTCCTTGGTGTTCTGTAAAAGATAAGATTTGCATGAATTTGACAGAAGAAGATGTGTGCTGGAGAGTAAGAGTGATTTTTTAGAAGTTTTTGTTTGAACCCCCCCAGACCCGGGGGTGTCCTTTTATGTGAGCTGGAGAATAAGGAACGAGGAGTTTGACAGCTGTCAAAGGAGCTGTCAAACGGGCAGCGAAAGTGAAAAACTCTATTATTTAACACTTTTTGGACTTAATTTGTTACATTTGAACTAAAGTGGTTGGAAGTAAAGTAGGGAAATAACAAAGTAAAGGACTATTGGAAAAGATTACTAAGTAACTAGAATCCCCCTAGGGGAAACATTGAAACATTGCAATGGCTGCAGCTGGAAAACTACAGGCAGAGCTAGAAAGAATGTTTTTTCTTGTGGGAAAACTGGAGGAGCAGACCACGGTCATGAGTAAACAACTCATAACCTTGAACTCTAAAATAAATGACTCTGCTGAGGGTACAATGGATTTGACCGGGGAAAAATCTGCAGCTGAATCAGAAGAGATAACTTCGGAACAGGGGGAGAGCGAGCAAGGGCTAGCACAGATGGAGACTACCAACCACAAGCCTACATTGTTAGAATACAAAGAAGAAGACCCTTGGATTACAAATCTGCGAAAGATGCGAAAGAGGAGGGAGGAAGCCCCTGGAACATCTGGAATACCTGATTTTAAAAGAAATAAGAAATATGACTGGGGCTTCCTATTTGAGTATGGACTGGTTGATCTTCTGCAGCAGCTGGTGTCAAGTACTTTGGATGGAAGAAATCCTGATGAGACTGAGCCGAAATTTCCCCGAAACCTGAGGACCAATGAGGAGGGTTACCAACAAGATCGGCAAAGAGAGACTGACAAGGACTTAAAGGCCTCAGATGTGAGGAACCCAGGCTAAAAACTGTTGTTATGGATGGGGGGACATTTGGAAGGGACAGAAACCGGGGCTGGGGGGGGGGGGAGGAGAACTTGTTTTTAAATCTTGATGACTTTTGTGTTTGATTATTATGACCTATTTTTAAGATTAAAGGGAAATTCGTGGAAGGAACTCGAGATGACCTTAGAAAAGGTTTTAATGTTTTATAAGAAAATTGGATAAGTAAAATCTGGCCAAGTAAATGATTTTAAAAAAAAAAAGAAAAAAAGAAAAAACATATATATATAGATATAGTAATAATATGCAATGGATGAGAGATTTGAATTTGCTGAGTTAATGTAATTGAACTGGGATGTATGAAGGGGGGGTGGGGGGAGGTCAAGAACTGGGGTTAGGAAAGTAAGGTTATGAAATTTCATACGTGTTGTCCTTGTCTTTGTGTGTGTATGTTTGTCTCTATAAAATGTGAAAATTTAATAAAAATATTATAAAAAAAAAAAAAAGAAGTAGCTCTTACTCCCTCCTTAACTGAAAAGATACATGTTGCAGCTTTACATATGAATGTACATGCAAAATGAATGATCATGGAGTATAAAACTTGGATGCAATGTAGAAAAGCTACCCAGTTACTGAATCTTAGTGAGAAAGGGGGTGTGTTTGTGGGGAGTGCACCATGTCATATAAAAATTGTTATGTACTGAAGTTCTCACCCTGGGCCAGCAGGGGGATACTGTAGATAGTTATGCAAATAAGGGATCGAAAGTGACGTTCAGTGATTGGATAGTTTTAGAAAATTGTTACAGTTACGTTGTACTGGAGCTCTATATAAGTAGGCTGACTGAACCCTTCAGTTCAGTTCTGTTCTGGCCTGTGAATAAACAAGAACTGTTTGAAGAATCGCTGTGTCGTCTGATATGTTCACCCACAACTTAACAAAAATCCCAAAATGAAGGCTTGACTTTCAGTGGGGAGAGCTGACCTTGAATACAGCAGATTTCCAATATCGAGCATCAGAATTCTTTGTAAAGGGGAAACTTGGGAACAAGGCGTAACATCACGGCATTGTGCATGTTCCTAGCCCAATCTAACAGCAACCAGTAACCAGCCACAAGGAGTGGGAGAAGAAACACAGGGTGTGATGAAGACAGGTCACACATTTCAGGAACCAAGTATCACTTGGAGAAGAGGAAGAACTGGGCACGGGACTGCCGTTATCACCACCCCACGCCTGGCATCCCATCACAGTCCCTATTCCTGGTCCCCATTATTGGAAGCTGCTGAGAGAGTTGCGGAAATACGGCAGGAGTCTCTGTAACTAAACGTTTTGGGGAGAACTGGTTTTGTGTCCCAACAGCTTTTGACCTCATTTTGCTGCAAAAGAAAGAACTAGCAAAAAGGGCATAGGTGGGGTGCGCTAAAGTTAATTTTACTAAATTGAGAGGGCTTGAGAGTGTGGCGTGTGTTTTTCTTCCCCTGCTCCCAAGAAGGAGAGGAAATCAAGGGGAAGGTAGATGGGCCTTAGCAGGTACAGAATTTCTGAAACAGGGATGGGGTCGACTGGGAGCCTCTGGCTCAGCTTTTCCCAAACTTGGGTCTCCAGCTGTTGTTGGACTACAACTCCCATCATCCCTAGCTAGCAGGACCAGTGGTCAGGGGTGATGGGAATTGTAGTCCAAAACCAGCTGGAGACCCACGTTTGGGAAACGCTGCTCTGACCTAATGAAGCTTCCTCTAACCTTTGTATTTTGGTTGCAATCACTACCGCATAGGTCTTAAGCCGCCATCTTACCTCTTCCCTTGCTGATATGGTAGAGGCAGGGGTGTTAGGCACAGAACTGTGGGAGGTGCTTGGCCCTGTTCCCGATGAGCTCTGGGAATCTCCATCTCCAGCAACGTCATGAATCTCTCGAGCAAGGATCGCTACGTCCTTCACCAAGGTCTGGCTCAATCTGGAGGAACAGCATGGAGAACTTAAGGACTGAGGAACGTTCAGCTACAAAGCCATCATGCTCTTGTCTACATCTTATCTAGACAGGGGATATACAGTGGTACCTCGGGTTACATACGCTTCAGGTTACATACGCTTCAGGTTACAGACTCCGCTAACCCAGAAATAGTGCTTCAGGTTAAGAACTTTGCTTCAGGATGAGAACAGAAATCGTGCTCCGGTGGCACGGCAGCAGCGGGAAGCCCCATTAGCTAAAGTGGTGCTTCAGGTTAAGAACAGTTTCAGGTTAAGAATGGACCTCCAGAATGGATTAAGTACTTAACCCGAGGTACCACTGTACTCAAGAAAAAACTGAAACTATAATTCTCTCTCACTCACTCACTCTCTCACATACACAAAGGGAAAGATCCTTGCCCTTGAAAAATGCACAACCCAAATTAGTTTTGCAGTTGTTGTTGTTGTTGTTTAGTCGTTTAGTCGTGTCCGACTCTTCGTGACCCCATGGACCAGAGCACGCCAGGCCCTCCTGTCTTCCACTGCCTCCCGCAGTTTGGTCAGACTCATGTTTGTAGCTTCGAAGACACTATCCAACCATCTCGTCCTCTGTCGTCCCCTTCTCCTTGTGCCCTCCATCTTTCCCAACATCAGGGTCTTTTCCAGGGAGTCTTCTCTTCTCATGAGGTGGCCAAAGTATTGGAGCCTCAGCTTCACAAATTGCAGTTACACTTATTAAATTATGAAATTGCAAAACATCTATTTTGCTACCTTGGGACAATACATTAAAATCTGGTTCTTGCATTATCTCTTCTGTTGTCTTTGGGGGGGCGGAGTTAATTGATCATCGTTTGTTTCTAACCAAATGACTGATTAATCAATGATATGTAAATAAATTGGAATTTCCCAACACCTTTCTGCGATACTAAATGAAGCTATTGAGTTAAGTCACAATTTGATCAAAACTATCACCTATCATTACATGGAAATGTCAACTGTTAACATTTTCTTTTTAAAATTCCTGATTGGTGCAATAAAGCAGAATAAAGATAATCTCACAAACTAGGCAAGTGTGCTCTGAATGTTCAGCTTCACTGATGAAAACTGGCCTCCTGAAAAATTTATCAGCTAAAACTTTAGTTGATTAATTTACCAGCTAAAGAGATTGAAGTCTGCAGTCCTGTTTTCTATCCAGTGAATAAAATTCCGCAGAAACATGCAAGGTTATAGAAATACGGTACCTTTCAGCTGTTTCCTTGGAAACAAAAAGGCACAAGTGAGCTAAAATAGAGTAATATTCAGAACTGCATGACTAATTGAGTGGCTAGGTTTGTCTGGGGCCAAAGCAGTTTCTTCTGAGTCCTCAATTACGTGATTAAGCCCAGTGTAAACAAGGGGGACTAATTTCCCTTTGAACCCTCACTTGCTATTCTAGACTGTGCCTCCCTGTTGATTCAGAAGCCGCAGCAGAGGCGGGAGGCAAAGACTGCAATTACGGGGCAGCCTTCTTGCAAAATCCGGCAGAGCACTTTCTGCCCCTGACGCCAGACGGATCACAGGCAAGCATGCAGCCTTAGCTTCTGCAATCTGTGAGAGCTGGCTTCTTAAGCAGAAAGTATTTATAGAACACAGAGAGCTGTGTAATGCCTAAGTTCCTGAAGAGCTGCCATCCCTTAAACACCCAGCTGTGCCATTATCAAGAAGACAATGTACCGCACCAGAATGAGCCGACCGCCAGATTTATTCAGCAACTACAACGGCAAGATTGTGTGACGCAACCTTCCCACAAGGCTTCCCCGTTAACAACTGTGCAACCTGAACTTTTCCTACGCTTTTTTTGACACATATGATTTTTTAAAAGGAGAATGCTAATAATATAATACTTAACCTTATTATAGTGTTGAGGGGGATTATCATTATCTCAGTAAGCCTTGCAGCAACCAAGAAAGTTGCCTTACACTGAGTCAGCCTAGATTGATGCTTACGCTACAATAAATCTGCTAGTTCTTAAGGTGCCAAATGAATAGTTTGGACAGTAAGAGTTTGGAGAACTGGCCCTTTTGCTCAAGCACACAAAACCCTTCATTCCTCCCTTTGCATCATGAGCAACCAGGCTTCTAATTAACCATGGTTTCCCAGTTCAGTGGAATGGCAAAACCATGGTTGCTGTCATATCCACAGTGGGTTGAGTCAAAACCTATTGTCCTCCCAGACCTACAATTCCCAGAGTGGTTATCAATCACAGAATCCTAGAATTGTAGACTTGGAAGGGACCTCGAGGGTCATCTAGTCCAACCCCTCTGCAATGCAGGAATCTCAGCTAAAGCATCCATGACAGATGGCCATCCAGCCTCTGCTTAAGAACCTCCAAGGAAGGAGAGTCCACAAATTCCTCTCCAGGAAACACTGGGAATTGTGGCTCTGTGAGAGGAACAGGGGTCTCCTAACAACTCTCAGCACCCTTAACAAACTACAGCTCCCATAATTCTTTGGGGGGGGGAGCCACGACTGTTAGAAGTGGGGTGATACTGCTTTAAATGTATTGTTATAGATTTGGGGGGCAGGGCTAAAGCCAAGACATTAATAAATGGTAGGATTTTGATGATTTGGGGTGTGGAGGGCGAAATACAAACTACAGAGGAATTCCTGGGCTAGAATATGCAAAATGACCTGCCCAAGCGAAGGCCATTAAGAAGCAATACAGGGCCGTTGAGAGCCATTGTCAATGCAAGAGAACTGTCCTGCTGTTAGCTGTGAACAGAGACTGGAGCTTTGTAAGTCGGCCAGGGCAACTGGGTGTGAGGTGACAGAAAAAGAGAGTTTTGAGCAAGGGTTGCTGGGAAGAAGCAAGAAGGACAAGGGTGTGTGTGTCCATCTTGGGCAGGCTGTCTGGAGGCGGTTTGCACTGCTGTGGGAGATAAATCCCTCTTGAAATGACCGCACTGTAAGATCTGGACTTCCTCCATGCAGACTGAAGGTGTAAATAGGTGAATAAACCATGTTTCTTAAAGCTACAGCAGTCTCTGCGGTGTTTCAATTCTCCAAAGGACCACAGAGCCTGGGACCCCATGGGCTTTTGCCACAGCTTGGCAAAGAACGGGGGAGGCACCCAACTTTTGGAACAGCATAGTGCAGATGAGCCCAGCTCTTGGGTCGGCAAACTAAGGCCCAGGGACTGGATCCGGCCCAGTTGCCTTCTGGATTCGGCCCGTGGATGGTCCGGGAATTGCTGAATGGATCTGATCGTTCGGGCTGCGCCATCCGCCCCCCCCCCTTCCTCACACACACCATGGCGGAGCCTCCTCCATCCCTCCTCCTGGCTTCTCCTCACTCTGCCTAGAGCTGAGAGGAAGGGGCAGGGCTTTGTTGGTGCCAGCAGCAGCAGCGTGGGCGCTTGAGCAGCCATTTAAAGCAGCCCCTCTCCAGAGCCCTTTCACATGCTGCTCATCATCCCTCTGCCGCCACCAGCCCCTGCCACTCACAAGACACAGGTAAGCAGTCACCGGGGGTTATCCGGTGCTGTGGAGAAGGGAGGGGAGAGTCGTGGGAGGGGGGGATGGCTGTGTCCATTTAAAATGCATCTCTGGGATATTTGTGGGGCCTGCCTGTTGCTCTTGCATGCTGTGTCCTTTTATTTAAAATGCATCTCTGGGTTATTTGTATTTTTTTCCTGTTTTGTGCACTTCAAATACAATATGTGCAGTGATCAAGATTTAATATATATTTTTAACTGCCGCTATATCTGATTTGTCTCTGTCATACCCAATTGCAATTCAATGTATTCCTATTGTGTTTTTTGATTTTCCTGATATTGTAAGTGAGCCGGAACTGGTCTGTGGCCGTAATAATATAATAAAACATGTGCAGTGTGCATAGGAATTCGTTCATTTTTTATTTTAGTTTTTTCATGATATAGTCTGGCCCCCCACAAGGTCTGAGGGACAGTGGACCGGCCCCCTGCTGAAAAAGTTTGCCAACCCCTGGGCCCAGCTCTTTCTACCTTGCATAACACTACACAACCAATATTCCCCCCCCCCTTTCATTCCTACCTTCTCTTCTCACCTGACCCACAGCGTGCCACCAATGGTTTAGGTTCCAACGGCTCAACATGCCGCCGCAACCCGTCCCTCACCTGGCGATTTCGGCAATCTCCGCCGTCTGCGCCATGAAGTTGTAGGGGTCGTGATCGTCGTAGTCTTCGTCTTCCGTCTCCCTGCTGTTGCTGTGCTTCTGCTTATTCAGTCCGGAGCCCCGGGTCCTGGGCGTCTGGGTGGCTGTTGAAGTATGGGAGCGTTTGTGTTTAGGGGAGCTGTGGTTTGAGCCATACTCCTCTTCGGAAGTGGAAGTGTAATCTGAGCCCTGCGGCCGCCGCCTTGAAGCTTATAAGAAATGAATTGGTTTCGGGCGGTGGTGGTGGGGAAGAAGAATAGGAAGGAGAGAAGGCAAAGAAAAAGACTTTTGAGACGGGCTTCAAAAGGTTAAGAAACAAACAAAAAAACGTGAATGCAAAAACAGCCCAAGGAGCAGGAGGAGCAGGAAGGTGAACTAGGAAACTCCTGTGCATCCCACCAAATGCAGAGAACTTTGGAGGAATAAAAAGATGGAATTGTTTGCATTTTTACTGTGGGCAAATACAGATGCCACCTTTTTTTTAAAAAAACAACAACTATATAACGTTATCGCACTTCTGCACCTGATCTTTAATTGACTGGCATTCTAACTGACGTTGGAATTTTATAGATTTAACAGGTTTTCATTTCTTTCACCCTTTGCAAACCGATTAAGGGAGTACAATGGTGCCCCGCAAGACGAACGCCTCGCAAGACGGAAAACCCGCTAGACGAAAGGGTTTTCGGTTTTGGAGGCGCTTTGCTAAACGAATTTCTCTATGGGGTTGCTTCGCAAGACGAAAAAATCTTGCGAGTTCCCGTGGGTTTTTTTCGCTTCCCCCCCCCCTTTCCTAAGCCGCTAAGCCGCTTATCAGTTGTTCCACTGATAAGCCGCTTAACAGCTGATCGCTAAAAGCCGCTAGACCGCTAATAGCGCTAATCCGCTAAGCTGTCAATGGGCTTGCTTCGCAAGACGAAAAAACCGCTAGACGAAGAGAATCGCGGAACGGATTCTTTTCGTCTTGCGAGGCACCACTGTACTGCAGTTAAGCAGCATATAAGTTGCTTAAACAGATAAATAATAAAATATGTGGCTCCCTTGACAGGAGCTCATTTGTAGCATAGGGGCAACCTGAGGGTCTAACCTGGACCTCTCAGGCTTCCCCCACAAACCTGTCAGACTTGGTCCCATTGGCCAGATCCTGCTGCCTTAAGAGCATTAGCAGGGAGACGAGTGAGAATATGATACCACATGCCCATTTGGATCCCGTCAAGGAACCTATATGAGGACAGCTGGCTCCACCTTCAAATTTCTGCCTGACTGGTGGACGTTTGGAGGGGTGAAGCCGAGCGGGCAGGTGATACTGAGGGAGGTGTCTAGGGTGAAGCCCCATCACTCTCTTATTCAGACATTAAAGTTTTGTTTCTCTGGCACATGAATAAGGCAAGGAAGATAAAGGCAGCCACACAACAACCAGGGAGAGAGAGCTTACCCTGTGGTCTCAGCAACAGCGGAGGGCTATTTCCACCAGCCAGTCAAATAGTAAGGAGAATTTTTTTACCACAGATCAGGTGCAGACGTGTGATAATTTTTTTGGCAAAATGGCCATTTGTACCCGCCCTCCACTTTCACAAATTAACCAGTCACAACAGAGAAGGTTGCTGCAATTCTATGGTGGCAAAATGTATATGTTCATGTTACAAATTTCCTGCGTGGAAGGCACCTCGCGTGAATCCCTGTATGGAAGCGCCTTCCACTGGAGGGATTTTCCAGGGTGGGGTGTGGTCCTGAATTGCCAAATGCACAGGAGGCCCCAGGAGGAACCGTCAGGCAGGTTAGACTTCCAGGTGTCCCCCCTCAGCAAACCACCAGTTCAGGTGACTTCATTTCCACACAGGTTAAGGACTTCCAAGATGGAGAGCAGAAACAGCCGGCTTGTTTACACACTCAGGAAACCCCTGGTCTGTTTACAGAGATCCAGTGTTGTCATCCTTAATCCAGTGGTTCTCAAATTTAGTGATGGGCACAAATGGTATGAAGGGTGGGGAGTAGAGGGGGTGAGTTGCTTGCTTCAGGTACACCCAAATACACTTTCCTCCCAATAAACAGATGAAGATGTGTACAAGTGAGTACATTTGGTCCATCTATCTCACAGTTGTCTTCACTGACTGGCAGGGTTCCTGGCAAGGAGTTTCTTCTAGCTCTAACTGAAGAGCCCAGAAATTGAACCTAGGACCTTCTGCATGCAATGCAGATGTTCTACGCCACTGGGCTATTTCCCTTCTCGGCAGGTTCCCCACTTTTAGGCCAGGGTCCCTAAAACTGGAGCACCATCATACCACTCACGGCCTGCTTACTTACATTCCAAAAAAGCCTTCCTGAACCTGGTACCCTTCAGATGTTTTGGACAACAACTCCCATCAGCACTGAAGGCATCATAAAGTCATAGAATGGCAGAGTTGGAAGGGACCACAAGGGTCATCTGGTCCAACCCCTGCAATGCAGGAATCTCAACTAAAGCATCCATGACAGGCAGCCGTCCAACCTCTGCTTAGAAACCTCCAAGGAAGGAGAATCCACAACCTCCCAAGCGTGGTTGGATGGCCATCTGCCATGGATGCTTTAGCCGAGATTCCTGCATTGCAGGAGGTTCACTTCCAACTCTACCATTCTATGAGTCTGTTCCATAAAAGATCTCCTGATTGAAATTTGCACAATGCTGGCTGGGGTAGCCCAAAATATGAGGAAGGCACCACGTTGGAGAAGGTTCTTTCCACATATCATAAGCCAGTGTTTCCCAACCTTGGGCCTCCAGCTGTTTTTGGACTACAACTCCCATCATCCCTAGCTAGCAAGACCAGTGGTCAGGGATGATGGGAATTGTAGTTCAAAAACAGCTGGAGGCCCAAGGTTGGGAAACACTGTCATAAGCTGCCTTCCAGCAAGCCAGATCACTGGCCCATCTATTATTGTCAACTCTGACTGGAAGCTGCTCTTCAGGGCTTCAGGAGACAGGGGTCTTTCCTAGCCCTCTTGCTGCGGATAGAACCTGGGACGTTCTGCATGCCAAACAGGTGCTCTACCACTGAACTAGGGGCCTTCCCCCTGAACTCCCGCCGCATCTCTTGACACCCAACGAAACAGCCATGCTAAGTTACTATATGCGGTTATTTGCTTCGAGATAGAACAGTGGCAAATTCAGAGGCCTGGTGGTTCCAGAGAGATCTTCCCTTACTTTTGACTTGCTTCATGCACACCATTTAACAACTCCATGAGTATTAATTGCCTCGGGATTACTGACTGTGTAAACAAGCTCAGCCAAGTGAAAGAGGAAACTTCAACCAGAAGGGCAGCCCCATTTGGAGATTGCTCACATCATGTTCATGGTCATAATTATTTCCATGAGATCCCTGGGTTTGCCCTGCAGCATTTACATGCCGCATTTGGCTGCAGTTTACAGGCAACACCCTTTTACACCCAAAACAGATGTCCCTGGTCAAGGGGAGAGAAACCACTCATTTTGTTTCCCTGGAAATTCTTTTCCCAGGCCACGGAAAAGAGCATGGGGCTCTTCAAAGTTATTGTGCTTTATCAGAGTGCACCAATTCTGATAAGTGATTATCAGGTGCTTTTGCAGCAACAGTGTGGTGTTTACATTTCTCCACGTTGACTTTTTTTCTCTTATCCATTTGCTCATGAGAAAAAAGACACATAACTGGGAAGCTGGAACACTGTGGTCTGTTTTGCACATCACACCACACCAAACCTTGGCTTAGTGCTCTTGCACAGGCTCTGGTAGAGGTGATTGCGACCGCTTTGCTCACCCCTGGTCATTCGGCTGCTGCACAGAGCCCACAAGAACATATGAAACTGCCTTAAACTGAATCAGACCATTTGAGTCAATCTAGCTCATTATTGGGGACGCAGGTGGCGCTGTGGGTTAAAGCCTCAGCGCCTAGGACTTGCCAATCGAAAGGTCGGCGGTTCGAATCCCTGCGGCGGGGTGCGCTCCCGCTGCTCGGTCCCAGCGCCTGCCAACCTAGCAGTTCGAAAGCACCTCCGGGTGCAAGTAGATAAATAGGGACCGCTTACCAGCGGGAAGGTAAACGGCGTTTCCGTGTGCGGCTCTGGCTCGCCAGAGCAGCGATGTCACGCTGGCCACGTGACCCGGAAGTGTCTCCGGACAGCGCTGGCCCCTGGCCTCTTAAGTGAGATGGGCGCACAACCCCAGAGTCTGTCAAGACTGGCCCGTATGGGCAGGGGTACCTTTACCTTTACCTAGCTCATTATTGTCTACACCGACTGAGTCTCCAAGAACTGAGGCAGGGTTCTCTCCTGGTGATGCCAGGATTGAACCAAGGATCTCCTGTGTACAAAGCAGATGTTCTACCCCTGAGAGAGCCTGGAGAGAGCTAATCCACAAGCCTGGCTTTGGAAGGCATGCTAAGGCAAAGTGTGGAATAGCTCAGCTCAACAATGGGACAAGCAGCGAGGAGCAAAGTGGCCACAATCTCCTCCCCCAGACTCTGAGTGTGTGTGTAAACAGTGGGGAACCTCCAGCCCATGAGCCAAATTGGGCCCGCCAGCCCTCCCCATTTGGCCCGAAAGGCTGTTTCAGCCAAACCACAGCCAACATGCTCCACCTCTGATATTTTATATGACATCAGGCATGGGAAAGGTAAGGACGAGGCTTGGCCCAAAGGGGCTTTGCAAGCATGGATCACTTTGCAAGCCCCATGCTCAGTGCTCCCCAAGTGACAAGCACAGGGCTTGCAAAGCGCTTCTGCACTGCCCCCAAACAAGCTAATTGTCGGTACTTTGGATGTGCTGCCCAAAGGGTTTTGCAGGCACTGCCTTTCCGCCAGGGCCTGCCCTTATGTGTCCCACACCTGGCACCATATATGACACGAGAACAAAGCATAACACCTGCACAAGGTCCATAACCCCTGTGGAATTAGTAGGTTAGTCGTGTTAGTCGTATACTGATGCGTAGTAACTCCCAAGGTTAATTTGACACTAAAACCCGGTTAGCCGTTGGGGCAAAGGAAATGGAAGACAAAAACCAATTCATTTGGAACAAGATTAGGCACGGTTAGGATGGGCCGTCATCTCTCAGCAAAGCGACTCGGCGGTGTCGCCAGGCAGGCGGTGAGTCGCAGGGTTCCTCGAGGGAAGTCATGGTGATTAAACCACTTCAGCTCTGCAGTACCAACAATGCACACTGCAATCCCCGCTTTGTTATTATGCACACAGCACCATTAAATCACAGTGTCATCTGCAAAGTTTAAATCTTTGTAGTGGTGAACGGCTTAAGCATTATCCAGCAACAAACAGCAGCTACTCATAAATTAAAAGGAACTGCATCACCCAGGGCTCAGCCGCTAGGAGTGCATCAGGTCAAAGGAACGTCCCGCAATCTCAGTTTGTGCTTGTGCTGAATGAAAAGTAATAGGAATTAACTCCTAGGAAGAGGGGGAGGTCAGTTTGCAGGATGCTGTTGGGAGTCCCATTCCTATCAGCCTCAGCCAGCATGGCCAATGGACAGGGTTGTTTGAAGCTGTGTCCCGAGAACACCTGGAGGGCCAGACATTCCCCAGCTGTGCTCTACATCAGATGGACTATTTCCCTCATGTTCAATGCAGATGGATGGGGAATTAATGCAGGGTGACTCCTGCGGCTTGCAAACGTCTGACAAGACATATGATTACTAGGGTTATACCCTTTTTTTACAACCTCGTGTTCCTGTAGATTAGTTAGATGAACTTTCCCCTAAAAACAAAGGAATGATCTGTCATTTCCAAATCTTTTGAAAAGAAAGCTCACCCCAAAATCAATAAATCATTATTTGTATATGTAACTGTACACGGTATTATGTTATATACATAGCATGTACACTGGAAGAATAGGGCTTGAAAACTTTCTAATACTTGTACAATGTTTTGTACAGTGTACATTATTGCTTAGAATCAAGCAAGGTTGCAGTTTGCCTTTGTTTTCGTTGCAAGCACCATAATGTTCCCGCATCACTTTGACTGCACATTCTGCACACTGATTATTTCGTGGTATCTGGAGCATGGATGGCTCCTGCTTCCAGTGATTCGCCAACACAGTTTTAGGAAGTTCCAGGCAGCTGTAAAAATTCTACAAATTTCCATACACTTTTTAAAAGTGCTAATACTAATATGAGTAGTAACAGTTACATATATGGTGAGCCCAACTTTTCATTTCGGGGTGACCCCCCCTTTTTTTTTTACCTGAGAAAAAATAGTCCCTTTTTCAGTGTTTCTAAGCAAAAGTTCATCCCTTTATGATACAGGAAATTGTGTTTTTTTTTGGGGGGGGGGTCAAAAAGTTATAATCCTAATGATTACATATATTGCGTCCCACCCACCCAAAACAGACATCCAAAACATTTTCCTCTGAAGATCTGACTTTACGTAGAGCAAAAAAAATAACCTACTGAAGATAGCCTTGTGAAAAGAAAGTTCTGCAAAAATTGCTGGTCCAGAAGTATTTTACTAGCCTAAGCAATGCTTGTGACTGATTAGAACATTGCTGGCTGAAAAGTTTCAAACTCTAACCTTCCTGCAATTCCACAAGTTCCCCTGTCTGGTTGCCAGGAGAAGGTCTGTACTCACCGCAGGCGACGAGGCAAGTCTGACGTAAGAACAAGCAGCTAGTGAGTATTCAGAGGTCACAGAACAATTCAAAGCAAGGGCACTGAGAGTATATAATAATTACCGTATTGCAACAAGCCAAGAGTCCACCCTAGTTCAGTGTTTTCTGTCTATACCACCAGATGATTCAGGAAGCTATCAAGCAGGGTTATGCTACAGAATTACCAGATGTTGGGTCATCAGAGCTTCTGCATTGCAATGGCAGCCAACGTTCGCCACAGATACAAACCAAGGGAGAAGGGAACTCTCTTTGGGTCATAAAATCCCAGTGCTTAATATTTTAAAAGTACGGGGTTCTGTATCTGTTGCAAAGGGCTGCGGATTTATTTCCAAATTGTTTTCTTCTGGATTGGAATTTTAATTGGAATTTAAAAATCCTAACAACACATGTGGAAACATAGGAAGTTGCCTGATAGCATAGTCCAGGGTTTCCCAAACTTGGGTCTCCAGCTGTTTTTGGACTACCAGTTCCCACAATCCCTGGGAGTTGTGGTCCAGAATCAGCTGGAAGCCCAAGTTTGGGAACCCCTGCGCAGTCAGACTCTTGGGTGCATGTAGTTTAGTGGTGTCTACACTGACAGGCAGGGACGCAGGTGGCGCTGTGGGTTAAAGCCTCAGCGCCTAGGACTTGCCAATCGAAA
This sequence comes from Podarcis cretensis, assembly GCF_951804945.1. NCBI lineage: Eukaryota > Metazoa > Chordata > Lepidosauria > Squamata > Lacertidae > Podarcis > Podarcis cretensis. Next base: position 13,332,602 of record NC_137170.1, on the reverse strand, counting down.
GGTCGGCGGTTCGAATCCCTGCGGCGGGGTGCGCTCCCGCTGCTTGGTCCCAGCGCCTGCCAACCTAGCAGTTCGAAAGCACCTCCGGGTGCAAGTAGATAAATGGGGACCGCTTACCAGCGGGAAGGTAAACGGCGTTTCCGTGTGCGGCTCTGGCTCGCCAGAGCAGCTATGTCACGCTGGCCACGTGACCCGGAAGTGTCTCCGGACAGCGCTGGCCCCTGGCCTCTTAAGTGAGATGGGCGCACAACCCCAGAGTCTGTCAAGACTGGCCCGTACGGGCAGGGGTACCTTTACCTTTACCTTTTTTACACTGACAGGCAGCAGGCCTCCGCCGTTTCAGACAGGCGACTTTCCCCCAGCCCTACCTGGAGATGCTGGGGATCAAACCTGGGGACCTTCTGCATGCAAAACAGATGCTCTACCTCCAAGCAATGGCAGGATCAAGCACTTCACACACACACACAGTTACTCACTAGAAGAAGAGGAGTATTTGACACTGCTGGAGCGTGTCCTGCTGAAAAGCTGCTTCGAAGCAGCGACTGCCGCCGCCGTTTTCCTAGCAGCGTTCCTGGCTTCCGACACGGGGGGCTTCCGGGTAGAATAATACGACTCTGCGCTGCGCCCGGAGAATGTCGGCCTGGCTGGCGCGCTCTCCGAGTCGCTCGGCACGGTGAAAGACCCCGCCCGTTTCCTCGGCATGGCCAGGATGTCGAGCCTCGACAGCTTCTTGGCCTCCGCCGGCTGCTTGGAAGGCGCCACCGTTCCTTCGTGGTGAGGCGTCGCTTTCTCGGTATCGGCGCTCTCGTTGTCCGAGGTGTCCCCCAGCCGGGCCCGGCGAAGTTTGGAGGCTCTGGTGGGCCTCGGGGTAGACAAACTATTGGACCTGGTGAGAACCTGCTGGATCTTTTGCACCGTGGGCGTCACTTTGCTGTGCTCCTCTTTGGTGGACTGCGAGAAGGGCTTCTTCCTGGAGATAGGCCTCGAGGTGGATTGCTCATGGTCAGATGAGGCGATTTCATTCGCTGGCAGATATGGGAGGCTGCTACTTCGTTCGTCATCTGTATAGTCCAGGGAGCCCCCGGTCCCTGGGCTACGCTTAACTTGGAAGCGTCTCGCGTTTTCGCCTTTGCTCCCCGCCTCAAGCGGAAGAGTTTTCCGCTTCTCTGAAAGCCTCTCCCTTGCGCTGGGTTGAAGACTCTGATCTTGGGCAGAAGGCGTGGAAGAAGGCTTCTCTTTTGGCAAGGTTGTCACGGGTTTGCCCTTTGGCGAGTGGCTGGGTAAGTTTTTGCCACTCACCAAGCTGACGGTGCTAGCCGTGTCCACGTCAGATTCTCCGGACAAGGAGTCTTCCAACTGCCCTGGCGAATTCTCCAGGGTGTCAAGCTGGTTGGTTTGGCAGAGAATTTTGGCTTCCAGGGCTGCCAGGGCAGTTTCTGTATCTTTAAGGAGGAGGTGGGTGTCTGGGTTATAGTCCATGCGATTTGCTCGGGTGACATCGAGATCTTTGAGCAGAGGGTGGCTTGAGATATGCGGCAGCCGGTTTTGAGGAACATTGCTGCTCGATTTCTCTTTGGTAAAGCTTTCCTGCCGGACGAAGGATGACGCTTCTTTCGCAGCCACGACTTCTTGCTCCGGAAGCGGAAGCCCCTGGTGCAACGAAATCACCATTTTCCCGTTGGAGCTGACATAGGTATTGCTGACACCTTTGGCCGCCGGCTTCCCACACTTGAAAAGAGCCTCTTCTTTTTCTGCCTGAGAAGGAGAAATGCTGGAAGGAAGTTTCGAAGGAACCCCAACTTCCTCTTCCTCGTCGCCAATATAGAAAGATGTCGACAGCGGGTCGCTGGAAGCTCTCAGACCTGAAAGTTTTGGCACCGTGTGCTGGTGGTTTTTGGCTTTCACGTTTTCCGCCTTTCCCTGGTTCTGCTCCAATGTTTTGGTGCTGTTGTGGCTCTTCCTGCGTTTTTCCAAGCCAAATCCGTCGTCAGATTTGCTGGCGTCACTAAGGCTATCGGGATCCAAATCTTCCCGAACCGCCAGTCGGCTGGCAGGATCCACAAACATTTCTGCTACGTGGCTGTTAGCGGCGTTCCTTGGTGAAACGTCAGAATATGCCTCTGGACAAATCAAAATGGTTGGCGTAGGGCTTTCCGGCTTGTCACCAGGAGGGAGCTGAGGAAGAAGACGCCTCGTCCGTAACGCCAGGGAGCTCTCAGACTCTGCCACTCTGGGACCGCAGTCCTTTTCTAAGGGGAATGAAAATACATTTACTGAGACTACGCAGAACTAGATAAATTAACAGGAAGGGTTCGAAATCTGCGGGATCAGAGATTCTTAGAAGACTGGAGTAAATATACGAACTATTTGAAAAGTAATGAACAGATTACGCTAGTAGGACTGCAAGAAGTTTTGTAAGGAGGATTATCTGAAATACTGCAAGAAAGACTATGAGGAGAATTATTAGTTAATAATAACTAAGAGTAATAGAGAAATTAAGAAATGCAGAATAAGTGATAAAGAACGAAAAATAATCAGAGGTGTTGACAGAAGTCTAAAACATTGTATAAGATAAGAAGTCATGTTATATGATTGTTGGAAATGATACGTTAAAAAAAGCCCCAATAAAAATATATATAAAAAAAGAAAATACAACAAAAAAGGAAGTTTAGTAATGATGATGATGGTGATGATGATGATATACCACCTTTCATCAAAAGATCTCAGGGCAGTTTACAACATAAAATTACAATACAAAAAACACAAAATACAGTCATACCTTGGAAGCCAAACGCCTTGGCTCCCGAACAAATTGGTTCCCAAACGATCAAAACCCAGAAGTGAGTGTTCTGGTTTTCAAACAATTTTCAGAAGCCGAACGTCCGGCGCAGCTTCTGATTGGCTGCAGAATGCACCTGCAGCCAACTGGAAGCCACACTTTGGTTTTCAAATGGTTCCGGGAGTCAAACGGACTCCTGGACGCATTCTGTTCAAAAACCAAGGTACCACTGTACACAATAAAAATAAGAACAAAAACAAACCAATAATTGCCTCACCCAACAAAGGGCATTGGATGTCAATCAACCAAAGGTCTGGTTGAAGAAGAATGTTTTCACCTGGCGCCTAAAGGTATATAATGAAGGCAACAGCTGAACCTCCCTGGGGAGAGCATTCCACAAACAGGGAGCCACTGCAGAAAAGGCCCGTTCTCATGTTGCCGCCTCCAGACCTTTCAGAACAGAACATTGAGCATCCAGCAGCAGAAGGAGGAAACAGAACCAGGGGCGCTTGTCACCTGTCCCTTTTTAGGTAAAGTCCTTTGGCAATGTGAAAATGACGCCAGGTGCTGTACTTACCTATGCCAGCCTGAGAGAGGGGTCCCTGCAGGTGAGCATCCCCAACTCCAGGAGCAGATCCTGAGTCTGTATAGCTATCTGCAAGGCTTGCCCATCTCGATACCCATTTCTGACCACCTTGAGATGCCAATGGTAACTGCAAATAGAGAGAGGAGGGGAAATCCCACACCGTTCATACAAACTCTCACCATAATGCACAGTATTTGGCCATTTTGTTTTTGGCAACATTTGCTATGGCTCAATTCCTAGCAGGAAATGCTATGCTATGCCAATATATAATCCTTGAAGAGAACTGATACCTGGATCCACTAGCCTTCTGTAACCAGAGGGGCGCTATTTGTCTGTTTGGTTTATTTTGAAAAACTCAAAATCACCCTTCATTAAAAAAGATCCCAGGGCAGTGTACAATTGGATACAACCCATCATTGCCTGAGGATGTCTACAGAAAACAAGCATACATTATGGGGCAAGACTCAAGTAATTATTTGCGCTAGCATGAGCTGGCAGAAGTTCTGCTATCACAATGGGGCTTTTCCCCCTCCCCGATCTTCCCCTCCGAACTGGCTTAGGGTGGGTGGGAGAATGTGCAGAACAGTGCACAGATGGAGGGGAGGGGAGATTTGGCACGCGAAAATTCTTGAGCCAATGGAATGATGCTAATGTGCAATGCTGAATTCAACCCTACGTGCCTACTCAGACGTAAGCCAAATTTGGATTCAACAGGATTATATTCACTTATTTATTTCATTTATTGGAAAAGATCTATACACTGATTAACTCAACAAAAGGCTCTTAGTGGTTTAGGTAGAGCAGGGTTTCCCAAACTTAGATCTGCATCTGTTTTGGGGGTTTTTGGGGGACTACAATTCCCATCATCCCTGACCATTGTGGTCCAGCTAGCTAGGGAAGATGGGAGTTGTGGTCTAAAAACAGCTGGGGAACAAAGTTTGGGAAACCCGGATACAGGACAATATAAAATATTGGTTGAAAATGCTGATAAAATCAAATTGACATAAAATTATATCAAAATATAAGCAAAATCAATAGCTTTAGAACATAGATACAGATGTATAATCAAATTGCATGCCTGGGCAGGCATGCTGAACAAATAAGTTTTTAGCAGGTGCCGAAAGCAAGCTAATTAACTGTTGTTTGGCAATTTTAAATTATTAAGGTTTCAACATGCAGGCAGGGCTTGTGTGTGCCCTCTGTTCCACCTAGGCTCAGAAAAGAGCTAAACTCTGCTACCCGTATAAATGATGCAAATATATCTGCTTATTTCACATAATTTATTCTATTCCTGCAAAGCATGGAGAAGAGTAGCAAGCTATGAAGGGCACTGAAGTCTTGCTCCCTGATCTCTTCTGCAAAGCCTGCACCATCGCCAAACTGCCTTGGGCGATTTAGCAAGATTTACAGTTCCATTAGGTTGCAAGCCTGCAGGCAGGGCTTCCGCATTATTCACCGCACAATACTTGGGAACAAATAGTGATTGTTACTAGCAAAGTCTCGCTCACTTACTTTCACCTCTAATAAAACTGCTAGGTTTTTTTTTCATGTAACTTGTTTTTAAAGGTTTGCTTCTATAGGTATTTTTAACAAGTTTTTTTTCTAAATCGCTTAGGGGTCTTTTGTTTGAGGACCAGTCAATGAGGTCTACAATTTCGTTTGGTAAATAACAAAACAAAACTTTCATAGGCCACGAGGGCCAGAAATAGGCATGCGAGTTGCCCACAAGTGCAAGGAAAGTCAAAGTGAGAGCTGGGCCCTTCACACATTCACTGTACCTGCATCTCCGCGTGATGCTCACTGGCAACTTTGGAAGCGATGACCTGCATCATGGTAACCTTGGGACTTGAGCCATTTTCGCCCATCAAGTGAGCCAGCTCTTCCTTCTCACCTTTTATAACGGGCCTGAAGGCAGGGGAAATTCTGGAAAATACCGGAGACTCCAAAACGCCAAACACCTGATAAACCCAAGAGATGGGGGAGAGGCAGCTTAGAACAAAACAGTGAATAACCTATCCACGAGGTCAACAAGCATTAGATTTGTGATGCATGATCCATGCGACGGTCACCTCCAGGCTTGACTACTGTAATTACGCGGGGCTGCCCTTGAAGCTGCCCCAGAAACTTCAGCGGGTGCAGAATGCTGCAGCGAGGCTCCTCATGGGGTCTCTGCCATGGGAACATATTCACCCAGTGCTTTTCCAGCTGCACTGGCTCCCGGTGGAGTACAGGGTCAGATTTAAGGTGCTGCTTTTGACCTTTAAAGCCCTTCACGGCCTAGGACCCTTGTACCTACGGGACCGTCTCTCCCAGTATGCCCCACGGAGAGCCTCAAGGTCCATAAATAGCAACACCCTAGTGGTCCCGGGCCCTAAGGAAGTTAGATTAGCTTCAACCAGAGCCAGGGCCTTTTCAACACTGGCTCCGGCCTGGTGGAACGCTCTGCCTCATGAGACCAGGGCCCTGCAGGATTTCTTTCCGCAGGGCCTGTAAGACAGAGTTGTTCCGCCTGGCCTTTGGCTTGGAGCCAATTTGATTCCTCCCTCTCTTTCTTTTTTCTTTTCCTTTCTCCTCCTGCGATGAGGCCACATTTTAATATTTTAATGTTTCAATATTTTAATGTTGTATTTTAATTTTGTTTTAAAGTTGTATTCATTCAAATTATTTTTATTATTGCTTGTTAGCTGCCCTGAGCCCGGCCTTGGCTGGGGAGGGCGGGGTATAAATAAAAATTATGATGATGATGATGATGATGATGATGATTACATTTGCCCTGGGCCTTGCTCTGTTTACACCAATTGCTGCAACTATCAAGGGGGCCAAACAACACAAAGTTCAATTTTCCGAAGAACAGCAGGCTCACCTGATCGATCATTTTCCGAGCCTCTTCGACTTCTTTATCTTGCGACTCCGTCTCAATGGTATACGTGCCTGTTTCACTCAAGCTGTCATCTTCCTCTTGCTTCCTCGCTTTGACCAACTTAGGATCGGCAGCCACTGGCTCAGGGACTATTTCGGGTGCTGGTGGTGGCAGCGGCGGCACTACAACCTGCGGGGTGAGCGGGGCTGGTGTCAGGGCTGGCTTCTCAACGCTGGCCTTCGCAGCTTGAGAGCTCTCCCTTAAACACTCGGCAGCAAACTCCTGAGCGATCTTCGACTTTCTCCCCACACTGCCATGGTTCTTTCCAGAGGTCCTTGACGACGACGATGAGCTGATCCGCTCCTCCGTCTTCTCCCGCTTAAAGGATCCGGCTCTGGGGGCTGTGAAAGAGTTGCTTGGCCCCTTGGTTCCCGCCGCAGGCAGATGGGGTGAGAGCACAGAGCTCCCCGGTTTCTCTGCGGGGACGGTAATCTTGCGCTTCTCAATCTTGGTCTTCAAGGCGGGGTCCACGTCGTTCTGGTTGGACTGGCCGCTGTGCGTGAAGGACTGCGACCTCTTCTTCCGAGGCGTGTCGTCGTCGAAGAACTCGATGACGAAGGCCTGCTGGTTGTGGAGCATCTCCTGGGGGTCGCGGCGGATCTGGCGCTGGAGCCGGGCTTGCTCAGCCAGATGTTCTTTACTAGGAGTCTCATCCTCTTTGGGGGCTACTGGGTCTTCAGAGTCGCTCTGAGTTCCATCTTCATGCCTATTCCCTGCAAAGTGGATATGCAATTAGAGTTGTCCTGGGACAGAGAGTACTTACTGCTGTGCCACTGCCCCAAACATCAACAGAGGAGCCCATCTAATCCTGCAAGCAGGGCCTGGGTGGCGAAAGCACTTTCTCTCCATTTGCAGTTCCCAGCAACTTGGATTTGCAGGAATACTGCCTCTCCGCTGGGAAGCGCTGAGCAAAGGCGAGTCCCCAGGCAAGGCAGCCGATTTGATCGGCACAAGGCATGCAAGCTCCATCCCCCAGTCGTTCTTAGACTCCTTATTGGGTGAGCAACGCAGCCAAGCAACACAGTTGGAGCCTCCCTCCTCCCTGGCCGGCAGGGAGGGAGGGAGAGGAGCTGCTTCCTTTGAAACCCGGGAAATTTAAGGGACATCATCAATAAGGGACAGCAGCAGGACATGGCGCTGGGATAAGGGAGTTTCCCGTCAAATAAGGGACGGTTGACAGCTATGCACAGGACAAATCCTATGAACCCTGGCGGGATGATGCTCCCGAGCATGCTCACTAGCATAAGCAGACCTGCAAGATTTCTTGCGCACCCAGCTCCAAGAAACTCCTCCCTCGCTTTGGGAAGAGTATCCTTGGAAGGATGGGAGAAATGGAACAGAAAGATGGCTGGTAGCAGGACAAACCCCATGACGAACAAGGGCCTAATGCAGAGAATGAAACTCAAGTTCACAATGCAGCGGGGATTTCCAAACTGTGCAAGTTCACATTCCAAACGTCTGTAATTTCAAATGCTCCCCATCCCTTCAAAGAAGAATAAGGAAGGCATCTATAGCCAACGAATGCCCTGGGCCACAGCTAGCAACTCTAGCAAAACTGGCATTTACCTTTCAGAGTTCTGACGTGAACTGGGAGGTCGCTTTTTGTACTGTACACGTCCTCTCCCGGGGACGGCCTCCTCATGAGACTCGGGTCGTTCTGCACCAGCCAGTCGGCCACTTTGCTCTCTGCCGAGATCATTTCCGCGTGTCCGGCTTCTTTGCCGAGGTTCCTTCTCTGCCTGAGTGAAAATTTGGTGACGTGATCTTTTATCTTTATTTTACCCGGGGTGCAGTCGTCAAACTCTATGGTGAAAGAGGCGTGGCTCTGCACGACGGGCAGCGCCACCGCGTCAACGTCTTTGGTGGGGATTTCGTGGACTTGGGCCTCTGGAGTTTTCACCGGCTGCTGGAATTCTTTCGTTGGGATTTCAAAGTAACTAGGCTCCCTTCGGAAGGCGTAGACAGAGTCGCCTTGAGGATCGCTGTAGCCGGTGATGTTCCCATTGATTTCCTCTCCGTGCTGACCTATGTCTTTGGTTCTCTCTGCGGGGTAAAGGGGGAAGTATTATTTATTCTTTTAATTTGACATCAAAACTTTTTATTTTTATTTTATTTAATACTTGCCTTCCACTTTTCCAACAACAAACACGGAGCAGAAAGCAGCTCACAACAATCACAACACAAAAAAAATTTAAAAACCCAACAGCAAACATCACAATATCAAAATCAAAGTCTACGTAGAAGTTTTGAAAGTTTCTACGAGTTTGAATCTGTTTCAGTCTATTCTATTGCAGTTTTAACTTTCTGTAGGTTTTAAAATATGGTTGCAAATCTTTTAGTGATCATTTTATTGCTTTATCTTTTTTGTAAACTGCCTTGAAGTCCCCCCCTACAATCAAACGGTATATAAATTGTTTGAAATAAATAAAATGAACCAAACACAGTAGCATACAGTTAAAGCACACAACACCAGCAAATTACTCAAAATGAATTAATGCGATTCAATAAAGTCACAGTTATGTAAAGTTTCTATTCACACTATTCACCCTTAACTGTTGAAAAGAGAAGCAACAGGTATATTTACCTGGATACGGCTCGTCTTGCCTTCTGTCATCTGCTGACTCCAACTTATTGTTTTCATCATCTTCCCCCCACCATGATGGCTGGCCGTAAAGGGGTGTGCGGTAAGTAGTTGTCGTCTCTGGAGGTAGACAACACACACACACACAAGGCAGCATTAGTTTGCTGGCAGCTATTGCTATCAAGTTCAAGATGGTGGCAAAGGGACACCTACTCCAAAGGACACCTTTTAGAAAACTAAGGGCAACAATATTTAATGAAAAGTGTTCCATAAACCAACTGCTCACCGCTTAGGCTTCTGAAGTAGTCAGACTGGCTTTTAAATGGTGCTACTTGGCCAAATGCAAACCTTGGTTCCAAATATTGGTTATTTGGAATACCTGGCAAGCTAAATCATGGTTCACTTGAAGACACGTATGTAACTTGATTTTTATTATTTATTTTTTAAAAAAAAATCATTGCAAGGCATATACCGAAAACACAGCATAACACGCAGTCAGAAGTCTAAAATGTGGACTATTATTTAACCTAGACCAACCAAAAAAGTCTCGATTGCCTGCAGAAGTTCTTTATTGTTACTCATTAAAACAGTACCGGTGAGTTTTAAATGAGTCTCTGCATCTCTGTACTCCAGCTAGTGGTACTTTGTTTGGTCAATTTCTCTGTCAGGGCCAATTGCCAAACTTTGTTAAGCCAGTTCAATAAGGACGCCCCTTCCAAGTCTTTCTAAAACCGGGCTGTTGACAAGTCCTGATGCTAAGAATGTATTACCAATAAGAGACAAATATATACAGTGGTACCTCGGGTTAAGAACTTAATTCATTCCAGAGGTCCGTTCATAACCTGAAACTGTTCTTAACCTGAGGTACCACTTTAGCTAATGGGGCCTCTCGCTGCCACCACACTGCCGGCGCACGATTTCCGTTCTCATCCTGAGGTAAAGTTCTCAACCCAAGGTACTATTTCTGGGTTAGTGGAGTCTGTAACCTGAAGCGTCTATAACCCAAGGTACCACTGTAGTTTTAAACCCTCAGAAGGCTTACAAGTATTCTTTTACCCATCCACAGACTTCTTACAGCACAGGCAGAGCAATGCTAAGTGGGGTCAGGAGAGGAGTAGCATGGTCGATCTAGCATCACATCCAAAACCCTGCCAGTTCACACCAGCCAGGGAGATAGTAGCTTAAAGTCAGTACCATGCATGCAAATGGGCACATGGGCACTTAAATAAACAGCTTCAGCTACCTGAGAGCCATTTCCCATGCAGAAATAAGCAAGGGGAACAGGAAAGACAGGTTCCTTGGGCTTCCAGTCATCATAACACACCCCACTAAAAATACACACAAGCACTTATTGTCATATTGGGAGAGCCGTGCAGAATCACCTCCGCATCCCAACAAGCAAAAAGGTACTCTTACAACTGCTTCCTTTGTGCAGCAAATTCAGGCTGCACAAAGACATTCGCTCTGGGTGACTGGCCTCCCTAGTAACCCACCAATCCCTGAACTTTATCTTCAGAAGACCGAGGTTGGTTTGTGGGGACTGGCATAAGTGCTTTAAAAGGGGGCTGAAATCTTCCACACAGGGGTTCTGCTTCAGCCTGACATGCTCAGTGCTGGATTTACTTATAAGCTAAACAAGCTATAGCTTAGGGCCCCACTCTCTTGGGGGCCCCCCAAAAAATTAAAGGGGAAAAAACTGCATGTACATTTCCAAAATATAAGATAAAAAACAAACAAAATAAAACCTACACACAGTTAGAGCTTAATAATTATTTCACTATTAATATACTTCTTAATTGTATTTCAGTTCAACAATTACTTTGATAAAATACCTATTTTGTTATGTGCAAATGTCTTTAGATACCTATTAGGTCCATAAATTACCATACAGCATATATTCAACACTAAAAACAGCGACAATTTGTTGTTGACAAAAGACAGCTGGACATATAAAAGGCCCCATTACCTTCAGTAGCTTAAGGCCTCATCAGACCTAAATCCAGCCCTGGACATGCTATGTACCCTTTTAAAATTATAATTCACACCCCAAGAGTCGAGGATAAAGCAAGCAAGAACTTGAAACGCATAATTACTGCTCTCTTTCTGGATGCCTCCCCTGAAATCTCTTTCCATGATGTGTACCGACTTGCCCATCCTTCTTCCATCATTATTAATAAAAGCAATGCTTTTTGTAGCACTTTTATCTCACAGAAGACTGCTGTACTCTACTGTTTTGCCATAAATCAGGGATGGGGAAGCTCTGGCCCTCCAGATGTGATCAAGGACGATGAGACTTGCAGTCCGACAACATCTGCTGGGCTCCAGGGTTCCCCATCGTGGTCTTAAACCATTGCTTTGAGGTAGGTCATTATTATACCCATTTCACAGATAGGGAGAGGGCCATTATGCTCATATTCTGCTGGTGGGCTTCCCAGAAGCAGGAGGTTGGCCACCAGGAGAACACCATGCTGGACTAGATAAATCTTTTGGTCCAATACAGCAGGGCTCTTCTTATGGAGACTGGGGGCGGGGGCGGGAAGGGTCAGGTTAGAATTTACTCTACACTGGGGACAGGCAATATGGTGCCTCCAGATCAGGGGTAGGCAACCTAAGGTGCCGGGGGCCAGATGCGGCCCAATCGCCTTCTCAATCCTGCCCATGGACAGTCCAGGAATCAGCGTGTTTTTACATGAGTAGAATGTGTCCTTTTATTTAAAATGAATCTCTGGGTTAATTGTGGGGCCTGCCTGGTGTTTTGACATGAGTAGAATGTGTGCTTTTGTTTAAAATGCATCTCTGGGTTATTTGTGGGGCATAAGAATTCGTTCATATATTTTTTTCGAAATATAGTCCGGCCCCCCACATGGTCTGAAGGACGGTGGACCGGCCCATGGCGGAAAAAGGTTGATGACCCCTGCTCCAGATGTTTGTGAGGAGGAAGAGGAGGAGTTTGGATTTGATATCCCGCTTTATCACTACCCTAAGGAGTCTCAAAGCAGCTAACATTCTCCTTTCCCTTCCTCCCCCACAACAAACTCTCTGTGAGGTGAGTGGGGCTGAGAGACTTCAGAGAAGTGTGACTGGCCCAAGGTCCCCCAGCAGCTGCATGTGGAGGAGCGGGGAAGCGAACCTGGTTCACCAGGTTACGAGTCCACCGCTCTTAACCACTACACCACACTGGCTCTCACTTGTGGACTCCCAATTCCCATCATCCCTGACCACTGACCATGTTAGCTGGAGCTGTTTTTATACTGTGATCCTTGGGTGAACGGTGTTACAGAAATTTTAACAACAACAATTTGTGCTTTTATATTGTAAACCACCCTGTGATCCTCAAATGAAGGCTGGAGTACAAACTGAATGACTGAATGGGCCCATGGGCTAGAGGTTCTCCACTGCTGTGATAAGACCATCACGTCCAGATTCTAAAACCACCGAATTGTACCACTGCAATAGGGTTTCCGGGAAGTTTCCTATCCCAAGCACTGATCTCACCTGGACCTGCTGAGGCTGAAGCCATGACCTGGAGCCAAAGGTTACAGCCTAAACCCCCTAACCCACAGCTCAGAAGAAGCCTACATAAAGAGTCAACCAGCAGTGCCTGAAGCTTCAGTGAAAAGTAACTAAACAGTTCTGTCGTCCTAATTGTATTAGAGTCAGTGTCTCAGAGCCTGGCTCATTAAGCACCCATCCGCCACCCCAACCCTCTGCCACAACTTTTTATGCCAGCCTGTCCAGATGGCTCCAATTCATTCAGGCACTTTTCTTGGCTCATCAATCCAGCCAGACAGCCCAGGGAGGGCGAAGTGGGGAACAGCATCCCTTTAAATGACAGGATCGAGGTCACTAGTCTAGATAAATATTGAACTGTTGGGTGGCAGCAGCAATACTACAAACACCACCGACATTTGGGGGTGGGGAGAGAGTGAGAGTGGGATTAACAAGATAAAAATGGGCAAGGAAAAAAGATGAAAAGGAAGACCAACAGAGCACCGCCAATCAAAATTATCAAGTTCCAGTGGACTGTATTTAACCCAGCAAAGCATTATGGGAGTTCCAGAACAAGGTGTCATCCATCATGTATATACTAATAACGAACTTAATTCTCCAGGAGCCAATTATTAGGTAGCCAAGGAAGGGACAAGAGAATGATGGGGGAGAATCTCAACATTTGCAGAAATACAACAAGAAAATTTGGGTGGTAGAATCAAGGCTTGAGATGGGAGAATCCATAAGACTGTGTGTGTGTGTTCAGTGGAAATCTGGTGGCGGAGAGAGAGATGGAATATACTGGGGGGGGAGGCAGGACTAGCTTGCACTCTGCAAAATTTGGCTGCAGGTCCCATTTGCCATCACTCACAGCTCAAGACACTCAAGGACTTCCTCTCCCCATAAGAACCAACCCGGACCCTGCGATCCTCTTCCATGGCCCTTCTTTGCATGTTTCTCCCACGAGAAGTCAGGAGGGCAGCAATATGAGAACGGGCCTTTTCTGCGGTGGCTCCTTGTTTGTGGAAAGCTCTCCCGGGGAGGCTTGCCTGGCACCTTCACTGCATATCTTTAGCAGCCAGGCAACAACGTTGCTCTACAACCAGGCCTTTGGCTGAACAAACACGAATGAACACTGCTGCCTCACCTGAGCCACGGACGGTTTCTTCCTGGCACTGCCAGCACTGACTGGCAGCATCTCTTGAACCCACCTCCCTCGAGTCACAAGGGGGCGGGGGGAAGAGTCCTTCCCAATCCTGGTACTCCTGAATTTCCGGGATGCCCTGTTCAGTTCTTTGGATTGAACTCTTTTGTTCAAGCTCACGGGAGAAGGAATTTGAGGGCCAATGGGAGTACTGGGTAAAACAGTGCTAACAAATCCATAGTACGAGCTGATTGCAGGAGGGCGACAGCAGGGTTAATGCACAAAGGCAGCAAACTGTGGTTTTTGGGACCTGAGTGGGTGACGGCAACCACAGGGCGCATCACACACTTGAAAGGGCACGACGTGTTGGATGCGCTTTAGATCTCTGGCGTGCAAGTTCTGCAGAGTTTGGAATTCCCCAGCAGATGTGGCAGAAAGTGGTAAAGAAAAAGAGAGGTGGGAAGAGGGAGCCATTAGCCATAAGTGGGACGGGAGGCCAAGAGCCACATTAAATCAACCCAGCAGTGCGTTAGGAGAAGCAGCACGGCACCCAACCCCCTCTCTGTCCCACTAAAAAGTCAATAAAAATAAAATGAGCGATTGCAAAGAGGGCACTGCACCAGCTCTCTGCAGACAATGAACTTGAGCGCTGATCTAAAAATACCGTCTGGGCAGATCAGAGGAAGGAGAACCACGCATTGGAATAAGGGCAGTTGTCCCAAGAGATGGCTTTTAATTGATGGTTCCTGCAGCTTTGATCATGGCAGCGGCTCACTCTATTTTCTTTGGAACCAAAATATTTCTGCACATTTTCCCCCCACAAAAGTAGCACACAAACACACACACATACGAGTGCCTAGGCTGCCAATGGAAGTTTTTAAGTGACCCCTCTCCCCCCCACACACACCCCAAAGAAAGGAAAAGCATCCTTCAGAGAGACAAAGAAAAAGTGGCGGATTGTAACAAAGGCATCTCTCTCAAAATGAAAATCCATACCACTGCAGTCTAGCCTTTTCCCCATTCATTATTAACAGCTTCCATCTCCAGCAGACACAGATAACGAATGGACTGGCAGTGAAGGGGGGAAATAGCAGAAAAGCAGGGTGGGGAATCTGATTGAATCTTTGGTGGTTTAAATCAAAGGTCTTCAACGAAGGGGTCGGGAGCTAAAGGTGGATCATGGTGTCACAACACCAAGCGGATGCTGTCATGTTGGACTCCAGCGAAGGCCAACTGGACCAAAGGAGCACTACGCATGGTGTCCTGGCCAGGGCATGTTCTTCTGATGAGACACTCATTCAGTTTCCATGTGTACTGCAAGTGCTTGTGAAACATGGACCACTTATAAACGCCATCTCCAACTCCTTGAAAGATTCCCTCAACGGTGTCTCCAAAAAATTTTGCACATCACTTGGGAAGACAGGCAAACTAATGTCAGTGTATTGGAAGAAGCAAAGGTCACCAGTGTCAAAGCAATGATTCAACATCAACTTCGCTGGGTTGGTCATGTTGTTCGGATGCCTGATTATCATATTCCAAAGCAGCTACTCTATTCCAAACTTAAAAATGGAAAGCGTAATGCCGGTGGTCAACAAAAGAGGTTTAAAGACTCTCTCAAGGCAAATCTAAAAAAAATGTAGTATAAACACCGACAACTGGGAAACACTGGCCTGCGAGAGCTCCAGTTGGAGAACAGCCTTTACCAAAGGTGTCATGGACTTTGAATTACAGATAGGTAGCCGTGTTGGTCTGCCATAGTCAAAACAAAAAAAATTCCTTCCAGTAGCACCTTAAAGACCAACTAAGTTAGTTCTTGGTATGAGCTTTCGTGTATCTGAAGAAGTGTGCATGCACACGAAAGCTCATACCAAGAACTAACTTAGTTGGTCTTTAAGGTGCTACTGGAAGGAATTTTTTTTGTTTTGACTATGGCAGACCAACACGGCTACCTATCATGGTATCTGAAGAAGTGTGCATGCACACGAAAGCTCATACCAAGAACTAACTTAGTTGGTCTTTAAGGTGCTACTGGATGGACTTTGAAGACACTCGAACTCAGGACAAAAGGGAGAAACACGCTAAGAGGAAGGCACACTTGGCAAACCCTCACCATGATCAACACCTATGTCCCCACCATGGAAGGATATGTGGATTCAGAATTGGCCTCCACAGTCACTTACGGACTTACAGTGGAAACCATGTTCATGGAAGACAATCTTATTCGGCTATGAGTGATCAACAAAGAAGAAGAAGTATCATAGAATTGTAGAGCTGGAAGAGGACCTTGTGTTCGTCTAGTCCAGGCTTAGGCAAACTCGGACCTCCAGATGTTTTGGGACTACAATTCCCATCATCCCTGACCACTGGTCCTATTAGCTAGGGATGATGGGAGCTGTAGTCCCAAAACATCTGGAGGGCCGAGTTTGCCTATGCCTGATCTAGTCCAACCCCCTTGAAATGCAGGAATATGCAGCTGTCCCTTACGGGGATCAAACCTGCAATCTTGGCATGACCAGCACCACGCTCTAACCAACTGAGCTATCCAGCTTAAAGAGCAGGGCTTTTCGGCAGCTATGTATTTCCGGCCAACCACTGCCCCCATTTTCCTATTGCTATGCCTAGAGTGACGAAGCTCTGCATGGAGAAGGGATCACTTTCTGGCCTATTTCTATGGCTTTCTAGACTTCCCCTGGAGTGAGCAGAAGCTGCGGTGAGGAAGCTTGGTTGCCTGGCAGTTTCCATCATGGCAGCTGCTGCAGGGTTCAGAACATGGTGAGGGGGAAAAGGAGATGCTCAAGCCTTCCCCCTCCCCACCTGTCCCTCAAGAATTAGAGGGGCAGTTAATCTTTTACAGCTCAGGGGGCGTCCAGTCACCCCCTCCGAGGGCCTGGTCACACACAGAGATATGCTCATTCACATATTTTCAGGCACACATCACTCTCACTGGTAGGAGAGGAACTGCATCTTGAACTTCAGGGATTAAATCAGAGATCTGTCCTACCGGCCACAATGTACCAGCCACACATCCTTTGCGCCCAGGCAAAACAGGTATTGCAGGGTTTTTTAAACAATACCAAAGCCTTCTTAGCAGAAGGAAGAACAGGAGATGATAGATAGATATAGATGACAGATAGATAGATAGATAGATAGATGATAGATAGATGATGATAGATGATAGATGATAGATGATAGATAGATAGATAGATAGATAGATGATAGTTAGATAGATAGATAGATAGATAGATAGATGATAGAGATGATAGAAAGATGATGATAGATAGATAGATAGATAGATAGATAGATAGATGATAGATGATAGATGATAGATAGATAGATAGATAGAGATAGATAGATATAGAGATAGATAGATGATAGATGATAGAAAGATGATAGATGATAGATAGATATAGATAGATAGATAGATAGATAGATGATAGATAGATAGATAGATAGATAGACAGATAGATGATACATAGATGATAGATAGATAGATAGATAGATAGATGATAGATAGATAGATAGATAGATAGATGATAGATAGATAGATGATAGATAGATAGATAGATAGATAGATGATAGATAGATAGATAGATAGATAGATATAGATAGATGATAGATAGATAGATAGATAGATAGATAGATAGATAGATAGATAGATATAGATAGATAGATAGATAGATGATAGATAGATAGATAGATAGATGATAGATAGATAGATAGATATAGATGATAGATGATAGATAGATAGATAGATAGATAGATAGATAGATGATAGATAGATAGATAGATAGATGATAGATAGATAGATGATATAGATAACACAATAAGAGCACATCTCTTTGAAAACCACATTCATTTCTCAAAAAAAAGTAGGGGGAGATCATTGTTAATGCTAAGCAAATTTAGCCCCATGGAACAGAGTGAGGCTATTTCACAGTAGATATACTTAGGGTCGCACCGGGGTTTAAAACAGTATTTTGGGCTGACCAAGAGAACTAAATCACTTCATACCTGCAAAGTATCCACAACACCGACTGCCAAAGTCCTGTGCTGTTCCACAAATCACTTCCAAAAGACGCAAATTTGCAGCCAGCTTCCATGCATGAAGGAAAACAAATGGTAAAGCCTACCTGGGGCTCAGGCGAGAAGGAAGATGACTTCAGAGCTGCAGGATGAGCCCAGGGGCAAATCATGTGCTATACTCCTTCCTAATCTAATCAGGGGGATCAGCTAATTCCTAAATTGCAAGAGGACAGAGCTCTCTTTTCCAATCTGTTTTTATGAAATGAAAACAAAATATTGCAAAGCACAGGCAACTGACGATAGGCAACTGAAACAGACTTGGGTCTCAATAAAAGTTCTCAGGGCCGTGGAATGACGCTTGCTGAAGCTGGCTTCTGCGATGTATTGAGAAAAGGTAGCAAAATAATCATCATCATCTCATACAAACTTTCACTGTGTTGCTTTTTCAACATTTTACAAAAACGTATTGGAGGCAACGAGAGGGAATGAAAGAGGCTTTACTTGTTTGGATTCCTAGCTCGGTTCTCCTGGACTCTCAACTTCTAACAGAAGGAAAACAAACAAATGAAATTTGCTCACCTCAGAGCTTGCTTCAATTTGCTAGAAGCAAATTACTAAATACCTATAGGCTTAACCCAGCAGTTTTCCTTCCAAAGCTTCTTTTCCACCATGACTGAGTAAGCCCACTTTTCTGCTAAAGGTATTATGTTCTTTATTCCATTAATGATTTAAACCCACTTCCAATCCTCAAACTTAGGGAGGGGGCCGACTAAAAGGGTCTACAAGAGCAGGATTGGTGGTGTAACGCAAAACCATACACCTGTTGCACGAGACTTTCATTAACGGATCAATGCGTTGAGAAGAGTGCAACACAGCCCTTGTGGGATCGTCGTACTCCTTCAGAATAATTAAGAAGGGATAAGATAGAAGCATAGAATCAGAGTTGAGAGGGACCACAAGGATCATTTAGACCAACCCCCTGCAATGCAAGAATCTTTTGCCCAACATGAGATTCAAACCCACAACCCTCAGATTAAGAGTCTCACAATAACACAATGGAATTCATAGCAGTGGCAATTAACTGAACATTTATTCAAAACCCCATTAAAACTAATCGGTTGAATAATCAACCCAGCAAAACTGATCAACTATTTATTGTTTAAATTTGTACGCTTCATACAAATACCTTAGGGTGGTTCACAGCCCTGAACATGATCAAGTGCATCCGCCACATAAAGCCCTGTACAGTTCAGGACCACGGCAACTAAAGAAACCCCTTTGCAAGAGGCCTTTCTCCAGGTGAGCATCAGAAATGAGGCAGGTGCCTTCTCAGTGGTGGCCCCACAATTATGGAATGCTCTCTCTAGGGGAGGCTCACCTTGGGACTACTCTGCTAGCTTTTCTGGCACTGAAGACCTTTTTCGTATTTTCCCAGACTACTAAATCTGTAAATGATTATTCCTTCCTTCCTTCCTTCCTTCCTTCCTTCCTTCCTCTCGCCTTTCCTCAAAAAGAGATTCCCTGCCTGTGGAAAGCAAGCAATTTTAGACCAAAGGATTCCAGAACATAGACTGTGCCTGAGCCTGGTATCTAAATTTGTGAGTGACCTGGGACAAGTGAGTGCTCAAGCCCTGGAGCCCTGTTCCGCCTCAGAAGTGAATGGGGATGTGCAACATCAGGTGTTGTAATTGGCAGATATTATGAAGCCTCTGCATTAGCGAGAAATAACAGGGGCCTCACCTTTTCCCTTTGCCCGGTCAGTCTACCATGTTCCACCTGCACTGCAGGGCTCCCGTTGAAGTCCTTACTCTGGTGGGACGACATCCGTACAATACACTTAAAAGCAGCATGACACCACTTTAAACAGCCACGGCTTCCCCTAAGAATCCAGGGAACTGCAGTTTGCTAAAGGTGCTGAGAGTTGACAGGCAACCCCTATTCCCCACTCAGAGCTACAATTCTCAGAGTGGTTTAACAGTCAAGGAACTCTGGGAATTGTAGCTCTGTAAAGCGAATAGGCATCTCCTGACAACTCTCTGCACTCTTTGCAGAGCTCCAGTGATGCTTTGGGGGGAGCCATGAGTGTTAAATTGGCGCAATAGTGCTCTCCAGCAGGGGCAATCAGCATCAGGTATGGTTGGACTACAACTCCCATCAGCCTCAGCCAGCAGTGGATGATGGGAGTTGTAGTCTAACAACATCTGGAAGCCCCACATTGGTTACCTCTACTCTGCACCCTTAACGAACTGCCATTCCCCAAGGTACTTCTCATGACTTTTAGAACACACACTTCCAGATCTGGATTTTGATACAGCTACGGCCTCGGTATTTCTGAAGGAGCGTCTCCACCCCCATCATTCTGAGGTCCAGCACCTAGGGTCTTCTGGCGGTTCCCTCACTGTGAGAAGCCAAGTTACAGGGAACCAGGCAGAGGGCCATCTCGGTAGTGGTGCCCGCCCTGCGGAATGCCCTCCCATCAGATGTCAAAGAGAAGAAAAACTACCAGACTTTTAGAAGACATCTGAAGGCAGCCTTGTTTAGGGAAGCTTTTAATGTGTGATGCATTACTGTATTTTAATA